>NC_135325.1:57690753-58290753 GCF_048772815.1 Callospermophilus lateralis | reverse complement strand
CACAGAGGCTATATCATAAACTGGTCCTTGAAAAGTGCTCTATATTTCTCAGCTGGCAAATGGAGAGCTGAGGTGGCATCCATCTTGAAGCAGCCATGCTGCAACTTGCTGCTGTGGAATCCTGGGAGATCATAGCGAACATTGCCATAGTACCCTGGCAAGCCCTGACCTTGTGGCCTCGGGTATACCTAGAAGACTATGATTAAAATGGGCACAATTCAGGTTTTACTCAGGAGGAACCAAGTCAGAAAAATGAAGAGGAGATTTTTCTCTTGAGTCTGGTGGCTTATGTGAACAGTTCAAAACTGTTGAGAATCTGAACAGGTGGGTGTTCTGAACACTCAGGTTCTCAGCCTGGGAAATAGTCTTCATGGTCAGCAAAGTGTGAGGTGGTTTGGCTTCCTTGCCCCATGAATAGAATTCCTAGGAGATTCCTTATCCAGATTCCTAGCAGAGATAAACATCTATCTGGGGCCCTAGTGGTATGTTTACCTAAAATGTCCAGAGCCAATACCAACAAAACCCCTAATGCCTGATTAGACCCAGACTCAAGCAACCAGAATTCCCCACATAGAATTCTGCAGCAGCTGAGGAGCAGATGGATTCTCAGATGAATGTTTTCAGTTCTTTAAAGAAAAAATAATAATCCTCAAATCATTCCATGAAATGAAAAGTTATGTAACACTTTCAAATTTATTCTATCAAGCCTACATTTCAGTCATACTAGAACCAGATAAGGACACATAAATAGATTAAGCATGAAAATCACTTATTCAGCTCAATAGATGCAAATAAAGCTTTTGAAAAAATTACCACCCATTCATGATAAAACCACTGAAGATATGAGGAACAGAGGGAACCTACCTGAACATCCGAAAGGGTTGATACAAAAAAAAAAAAACAAAACAAAAAAAACCTCAACACTGTACTCATAGTAAACAGGGAAAACGGAAAGCATTTACTTAAAAATCAAAATCTGGGTTAAGACAAGGATATCCACTCACCACTCCTATTTAATATAGTTCCAGAAATTCTGATCAGAGCAATTCTGCAAGTGAATGGGGAAAACAAGAATAATAAGATGAAGTGAAATCATCAATGTTTGCAGATGACATGTTTCTATAATTAGAGGATCCAACCACTACAAGAGCTAATAAATAAATTCACCACCAAAGTAGCAGGTTACAGAATCAATATAGAAAAAATCAATAGCTTTCCTATAACAATGAATTCTGCTGAGAAAAAAAATCAGGAAAACAATCCCATTCACCATACCCCTAAAACATTAATAAAATTCCTAGGAAAAAACCTAACCAAGGGGATCAAAGACCTACATGATGAAAACTATAGAACATTAAAGAAAGAAAATGAACAAAACACAAGAAGATGGAGAGAACTTTCATGTTTAAGGACAGGCAGAAAAAATCTTGTTAAAATGGCCATATTACCACAAGACATATACAGATTGAATGAAATCCCTTTCAAAATACTAATTATATCCTTTACAGATCTAGAAAAGGCAGTCATAGAAAACACATAAAATTCATGTGGAAGGGGCTGGGGTTAGGGCTCAGTTGTAGTGCACTCGTCTGGCATGTGTGAGGCACTGGGTATGATCCTTGACAACACATAAAAATAAATAAATAAATAAAGGTATTGTGCCAATCTACAATTTAAAAAATATTTTAGAAACCTTCATGTGTAACAATAAAAGACCATGAATAGCCAAAGCAATTCTACACAAAAATAGCAATGCCAGAGGCATCAAAACACCTGACTTTAAATTATAATAGAGAGCTATAATAATAAAAACTGCATGGTAATGTCATGAACACAGACACAGCAAAATAATGTAGAAGAGAAGACACACAGAAATTCACACAGATACGGTTATCTGACCATTGACAAAGTGGCCAACAACCTATATTACAGAAAAGAAAGCCTTTTTAAGGAGTACTGCTGGGAAAACTGGTTATCCATATCTAGAAGAATTAGTTTTTACACTCTTACCTCTCACCCTGCACAAAATTAACTCAAAATGGAACAAAAATCTAGGACTCAGACCAGAGTCTATGTAACTCCAAAAGAAAATATAGGGTCAACACTACTACTTATAGGGACAGGCAACAACTTTCTCAATAGGAACTCAAAGCTCAAGAAGTAATATCAAGTGTTAATAAATGGGATGGAATCAAATCAAAAAGCATCTACAAAGCAAGAAAAAAAATTAGGAATGTGAAGAAAGAACCTATAAAATGGCCAAAAATCTTTACTAGCTACTGTTCTGACAGAGAGTTAATATTGGGAATACATGAACTCAAAAACCTTAACACCAAAAAATAGTCAAACCAGTAAATGGGAAAATGCAATAAATAGACACTTCTCAAAAGAATGGCCAACAAATATATGAAAAAATTAATATCATTATCAATTAAAGAAATGCAAATCAAAATGACACTGATATTTTATTTAACACCAATCATAATGGCAGTCATCAAGAATACAAACAATAAATTCATGAAAGAATGGTGAGAGAATGGAATTGTTTTACAATTATGGTGGGATTATAAATTAGTGCAAGCATCAGGGAAAACAGTATGGAGGTCCCACAAAATACTAGGCATGGAACCACAATATGACCCAGCCTACACTTTCCTCAGTATTTATTCTAAAGAATTAAAGTCATGGGCTGTGTTTGTAACTCACTGGTACAGTGCTTGACTAGTTTGTATGAGGCACTGGGTTCAATACTCAGTATTACAATGATGTCATTTTATTTGGCTTCTTTTCTGTTTAAGCTGAGTTTTTTCCAATTATTTTGATAAAGAATAAAGACAAATTTCTTCTCAACTTAAAAGAATACTCAGTATCACATAAAAATAAATAAAATAAAGGTATTGTGTCCATTTACAACTATTTAAAAAATGTTTTAAAAAAGAATTAAAGGTATCAAACTATAGTGATAAATGCATACCCATGTTTATAGTAGCACAATTCATAATTACCAGACTATGGAACCATCCTATGTATTCATCAACAGATACAT
Source organism: Callospermophilus lateralis (assembly GCF_048772815.1). NCBI lineage: Eukaryota > Metazoa > Chordata > Mammalia > Rodentia > Sciuridae > Callospermophilus > Callospermophilus lateralis. Next base: position 58,287,707 of record NC_135325.1, on the reverse strand, counting down.
GTATGAAGAAAATGTGGTATATATACATAATGGAGTTTTATTCAGTAATGAAGGAAATATGAGTTGTAGAAAAATAGATAGCATTAACATTATGTTAAGTTAAATAAGCCAAACTCAGAAGTTTGATGATTATGTTTTTTTGTTCCATTTGTGGAAGATAGAGAAGAAAATAGAAAAGCAAGGTGGGGGTTATAGCATGGAAATGAAAGGAAAATTAGTAGAACATAGAAAAAAGACCAAGGAATTGGAGAAGGAAAATGAGGGGGAAAGCTCTGGAGAGTGACATTGACCAAATTATATTACTAGTGTGTGCATCTGTGGAAGAATTTTTTTTCATGAAAATGTAAAGCAAAGGAGAGCAGAATTAGCTATGTATCCATCAGATAAAATATACCTCAAGCTGAGAATCAAGATAGTGGAAAAAGGAGGTCAACTACCAGGCTGCTCTGTGGCATAAAACCAAGAAAGCAGGTAGGCAGATTCTCAGTAAGGCGGGGTGAAACAAAAAAAGGGGGACTTTGTTGGGAATCAATACTGGATATTCAAAGCAGATTGGAAACTTGGGAGGTTGGAAATAAATAGAATAAGGAAGAAATCCCTCAATTCACTGCTGCTGTTGCTGCCAGCACCTTTGCAAGTGAAGTTGAAGGATAGGAGATTAAAGGGAACCCACATTTTTAGGAGGCCAATGATGTGTCTTGTCACAGTAAGATCAGAGATCAAAGACACTACTGGTTGGACCCAGAAATTGTGTTGCACAATGCTCTCATGCTGGAAAGAAGCCCTGTCTCTCCTGGCACCCCACTGAGAACAGAGGAAGAAGCCATCTTATAGATGTGCACTGGAGACCAGTGGCTGTGGGTGCTGACTCTTGGCAATCCAGAGCTGTTTCCAAAAAACAGGCCTCACAAACCCATGTCCCACAGTATAGAGCATGTCTAAGAGGTCAGGAGAAAATAAGATATGGAGTGGGTTTCTCACAGAGAAATATGGGTTGTGTAAACCTACATGGCTTCCCTCTCCCTGTGGAATCCTGAGACTTGCAGTACAGGCTGGGAGGGCTGAGTACAGTCCAGAATTCAAAAGGATATGGGTTGGAGTGATTGAGTTTGGGGACTGAATCTGAGTCCAGTAAAGGTGGGGCTCGTGGGTGATGGAGGGGCAAAGAAATGGTTTTTCTGTTGTAAGAGTAGAACACAAAGGAGATTCTTACAATGCTGTCTCTCAGCATGGACTTGCAGGTACTGAGCCCTGGAGGTGCAATGATTTAAAATCTTCTGACCAATTAATTGCCTTTCAACAACCAAGAGCCTACCAAGACCTAAACCTTGCATTCAGGAGCTCTGCCTATGGAAACTCCTCTCACAGAACTATAGTGAGACCATCCTGAGGGCATACAGTGACTCCATCCTACTCTAACTAACATGGCTGAAAAGGGAAACTGAGAATTTCTGAACTGCAACTGGCAACTTGATGAACAACTTAAAAGAGGAAGCATTTGACAGCAGCCAGTACTTTCATACTCATGACATACCTCAAGAAGATGGAAAGTAAGACATTTAGGAATAAATGATGAACCCATATTCCCACTGACAATTATTAGCTAATGGAACAGAAAAAAAATCTTAATATTTCATTGAGAACTATTTTTTTCTATTTAATTGTGAGGTGGATGATACATAAACACATGTACACATTTGCCTCTTTTTTTTCTACTTTCTAAAATTTTTTGAAGGCAGATAATTTTCAAAGATATTTTGAGGGCTATGATGCTTGACTAGTATTTTTGGTTTTGTTTTACATATAAACTGTGTGTGTGTGTGTGTGTGTGTGTGTGTGTGTGTATCTTTTTTTATCAATTATCTGTTTCCCTTGATTATTTTTATCACTTTTAGTCTGCTCACATCCAAACTCTATTGTTCTCTCTTTAACTCTTCCTTTTTTACTTCTACTTTCTTTCTCCCTCTCCCATAATCATCACATCCTACATATCTTCAGTTCCTTCCCTGTTCACCTTTCAAAATTGCAAACAATTTTGCAAATTTACTCTTTCTACTTGGTCAATAGCTGATTACATAATATCTGCTTATTGTGACAATTAACATTATAAATGTCATAACAGGACTTATTTGTTTTAATTCTGTATATAATCTGCATTGGTTGCTGTTATTATTTATCTTCCTTTAAACTGTGAGGTACTGTAAAACTTCAGGGACATTTTAAGTTTACAACATAGAAATTCTGCTCCCTCAGATCCATATTGTTAGATGGGTAGACACAACAACAACATGAAAAAGGAAGGGAACAAACTATCCCAAAATATATGAATAACATAATGCACTGACACCACAATGGGAGAAATGTCAGAGAATGAATGTAGAGAATTCATAGTTAAAGTGACCTGTGAGGTAAGAGATGATGTAAGGATTGAAATCAGAGAGAAAAAATAGAAAATGAAAGATCATTTCAACAAAGAAATATGGATTATGGAAAAAATTAAACAAATCCTCCAAATAATAAAATCAATAAAACAAATTAAAAATCCAAATAAAGCATAACCTACAGACAACACCATTGATTTATTGGAATAAGTAAACCAAATTAAAAATTTCAATGGAAAACATCATCAAAAGAGAACACCAACAGAAAACAACACTTCAAATAATGAAGACAAACCATGTAATCTTGAAAATAATGTTGACTATGTAGAAAAGATGTTAAGAGACCAGGAAAAGAACTTTCAAGAAATAAAGAACAACATGAAAAGACCAAATTTAAGATTTATTGGGATAGGTAAAGGTTTGGAAAGAACATACAATCTTTTCAATGAAATAGTATCAGAAAATATCCTAAACTTTAAGCATGAAATTAAAAAAAAAATCAGATACACTTGGCTTACAGGACTCCAAATATACAAAACTACAACATACCCACAAGAAGGCACATTATTAAGAAATGCCTAATATACAAAATAAGGAGAGATTTTGAAAGGCCCCTCAAGAAAAACAACAGGTTATATCTAGAGGGAAACCAATCCATATTTCAGCTGATTTCTCAACCCAAAACCTAAAAGCAAGAAGGTCTTGAATAATATATACCAAGTTCTGAAATAAAATGGATGCCAACAGAGAATACTATATCCTGTGACATTAAGCTTCAGATTTGATGAAATTAAAATCTTCCATAATAAACAAAAGTTAAAAGAGTTAAAAGTTAAAAGTTAAAAGGCTGCACTACAAAACATGTTCAATAAAATATTTCTTGAGGAAGAAATAAAAAATAAAATTGAAAAACCAGCAAAGGGAGGAACTACACTAAGACAATAGTTAATCAAAGGATAAATTAATTCAAATTAAACCAGAATAAATCAAAATGACAGAGAATAAAAATCATTTCTAAATAAAATTGAATGTAAATATCTTAAACTCATCAGTCCAAAGACAGACTGGTAGATTGGATTAATAAACAAGAATAAACAATATGCTGTTTCCAAGAGGCTTACCTAATAGGGAAAGACATCCACAAAATGGAATTAAAAGGATGGGAAAAATATAATTCATTCATATGTTTCTCCCAAACATGTAGAAACAAGCAACAGTTTTTATCCTCATATGAGGTAAAGTAAAATTCAAGTCAAAGATAATCAGAAGGAACCAACAAGGACATTTCCTACTATTTAAGGTAATTACCCAACAGCAAAAAACCACAATATAAATATTTGTATCCCAGACAATGGAGCACCTACATATATTAAAAAATCCTTCTCAATTTTAAGAATTAAATAGAGAACAGCACAATAATATTGAATGACTTTAACATGTTTCGCTCATCACTAGATAGATATTCTAAACATAAATAAACAAACTATAGAACCAAAAATATAATTAATAACTTAGTCTTCACAGACCTATATAGATTATTTCATGCATAAAGACTGGATACAGTTCCTTCTCAGCAGCATATGGATCTTTGTCTAAAATAGACCATACCTTAGACCACACAGCAACTCTTAGCAAATACAAAATAAAATAAAAATAAAAATTTATCCTATCAGATCATTATGGAAGGAAATTAAAAATCAAAAATAAAATTAAAAAAAATAGAAACTACTCTAACACCTGGAGTCTAAATAATACACTACAGATGAATGGATAGCAGAAAAAATTAGGAGTGAAGAGGCTGGGTTTGCGGCTCAGTGGTAATGCACTAGCTTAGCACAGGTGAGGTCCTGAGTTCAATCCTTAGCACCACATAAAAATAAATAAATAAATAAAATAAAGGTTAAATTCATTTAAAAAATTAGGAGTGAAAAAACAATTAAAGGTAAATGAGAATAGTGACAATATATCAAAATCGCTGGGACACTATCAAGGCAGTTCTAAGTGAAAAGTTCATAGCATTGAGCTCATTCATGGAAAAATATAAAGACACCAAATAAATAATCTATCATTACATCTCAAAGCCTGAGAAAAAGAACAAATCAATACAAAAAGCAATACAAAATAGGAACTCTAGATGGGGCAAAGGGGAGGGAGGGAAAGGGAAGGGAAGGGAGGGGCAAGGGTTAAAAAAGATGGTGGAATGAGATGAACATCATCACCCTAAGTACATATATGAAGACACAAATGGTGTAAATATACTTTGTATACAACCAGAGATATGAAAAATTGTGCTTTATATGTGTAATGCATTCTGCTGTGAATATATAAGAAATATTTTTTAAAAACCCATAAAATAGGAAATAATTTAAATCAGAACCAAAATCAAAGAAATTAATATAAAAAATTTCAAAAAATCAAATGAAACAAAAAGTTGGCTCTTTGAAAACATAAATAAAAATGATAAACAGATTTCCATGGTAACCAAAAAAGAGTGTGCCTCTTTTTCAAATTACTAAACTACATTACAACTTAGTACCCTCAAAGTACTAATATTTGTGGTGAAAAAGGAAATATAACCACAGACACTAATGAAACACAGAGAATAATCAGAAAATATTTTGAAAATTAATACTCTAATAAAATAGAAATCTTGAAGATATCAAGAAATTCCTAGTAACATATGACCAACACAAATTGAATCAGAAGATACAGAAAATTTAAACATGAATCTCAAACAATGAAATCAAAGATACTATCAAAAGCCTACCAACAAATAAAAGCCTGGGACCATATAGATTCTTAACCAAGCTCTACCTTACATCCAAAGAACAAACACAAATGCTCTTCAAATTATTCCATGAAATACAAAAGGAGGGAACACTTCCAAAATAATTCTATATTGGTAATATCACCCTGACACCAAAACTAAACAAAGGCACATCAAGGAAAGAAAACTTCAAGCCTATACCCCTGATAATAAGAAAATATATGCAAAAGTTCTTTATACTGGCAAACCACATACAAAAACACACTAAAAAGATATTATGTTATGATAAATTGGTTTTAATCCTACATGTGCAAGACTGGTTCAACACATGAAAATCAATAAATATAATTCACCACATCAATAAACTTAAAGAAAAGAATCACATGATTATCTCAATAGAAGCAGAAAAAGCATTTGACAAAATATAGCATGCATTTCTTATTAAAACACTTAGAAAAGAAATTTAAAATAAAAAAATAAAAAGAGAAAAAACTTAATACCCACAGATTAAATAATACATTTTAGGAATAGAACACAAAACAAATCATGGAGAAAGTTTAAAGATCTTAGAAACAAATGAGAACAGAGATAGTATATAACAAGATTTCTGAAACAGTATGAGAGCAGTTCTTAGAGGAAAGTTTATAGCACTAAATTTCCACCTTAAAAAATAGAAATATTGCAAATAAATGATAGACATAAAGGCTCTAGAAAAATAAGAACAAACTAATTATAAAGACAAGAAAAGGCAACCATAATATCAGAGTCAAAGTTAATGAAATGGATAATAAAAACCAATGTAAAGGATCAATAAGATGAAGGATTGCTTATTTCAAAAGATAAACAAGATTAATAACACATTGCTAAAGAAACCAATCGTAAGACAGAGAAGAGCCAAGTCAACAAAAATGAATTATCATTAAAGAATCTTTTGAAATCCAGAGGATCATTAGACATTGTTTTGAAAATTTATACCACTAAACTTGAAAATCTAGAATATATTCACAAATTTATAGACTCATACAATCTAACCAAATTAAACCATGAGGAAATAAAAAACATAATTAGACCAATTAAGCAATTAGATTAAAGAAGCAATTAGAACCTTCCAATAAAGAAAAGCTCAAGACCAGATGAACTCTCAGGCAAGTTCTACCTGATCTTTAATGTACTAACACTAATCCTTATCAAAATGTTCCACAATATAGAAAAGGCAAAATCACATACAAATCTATTCTAAAAGATAGTATTACCCTAAAACCAAAACAATACAAAGACATATCAAGGAAAGAAAACTTCAGACCTATATACCTGATTGATATAGATGGAAATAATACTGCTCAAACAGTGGTAAACCATATTCAAAAACACAGCAAGAAGACAGTACCCCATGAACAAGTTGGTTTCATTCTAAAAATGGAAATTTGGTTCAACTTACACAAATTAATATATGTATTTCACCACATTTATAGAATTAAGGACAAAAACCATGATTGTCTCAATAGATGCAGAAAAATTATTTGACAAAACCAAGCAACTGTCCATGTTAAAAAACCTGGAGAAACTAAGGGTAGAAAGAACTTACCTCAATGTTATAATGGGCATAATACAACCCAAGGCCAGTATCATACTTTTTTTTGAGAGAGAGAGACAGAGAGAGAGAGAGAGAGAGAGAGAGAGAGAGAGAGAATTTTTAATATTTATTTTTTTTTTAGTTTTCGGCAGACACAACATCTTTGTTTGTGTGTGGTGCTGAGGATCGAAAGCGGGCCGCACGCATGCCAGGCGAGCATGCTGACTCTTGAGCCACATCCCCAGCCCGCCAGTATCATACTTAACAGAGAAAAACTAAAATAATTTTTATAAAATCAGGTACAAGACACTCTTATAACCCCTATATAATACTGTCCTTGAAACTCGAGTCATAGAACTCAGTTTTAAAAAAGGAAATTAAAAGAATATGAATATGAAAGGAAGAAATCAAATTATCTCTGTTTGCTGATGATATGATCCTCTGACTAGAGGACACACAAAAAAATTCACCAAATGACTTCTAGAACTGATATGTAAATTCAGCAAAGTAGCAAGATATAGGATCAGCACTTATAAATCAATAATGTTACTATAATCCAACACAGATTCAGCGGAGAAAGAAATCAGGGAAACATCCCTTTCATAACAACCTAAAAAAATAAAATGAAATAACTAAAATTAATCTAATCAAGGAGATCTCTACAATGAAAATTATAGAACACTGAAGAAATTTAATAAAGACCTTAGAAAATGCAAAGTCCTTCCATTTTCTTCGATAGGCAGAATTAATATTATCAAACTGGGCATATAACCCATAGCAATATACAGATTCAGTGCAATCCCCATGAAAATACCAATGACATTTTTCATAAAACTAGAAAAAATAATTCTTAAAATAATTTGGAAGAATAAGAGAACCAGAATAGGGCTGGGGATGTGGCTCAAGCGGTAGGGCGCTCGCCTGGCATGCGTGCGGCCCGGGTTCGATCCTCAGCACCACATACAAACAAAGATGTTGTGTCCGCCAAAAACTAAAAAATAAATATTGAACTTCTCTCTCTCTCTCTCTCTCTCTCTCTCTCTCTCTCTCTCTCTCTCTCTCTCACGCTCCCTCCCTCTCTCACTCTCCCTCACTCTCCCTCCCTCTCTCACTCTCTCTTTAAAAAAAAAAAAAAGAGAGAACCAGAATAGCCAAAGCAATGCAAGAGATATCAGAATGCTAAATTTCAAATTATGCTACAAAGCTATAGTAACAAAATAGAATGATATTCCCATCAAAATAGTCATAAAGACCAATGGAATAGAAGATACAACCTCATATAAATACAGCTCTACTACACAGTATAATAGTGCATAAAAGTTGCCTCATGTATCCCAATTGTCCACATAAAGCAGAGACAGGAGATATCTTGAGGTAATGATGTTATGTCAGCAGCTACAGGAACCTGGAACCAGGAGATCTGAGATGGGTCCAATTCATGGTCCTGGCAGACACCTTCCATGTGACCTAGACTGTGCCTAACAAACCAACAGCAAAATAGGCATTGAGAATATTTTAACCAGGAAAATACAAGTCAGAGAGGCTGAGGAGATCCAAAGCTCTGCTCCCTCTTTGAGTCTGGTGGCTTTCAAGACCAGCTTAAACAGGTCGGGAACTTTAATGTGCAAGTGGGACTATGCTCTGGGACTAAGCCTGGAAGCCTAAAAAGGGTGCCTATGAATAATAGAAGCCATGAAGGATTGATTGGCTCCCTCAACCTATCAAGGGAACACTGGGAAAGCTCTTAGGTTACAGAATTACACCACAGACAGGCAACTGCTGGGCCCTGGAGGTGTGTTGATTTAATATCTTCGGAGCAGTCATCATTCAACAAAGCCCCTAAGTCCTGACTAGACCTAAGTCCTGCCTTCAGGAACTCCACATGCAGTAATTGCTCTCGCAGAATTCTGCAGGGACTCCACCTTAGGAGTGCATACTTGGTGTCAAGGCAGACAAAACCCTGCTGACAGTATTTCCCATCTCACCATAACTTAAAAAGGGAAGCTGAGAATTTTTTAATGCCAATGGCTACTCTGTGGGCAACACAAAAAGAGGAAGGGTTTGACAGCCTTCAGCCTCTACTCTTGTGCTCAGTACATGCTTCAAGAAGAAATGGAAAGAAAGATAGTTGGGCACAAAGAACATATGTTCTCATTGACTATACTGACCCCCTCAATGGAAATGATTCCTCTACCTTTCATCAAGAAATTTTTGGCCAGGCATGGTGATGCACATCTGTAAAACCAGCAGCTCTGGAGGCTGAGTCAGGAAGGTCGAGAGTTCAAAGCCAGCCTCAGCAAAAGTGAGGCACTAACCCAACTCAGTGAGACCCTGTCTCTAAATACAATACAAAATAGGGCATTCAATCCATGGTAACAAAAAACGAAAATGAATTTCTTTTTTTTTAATTTACTATTTTTTTCTTTTCTTCTCTCTTTTTGGTGTGTGTGCTGAATGGTTCATGGATATATATATATTTCTCATTTATAGCATTTTTTAAAGGTATTCTCATTTATAGCATTTTTTGAAGGTATTTATTTTTCCTTGCTCTGTCTTTTAAGGGTTAGGCTTTGATTAGTATATTTTGGCTTGGTGTTGAATTGTTTTTCACTTGTCTGTGCCCCTGGTCTTTCTCTTTTTATTTTGCTAACAGCAAATTTCTATTATTCTCTCTTTCACTATTCCTTTAATTTTTTACTTCTATTTTTCTCATCCTTCCTCATAACTATCATATCATATATAATTTCTGTATTCTCTTTATTTACATTTTGAAATTGCAAACCCTTTTCTACCCACATATCTCTTATTCTTTCCTCCTAATCATCTATTATTTACATCTTTTAGCATCAATTGCTTTATATAATGCCTGTCCCCACCACTAATGTTATAGCAATTATTAATGCTGTGGAACCACAGATATCACCTTTTATTTGATTTTGTGTCAAACAAACTATCTCAAACAATCCAAAATGCCTCAACAATTTTTAACTGTTTTACTGCTCTTCCTTTTCCTTTAGTTATTTCTCTTTTCTTGTGATTTCAATTTTTAATTTTAGTTCCTCTGTTTTCCACTTTTTAACTTTTTATGCTACATTTTTCACATTTTACTAATTTATTTACCTTTTTATTTTACTCTATGTTATTTCCTATAGAAACCCAGAGGATAATCAAGAAGTATTAAGAAAATTCACAGTAAAAATGTAGAAAATCTTGAAGACATCAACAAATTTCTAGTGACATATGATGTACCGAAATTGAAACAGGGGGACATGAAAAACATAAAAAGATCAATTTCAAGTAATAAAATTGAAGATGCCATCAAAAGTCTACCAATAACGAGAAGCCTAGAACCTCATGGATTCTCAGCTGAGTCCTACCAGACTTTTAAAGAAGTTTTAGATTCAGTGACTTGGGAGGCTGAGGAAGGAGGATCAAAAGTTCAAATCTAGCCTCAGAAATTTAGTGAGACCCTAAGCAATGTAGCAAGGCCCAGTCTCTAATGAAAATATTTGAAAAAGGACGAGGGATATGGCTCTGTGGCTGAGCACCCCTGCATTCATTCCCTGGTATGAAAAAAAGAAAATAAATAAAATGGGAAAATGATCTGAAAGAACACATAATAAAAGAAGATATACAAATGAATGGCCAATGATATATGAAAAAAATTATCATATTTAGTCCTCATGGAAACACAAGACATTGCCTCTTACCCCAATCAAAATTTCTGTTTTTCAAAAAATAATAACAAATAATGGCAAGGATGCGAGAGAAAATGATCCCTTCCTTGTACACTTTTTGTGGGAATATATATTATCACAGTCACTATGGAAAACAGGATGGAGGTTCATCATAATCTAAAAATAAAACTACCATATGATCCATCAATAATACTCCTGTGAGTATACATGAAGAAAATGAAGTCAGAATACAAATGAGATACATACATACACATCTTTATTGTGGTGCTGCTTACAATATCCAAGACATGGAACTAGCCTTGGTGGCCATCAACAGAGAAATAGATAAATAAAATATGGCATAAATACACAATGGAGTATTATCCAGTCACAAAGAAAAATGAAATCAAGGAACTTGAAGCAAAATGGATATGAGTTTATCATGTGAACCAAAGTAAGATAGACTACAAAAAAGTAAATATCATGTTTTTTTCATATGTGGGAAGTAGAATTTTTAAAATAACCTGAGAATAGAAAAATATAGAGGGAGAATAAAGCCACTGGGAAGTGAGAGAAAGGGAATGGCAAGAAAAGGGGTTAGGGAGGGTTGATATGTTTCAATCATAATATATGCATGTAAATAAATATTATAGTGAAACACATTCATTTGTTCAATTAATATGCATTAATAATTGTAAATTTTTTAAAGTTTCATAGAAATAAGAGATCAACTTTGCTCCTGAGGGAAAAATCTTACTTTTATATATTTTGGTGGTAAAATGAAATATTTTGATGTATGTAAATGATTTATAAAGATTAGGTGAAGATAATTAACATTCATCAGCATGCATACCTATCAATTTGTGTAGGAAAATTTGAAATTCACTTATTTTGAAATATGCAATACTTTTTATACACTATAGTCACTTTTGTCTACAATATATAAAAATTAATGATTATTATGAAGGCCTCTTTTCTCCCTTCTAGATTTGCTGCCTCTTTTGGGACAATTTCAAATTTGTAGCCACTTTGGCCTATACCTTGGCTTTCAAACAGAGAACTCTATAGAAAATAATCTGACAGTATCTACAAGGCTTTTTCTGGAACTCTTCATGATGTTTGAGGCATTATGGCCTTCCCATAAGTGCCTATAGTGATTTCAATAGTTCTAAGTACAAATCCTTGTTCTGCAAATTGATTGTTATATTACTATCATAAAGTCACCTCCTAGTTTTTTTAAAATTTTTTATTTATTATTTTGTAGTTGTAGATGGACAGAATGCCTGTATTTTATTTGTTTTTATTTTTATGTAGTGCTGAGGATAGAACCCAGTGCCTCATGCATGCTAGGCAAGCACTCTGCTGCTGAGCCCCAGCCCCAGGCCACCACCTAGGTTTTCAAGCCTCAATTGCTTCATCTGTAAAATTGGCAGAATATTGTTCAAAATCAGGAAACCTTAATGGAGAACTTATATTCAAATGTATGAAGGTAGACTACCCACAAAACCACTTAAATTGTTTGCAAAGTTGTATGTTTCTATGTACATATTTTTTGGGGAAGAGTCAAGATCCTTCTTTAAGTTTCCAAAGGAGTCTCATGACCTAAAAGATGTTTAAAAACCTCTACCCTAAATGAGAAAATGTAGAACCCTAAATTACCAAGTCTTTTCAAAATAACCTAGATTACTATTTACCAATGTATGGTCCATGAACCAGAAACATTTTCAGCTACTGAAAAAGTGTTAGAAACTCAGAACCTCTAATCCAACCCAGACACAGTAATTCAGAATTTCTTGATATACTACTGAGAATTCCATATTGTAGCAAGTCCTTCACATGATTTTAATGCACACTAAAGTTTGTTAATGACAGTTCTCAATTGGCTTTTTCTCTCTGCTTACCTGTTAGGAAAATTATGTATCAGAGACAGACTTGCCTAAGTTTATTCAGAATCCATGATGTGGTAACCATTGTTCTATTCCCAACCTCTCTTAATGTACCCATTTAGATGCCATGTATAAGTGAGATCACAGAGTATTTGTCTTTGTGTGCCTGACTTATTTCACCTAGGTTTATGGCTTCTAGATGTTTCCATTTTGTCCAAATGAGAGGATTTTTTTTCTTTTTAAAGATTAAATGGTATTTTTATGTATATATACCACATTTCCTTTATTCGTTCATTCATTGATGGACCCTTTGGTTGATTCCATATACTGGCAATTATTAATAAATGCAGCAATTAACATGGAGTGGAAATATCCCCTCATCATACTGATTTCAGTTCCTCTGAATATTTTCGTAGAAGAATTGGCAGGTTCAATGCAAATCCCTATAAAAACTCCAATATTTTTCACATAAATAGATAAAATAATCCTTAAACTTGTATGAAACCATAAAAGACCCCAAATAACCAAAACGATATTGATATAAAAGAAATAAGTTGGAGGCATCACACTCCCATTTTCCCAAAACATAATAAAGTGATTATAATTTAAGCAACACAGTACTATCATAAAGCAGATACCATGACCAATGGAACAGGAAATAAGATGCACATTTATAGTCAATTGGTTTTCACCAGAGGTGACAAGAATGCATACTGGGGAAATGACATTCTATTCAATAAACATTGCTGGGAAAACAAGAATGAAATTGGATCCTTGTCTCATATTATATACAAAAGTCAATTCAAAATGTATTAGTCTTGGGCTGGTGTTTTAGCTCAGTGGCAGAGTGCTTGCCTTACACATGTGAGGCACTAGGATTGATCCTCAGCACCACATGAAAATAAATTAAAAAATGGTTAGTCTTAATTATAAAGCATGAGCCTTTATTACTAGAAGCAAACAAAGACGAAAAGCTATAGAATATTGCTCTATGCAATAATTTTATGGGGTATAACCCTGAAAGCCCAAGCATCAAATGTAAAAATGTAATATGTAAATGGGATCATAGCAAACAAAACAAACCAATAAAAAGAAAGAAAGAAAGAAAGAAAGAAAGAAAGAAAGAAAGAAAGAACCTTGTGCACAGAAAAGGAACCTACAAAATGAATAATATGTCCAAGTCATATATCAGATGGGTGTCAGTTTCCAAAATATAGAAGGAATTCAAACAATTCTATAAATAGAAGGAAAAATAACATGATTTAAAAATGGGCAAAGGACATGACCAGACATTTCCCATAAGAAAGCACACAATAGGCAACAGGTAAATGAAAAATAGCATCATTATTCATTATGGAAATCAAATTAAAACCATAATGACATATCACCTAAAACCCATTAAAATGTGTTTTAACAAAATAAGGAAAGATGTGTTTAAGTGAAGATGAGTACAAAGGAACTCTTGTGCATTGCTTGTGGGAATGTAACAGTGTATCCTTTATTATATATATATATATATATATATATTCAATATATATATCTCATACACACATATTCACACACATATACACACACATATATGGGGTTTTTAAAGAGTAATATAGACATTAAGAATTACCATTTTAATCATTTTAAGTATATGGTACAGTGCAATGAAGACATTCACTTTTTTATGCAATGATTAAAGCCACCCTAGATAGCATCAAGGATACTTCCAAGGTCCATTGTGGAAACAGATATGAAGGAACTTTAGACAAGGGCTTAATATAAAGCTTAAGACCACCTCCTTTCATTGTCTGCATCTCAGGTACTTCTGTTGATTACAATGGATTCCCTAATGTATTTCACTGTTCGAAGTTTTCAAAAAATACCTCAAAGGAGTAAAAAGAGAATTTTGCACTTGATAGGCAGTATAGAAGAGCAATTAAGACCACGAGTTCTAAGAGCATTTTGTCTTGGTTTGAATTCTAGATGTGAAGCCTCTGACAAATTTGATAACCTGTCTGTACCTTAGTTTCATTATCAACCTGTTATGAGAAGTACAGGAGCAAATAGTCCCTGGTTAAGTACTTGATAAATATTAGCTGTTAGTGTTGTTACTATTGTTGTTACTGCTGTTGAACTCACACAAAAGCTGTAATAAAACACTATGTAGAGGGTTTCAGTGTGATCCATCCTAAATATTAATTGCTTCATCAATGGTGACTACTGAGCATGCAAATAGGACATTCAGATAATAAGAAAGCTGACAAGATGCTGGAAAATCATTTAAAATGCTTCCAGGAAAGCATAATGCAGAGAAGATATTTCACTTCTCTGCTTCATAAAACAATAGGGTTGACAATGAAAGGACCAACCAGTATAAGTGCTGCCAGAGAGAAGTCTCTTACCATGGGAAGAGCTGCTGAAATAAAATACTAGAAAATGCATTGTGAACCACAGTTCAATCCACATAGTTTTTCCAGTTCAGCAGGAAAACGTCACTTATTAAACATTTGGGTTCCTATTTTTAAAATTTCAAACTTATAAATTACTTATTTCTGGAATTGTAACATTCTCAGACCATCAATGATTATGGGTAACTGAAAGTAAGGAAATAGAAAATGAAGATAAAGGGAACTACTGTATTGTTATGATATAATGGAATACTTAATTAAATTGTCTTTTATTTAACTGCTGTATTGTTTTGTCTTTTTGATCCTAACCATTTAAATAGGAGTGAAGTGATAACTTTTTCTAATTTTTAGAATTTTTAAAATTTGTTCTTTTTAGTTATATATGACAGTAGATGTTAAATGATATCTAACTGTTGTTTTTAATTTTATTTTCCTGAGGATTAGAAATGCTGAACATTTTCCTATATTAAACATATTGAACATTTTCTCACATTAAACATTTGTATATATCCTTTTCAAAAGTATCATTTATGCCAATCACTAAAGTTTAAATTATATTATTTAGTTGTTTGTGATTGAAATTTTTGTAATCAATCATTTTCTTTAGTTTTAGTTTGGTATTAAGTCATTTGCTATTCTGGATTATTAACCACTTATCTGATATATATTTTGAAAATATTGTAGTACATTCTGGAGGTTGTTTATTTACTTTGTTGATCATTTTTAGGTTTTATATTGTTGGGATCCTGTTAAAAATAACCTTTCCTGTTCTAATGTCTTGATGCATTTTCCTTGTGTTTTCTTCTGCCATCTTTATGGTTTCTAGTTTTATATTTAAGTCTTCAACCCATATTAAGTTGATTTTTATGTAAATTTTTTAATTTATATATTACATCAGAATGCATTACAATTCTTATTACATATATAGAGCACAATTTTTCATATCTCTGGTTGTATACATAGTATATTCACACCAAATCATATCTTCATATATGTACTTTGGGTAGTAATGATCATCACATTCCACCATCTTTAATTGCTCCATATACCTCCCTTCCGCTCCAACCCCTCTGCCCATGCTCCCATATGCTATCCCACAATAAAGCAGCTTCCTTATATCAAAGAAAACATTGGGGATTTGGTTTTTGTGATTGGCTCACTTCAATTAGCAATATCTTCTCTAACTCCATCCATTTACCTGCAAATGCCATGATTTTATTCTCTTTTATTGCTGAATAATATTCCATTGTGTATATATGCCATATTTTTATCCATTCTTCTATTAAAGGGCATCTAGGTCGATTCCACAGTTTAGCTATTGTGAGTTGTGCTGCTATATAAATTGATGTGGCTGTGTCCCTGTAGTATGCTGTTTTTAAGCCCATTGGGTAAAATGGTGATTCCATTCCCAATTTTCCAAGAAATCTCCATACTGCTTTCCATATTGGATGCACCAATTTGCAGTCCCACCAGAAGTGTATGAGTATTCCTTTTTCCCCACATCCTCTCCAACACTTATTGTTGTTTGTCTTCATAATAGCTGCCATTCTGACTGGAGAGAGATGAAATCTGAGAGTCGTTTTGATTTGCATTTCTCTAATTGTTAGTGATGATGAACATTTTTCATGTATTTGTTGATTGATTGTACATCATCTTCTGAGAAGTGTTTCTTCAGTACCTTGGCCCATTTATTTATTGGGTTATCTGTTTTTTTGGTGTTTAACTTTTTGAGTGCTTTACATACCCTAGTGATTAGTGTTCTCTCTGATGTGTGAGGGGTAAAGATTTGCTCCCAAGATGTAGGCTCTCTGTTCACCTCACAGACGGTTTCTTTTGCTGAGAAGAAGGTTTTTAGTTTGATTTCATCCAATTTATTGATTTTTTATTTTAATTCTTGTGCCACAAGAATCTTATTAAGGAAGTTGGGGCCTAATCCCACATGATGGAGATTAGGGCCCACTTTTTCTTCTATTAGATATAGGGTTTCTGGTTGTATTCCTAAGTCCTTGATTCATTTTGAGTTGAGTTTTGTATATGGTGAGAAATAGGGATTTAATCTCATTTTGTTGCTTATGGATTTCCAGTTTTCTCAGCACCATTTGCTGAAGAGGCTATCTTTTCTCCAATGCATGTTCTTGGCACCTTTGTCTAATATAAAATAATTTTGTTTTATAGGTCAGTCTCTGTGTCCTCTATTCTGTACCATTGGTCTACCAATCTGCTTTGGTGCCAATACCATGCTGTTTTTGTTACTATTGCTCTGTAGTATAGTTTATGCTCTGGTATAGTGATGGCCGCTGCTTCACTCTTCCTGATAAGAATTGCTTTAGCTATTCTGGTCTCTTTTATTTCCAGATGAATTTCATGATTGCTTTTTCTATTTCTATGAGGAATGTCATTGGAATTTTGATTGGGATTGCAATAAATTTGTATAGTGCTTTTGGAAGTATGGTCATCTTGATAATATTAATTCTGCCTATTCAAGAGCAAGGTAGATCTTTCCATCTTCTAATGTCTTCTTTGATTTCCTTCTTAAGAGTTCTATCATTTTCATTATATAGATCTTTCACCTCTTTCATTAAGTTGATTCCCAAGTATTTTTTTTTTTGAGGCTATTGAGAATGGGGTAGTTTTTCTCATTTCCTTTTCTGAGGATTTGTCACTGATATACATAAATGCCTTTGATTTAAGATTGTGGATTTTATATCCTGCTACTTTGCTGAATTCATTTATTAGTTCTAGGAGTTTTCTGGTAGAACGTTTAGGGTCTTCCAGGTATAGAAATAATATCATCAGCAAATAGTGCCAATTTGAGTTCTTCTTTTCCCGTGTGTATACCTTTAATTTCATTTGTCTAATTGCTCTGGCCAGTGTTTCAATAACTATGTTAAAAAGAAGTGGTGAAAGAGGGCATCCCTGTCTTGTTCCAGTTTTTAGAGGAAATATCTTCAATTTTTCTCAATTTAGAATGATGTTGGCCTGGGGCTTAACAAAGATAGCCTTTATGATGTTGAGATATGTTACTGTTATCCCAATTTTTTCTTGTGTTTTGAATATAAAGGGATGCTATATTTTGTCAAATGCTTTTCCTATGTCTATTGAGATGATCATATGATTCTGCAAGTCTATTGATGTGATGAATTACATTTATTGATTTCGGTATGTTGAACCAACCTTGCATCCCTGGGAAGAATCCCACTTGATCATGGTGCACGATCTTTTTTTATATGTCTGCATTTTATTTGCCAGAATTTTATTGAGAATTTTTGCATCTATGTTCATTAGAGATATTGGTCTGAAGTTTTCTTTTTTTGTTGAGTCTTTGCCTGGTTTTGAAATCAGAGTGATATTGGCCTCATAGAATGAGGGCCACTTTTTGGAAGATGTACTGCCTCATTTCTATTTCCTGAAATAAATTGGAAAGTATTGGAATTAGTTCTTCTTATAGGTCTTGTAGAACTCGGCTGTGTATACATCCAGTCCTGGGATTTTCTTGGTTGGTAGACTTTTGATGGAGTCTGCTATTTCGCCATGTGAAATTGATCTGTTTAAATTGTGCATATAATCCTAATTAAATTTGTTTTTTTTATTTATTTATTTTTTTCATCTTCCATACATTTGATTCAAATGAGTTATGCATTTCCATTTTTTTACCCCAAATACAGATTGCAGAATCACATCAGTTACACATTCACAATGTTTACATAATGCCATATTAGTGACTGTTGTATTCTGCTGACTTTCCTATCCCCTACTATCCCCCCTCCCCTCCCCTCTCATCTTCCCTCTCTACCTCATCTGTTGTTGTTCCTAATTAAATTTGGGCAAATTATATGACTCTAGAAATTTGTCAATGCCTTTGATATTTTCAAAGTAATTTCTAATTATCTTCTGTATTTTTGTAGTGTCTTTTGTGATATTTCCTTTGTCATCATATATGATAGTGATTTAAGTTTTCACTCTTCTTCTCTTCATTAGCATGTCTAAATGTCTGTCAATTTTATTTATTTTTTCAAAGAACCAACTTTTTGTTCTATCAATTTTTAAATTGTTTCTTGTTTCAATTTTATTGACTTCAGTTCTGATTTTAATTATTTCCTGTCTTCTTTTGCTTTTGGTGATGATTTGTTCTTCTTTTTCTAGGGTGTTGAGATGTAGTGTTAAGTCATTTATTTGTTGACTCTTTCTTCTTTTAAGGAATGAACTCCATGCAATGAACTTTCCTCTTAGAACTGCTTTCATAGTGTTCCAGAGATTTTGATAAATTATATTTGTGTTCTCATTCACCTCTAAAAATTGTTTAATCTCCTCTTTGATTTCTTTTGTAACCCATAGTCTCCAGGTGTCAGAGTGGATTTTATTTCTTATTTTATCATTGATTTCTAATTTCATTACATTATGACCTGATATAATGCAGGGTAGTGTCTCTATTTTTTTATATTTTCTAAGAGTTGCTTTGCGGCATAGTATATGGTCTATTTTAGAGAAGGATCCATGTGCTACTGAGAAGAAAGTATATTCTCTCGTTGAAGGTTGGAATATTATATAAATGTCAGTTAAGTTTAAGTTATTGATTGTATTATTGAATTCTAAAGTTTCTTTGTTCAGCTTTTGCTTGGAATATCTATCTAGTGATGAAAGAGGTGTGTTAAAGTCACCCAAAAGTATTGTGTTGTGGACTATTTGACTCTTGAACTTGAGAAGAATTTGTTTGATGAACATAGCTGCTCCATTGTTTGGGGCATATATATTTATAATTGTTAAGTCTTGTTGGTGTATGTTTCCCTTGAGAAGTATGTAGTGTCCTTCTTTATCCTTTTTGATTGACTTTAGTTTGAAGTCTACTTTATTTGATATGAGGATGGAAACTCCTGATTGCTTCCTCAGTCCATGTGAGTGGTATGATTTTCCCAACCCTTCACCTTCAGCCTGCGAATGTTGTTTTCTATGAGATGTGTCTCTTGGAGGCAGCAAATTGTTGGGTCTTTTTTTAATCCAATATGCTAGTCTATGCATTTTGATTGTTGAGTTTAGGCCATTAACATTCAGGGTTATTACTGAGACATAATTTGTATTCCCAGGCATTCTTTTTTTTTTTTTTTTTTTTTTTTTTTTTGGTATTTAACATGACTTGGTTTCTCTTCTGATTAGATTTTCCTCATTTTATAATTGATTTAATCCCTCCCTCTGCTGATTTTCATCATTGTTTTTCATTTCCTCTTCTTTGGATATTTTGCTGAGGATGTTCTGTAGTGTAGGCTTTCTAGTTGTTAATTATTTTAACTTTTTTATCATGGAAGGTTTTTATTTCATCATCAAATCTAAAGTTTAGTTTTGCTGGACATAAGATTCTTGGTTGGCATCCATTTTCTTTCAGATCTTGGTATATGTTGTTCAATGATCTCCTGGCTTTGAGGGTCTGGGTTGAAATATTTGCTGAGATATGAATTGGTATCCCCCCTATATGTCATCTGATTCCTCTCTCTTGTGGCTTTTAAGGTTCTATCCTTATTCTGTATGCTAGGCATTTTCATTATAATGTGTCTTGGTGTAGATCTGTTGTAATTTTGTACATTTGGTGTTCTGTAAGTCTCTTGTATTGGGCTTTTGAATTCGTTTTTCATGTTTGGGAAATTTTCTGATATTATCTCATTGAAGAGATTGTGCATTCCTTTGGTTTGAAACTCTGTGCCTTCCTCTATCCCAATAACTCTTAGATTTAGTCTTTTGAAGTTGTCCCATAATTCTTGGATGTTCTGTTCATGTTTTTTAACTTTCCTCACTGTGTGATCAACTTTATTTTTCAGATTGTATACTTTTGTCTTGATTATCTGATGTTCTTTCTTCCAAGTGATCTATCTGTTGGTTATGGTTTATTTGATTTATTGTATCCTTCATTTCAAGGATTTCTGACTGGTTTTTCTTCAGGGTCTCTCTCTCTTGAAGTAATCTTTTGTTACCTGTATATGCCTCTTATCTCATTGTTGAAGTGATCAATTTTTGCTTCTATTTGCTCATTTAGGTCATTCTTTAATTCACCGATCATTTTAATTATGAACCTTCTGGACTCCTTCTCTGAGATTTCAACAACTTTGCTTCCCATGTGTTCTGTTATTATAGTGTCCTGGTTTGTTTGGGGCACTTTCCTCCCATGTTTTTTTCATGTTGTTTATGTGTCTTCCTTTCTTGAAGTATGAATCTGAGATATTACAGTTTCTTCCCTATAATCTTGTAGTACCTGTGCAGATTGTCTGTACCTCACCTTGATGGTGGGCTTCCAGACCTTGTGGGTGTCCCTCAATGGATACTACTGCATCCTGGGTCTGGGACCTGCATAAGTTGGAGTGGGTGGATCTGGGCCACTGGGCTTGACCTCCCTTGGTAGTCTGCTGGTAGTAAGGGGTGGTTCTGCACCAAAGGCTAGTCTCTGGAAGTGTCTGCCCCACCAGGGGATGGGTGAACCAGGCCTACTGAAATCCTCAATTCCACGTGGGCTGTTGTGAGAGGTCTGGGCTGGATCTCGGCTCTCACAGTAGTGCACTGTTCAGAAGGGGTGGTCCTGCACTAGAGACTAGACTCTGGTGAGAGTCTGCCCCACTAGTAAAGGAGTGGACCTGGCCCACTGTGCGCCTGGGCCCTGCAAAGGCTGGTGTGGGTGGATCTGTGCCACTGGGCCTGACCTCCCGGTTGAGATCTTGGATCCCAAGTGGGCTGGTGTGGACAGTCTGGGCTGGATCTCAGCTCTCGTGGTAGTGCACTAGCAGAAGGGGCAGTCCTGCACTAGAGCCTAGGCTCTGGCTAGTGTCTGCCCAGCCAGGAAAGGGGTAGACCCAGCCCACTGTGTGCCTGGGTCCTGTAGAGCCCAGTGTGGGTGGATCTCTAAGTTGACTTTTTAACTGGTGAGGGATAATGGGATTTTGTGTAATTTTTGTGCATGTGGCTATCTAGCTTTCCAGTAATCATTCATTTAAAAACTGTTCTTCTAAAACACTTTCTTATCATATTTGTTGAAAATATGTTAGCTACGGATATGTGGCTTTACTTCTAGGCCCTCCAGTCTGTTCTATGCACCTGTGTATCTATTTTTTCCAATTTATACCATCCTATTTTGATTACTACAGGTTTGGAGTATAATTTAAAGTGAGATAGTGCAAGCCTTCTGGTTTGCTCGAGATTGTTTTGACTACTTGATGTTATTTTGTTGTTCCATACAAATATTATGGGTTTTTTCCCTATCCCTGTGGAGAATGCATTTCATATTTGGATGGAGATTGCATTGATTCTTTGGGTCACTTTAGTAGGATAGATTTTTTAACAATATTGATTCTTCCAGTCCATGAACATCATTTATCTTTCTAATTTTGTATATCTTCATTTCTTTTCATAAATATTTTATAGTTTTCATTGTAGAGATCTCACATATTTGGTTAAATATATCTCTAAGTATTTTGTTGTCTGTAGCTACTGGAAATGTATTTACTTTATTCATTTCTTTTTTCCAACAATTCAGTATATGCATATAGAAATTCTTCTGATGTGTTTTAATGTGTATTTTGCATCCTACAATTTCCTGAAGGTCTTTATTAGTTGTAATATTTGTGTGGAATTTGGGGGTTTTCAAAATATAAGATCCTGATGTCTGTAAACAGTGACATGCTGATTTCTTCCTAGTTTGGATGCCCATTATTCTTTCACTTCACTGATTTCTCTGTAGTATTTGAGCCCTATATTAAAATAGTGAATACTGATATCCTTTACTTATTTCAGATATTAGGAAAATTTCAATTTTCCCCACTCAATATGATGCAATCCTTGGGATGGTTATATATGGTCTTTAGTAGGTTAAGTTTTATTCCTTCTATACCTAACTAGTTCAGTGTTTTATCATGAAGGGATGTTCACTTTTATCAAATGTTTATTGTGTATGCATTGAGATAATCATAAGATTTTTATCCTTCCTTTATTCTGTTGACATTGTGAACTCACCTAACATTCTTATAGTCCTCTGTTAACAGACACACAATTATTTAGTACTATAATTTACATGGAATGACATTCAATGAGAATTCAATGAGAATAATCCCAGAAAATCTTTCCCTCCACTGTGAGATAGCAAACTGAGTTATCTAGATAAGTTCAGGAAAAAAAATTGGGCATACTGTCTTCAGATCATTCTTCTCTTTAGAATATGATTGTCTGTAAAATGTATATTCTATCTGTTGGGGAACACTGCAAGTATACGTAAGTCTAATCCAAATAAGTATTAACCTGTCCTTCTGGTTGCACACATAAGCCCATACACCAAACTAACATATCAGCAATAAATATAGAACTATGACTTTCATCTGGCTCTAGTATTTATATCCAGTTGGTTCCAATACTCCCGTTTACAAAAACTACCTATTCTAGACAAGTATGACTGTTAAAAATTTTCCTAACCATCACATCAAAGAAACAGAATCTACTGGATCTCACCTGTTTTCCAGGATTATCTCATTGCTTAAGGTGTCTTGCATTGGATCCAGCATCCTAAATGTGGGAATTCTACCGTTGCCACTAAGTGGTATGTAATCTTTGCCATCCTGCAAGAAAAAAAACAACACAAATGGCAATCATTCCCAAAGGAAATATATGCTAAATGAAAAATTTTATTCCCTTCCTTGAATGAATTTATCCGAGAAGAGCTACATATAAAACAACATGAATGGATAAACTAATTCAAACCCTAGAGGAAAAGTGCCTATTTTGCTAAGTAGTCACAGAACAAAAAAAGCAGCAAAAAACTATACTGTTTCCTTCATTTATTACTTAATTTGCTTTTTTTTAGGAATCAGTTGAAGATTTAAAACCAATCACTACTAGCAGGAGATCAAGTTCCTTACTCTTAAAGGTTCAACAATTGTTACATTGTTTAAAATTTTACAATGGAATTATTGTGGAGAAGGATTGAAACTAAACTTCATTTAATCTGAACTACGCAAGACCTCTTGGTTGACATTTTTTATTTATTTAATTTTTAACTGGGCAAGGACATTAAAATTTGAATTTGAGAGACAAGCTTTTTGTTGGTATAGGAGAGGGTCAGTTATTATGAATCTTGAGTGTTTTGTTTGACCATAGATAGGTAAATATTGCTTTTGAAATCAAATATCATTGGATGAATAGAGCCTCTAAGCCTTTACCTCCATATGGTCTTCATCATTCTGAGAGTTTAGGTGGGGCTTTTATATTCTTCATTGTGATTATAAGTTCTGGATATCTATTTAGAGAAGCTAACTTAAAGGAAAGGGGTTGGGTCAAATTGGACCCTACTTCAAATGTTATATCTCCCTTCAAAACATTACCTCTCTCAGCTCAAAGTGCATTCTCTCCTCCTACTGAACTCCAAAATTCCCCATTCCTTCCCTTTCTCCTCAATTTTCTTCTCAAATGGCACTAATCTGTCTTGTATCAAGAGAATTGTAATAGCTTTTAGGGTGGTCCTAATGATCACTGTCCCTTGTTATTCATACCCTTACATAATTCCCTCCCATTAGATGGGATATTAATTTATTGACTCACTTCTTATCAATAGACTATGACCAACATGAAGAGATACAGATTCCAAGAATAAGTTGTATAAAGATGTGGCTTTCACTCTGCAAACTCTTATTATGTGAGCTGCCCTAGGAAGAGACCCATGTAGAAAGAAATCAAGGCAGAGCTCCAGACTAGATCCACAGAAGAACTGTACCTTGTCAATAAATGCATGAGTAAATTTTAAAATGTATGTACATCTAATGAAGCTTTCAAATGCAAATAAAATCATAGCCATCATCTTCAATGAAAATTCTTAAGACTCCTAGAGCCACAGTAAAGCTCTCTTTGGATTCCTGACACACAAAAATTAAGAAATAATAAATGTTTTTTTTGTTTACTTTATTAAGTTAAAACATGTATAACTATTTGTACCATTTCAACCCTTTAAGTGTGGAGCTCAGTGATACTAGTTAGATGTACATTGTTGTTAAAGTAATGGTGATTATCCATCCCCAGAATATTGTATATCATCAAAAGCAAACTCCATGTCCTTCTTCAAGAAGAAAAGAAAAGAAACATCCCATTTCTGTCCACCCACCTCTAAAGTGGAACTGGTATCTTTTTACTTTGCCTATGTTCTCTTGCTCAGTTTCATTCCACCAACAACTATTTTCCTGTCCTCCTTCCTTCCCCTCAATCCCTTTCTTCTATTCCACTGATATCTCTTGTAATTTCATGAAATGCCAACACACTCCCCTCCTCTTATTTTGTTCTTCCTTCTGCATAGGGGAGAAAACATTTGACCCTTGATTTTCTGGGTGTGGCCTGTTTCACTGAGCATGATTTTCTACCGCTGCATCTATTTAGCAGTAAATGCCACAATCTCATTCTTCTTTTCAGCTGAGTAAAATTCATGAGTGTGTGTGTGTGTGTGTGTGTGTGTGTGTGTGTGTGTGTATTACATTTTCTTTATTCTTTCATCTGTTGACAGGTATCTGGATTGGTTCCATAGCTTGGCTATTGTTAATTGTGCTACTATAAACACTGAGGTGACTGTACGTTGATAGTATGTTTATTTTAGATATATGCCAAGGAGATGAGTGGGAAAGCTTGGTCAGATACTGGCTCCATTCCTACTTTTTTAAGGAATCTCCATACTGCTTTATAGAGTGGTTGTATTAATTTGCAATACCACCAACAATGTATCAATGTATTTTATTTCCATACCATCACCAGAGTTTAATATGATTTGTATGCTTTTTAAAGTTTTTATGTATTCTGGATAATTGTCATTCTGACTTAAATTCCTTTGCTATACACAAAGTACAGTCACATCCTTCATGTCTTCATACATGTTCTTAGGGGAATGATGATCATCACATCCCACCATCTTTCCTACTTTATGTACAACCATAGATATGAAAAATTGTGCTCTAAATGTGTAGTATGTGTTGTAATACATTCTGTTATCATATATAACAAATTAAAATTAAAAAGAAAATGATAAGAGAGTATTATGAGATATTTTTTCCTGTTTTAATTTTTATTTATTATTATGAATCACTTGACCATCCTCAGCCCACTCTTCTCAAAAATAAACAAATGGTTACCATAAAAATTCCTTTGCTGTATAGAAGACTTTTAATTTGATATAATCCAATTTATTGATTTTTTGTTTTATTTCTTGCACTTTAGGAGTCTTGTTAAGGAAGACAGTACCAATACATTGAAAGTTTGAGCCCACATTTTCCTCTAGCAGTTGTAGATTTCCTGTCTAATTCCTAGGTCTTTGATCCACTTTGAGTTCAGTTTTGTGCAGGAGGACATATAGAGTTCTAGTTTCATTCTTATACATATTGATATCCAATTTTCCCAGCAACAGTGGTTTAAAAAGGCTATCATTTCTATCTTCTTTCTTTTTATGCTTTTAGCATCTTTGTCTAGTATCAAATGACAGTATCTCTGCAGGTTTTTCTCTATATCTTCTATTACATTTGTTTTTATGTATGACTTGTTGACTGTACCATGATATAGTATAAACTGAAGTTTGGTATACTTCCTCAGTATTGTTTTGGCTATTCTTGATCTCATAGTATTCCAAATAAATTTCAGTACTGATTTTTCTAGTTCTGTGATGAATGTCATTGGCATTTTGATGAAAATTACATTGAATCTGTACAATGCTTTTGGTAGCATGGCTGTTTTATAATATTAAGTCTGCCTATAAATGAACATGGAATATCTTTTCATCTTCTAAGATCTTCAATTTCTTTCTAACATGTTTTATAGTTTTTATTGTAAAGGTCTTTCACCTTAATGGTTAGATTTATTCTTTTTCAGCATGTTCATTATTGAAGTACAGTAAAGCAATGTTGTATAATATGTCATCCATTGGAAAAGTTAATCCATCAAATTCATTGTCTTCCCTGTGGCACCTGCAAATTTCTCTAAAATAGATCATATTTTAAGGCACAAAACAAATATTTTCAAATACAAAAATAATGAGAAAATTTCTTGCACCCTATTGGATAATAATGGAGTGTAATTAGAAATCAATGACAAGATAAAAACAAAAACCATTCTACCACCTATAGATTAAATAATACATATTTGAGTGCTTTTTCAGTGATATGAAGAATGGCATTGGCATCCCAATTTCATTGAATCTGTAGATTGATTATTATTATTATTTTAATTTTATTATTATTTATTTTATTTTATTATTATTATTTTAATAATAATAATTTTTCCAATCCTTAAACATGGGAAGTCTTTTAACCTGTTATTGTATTCTTCAATTTCTTTCTTCAGTGATTTATATCTTTTATTGTAGAGGTCTTTCACTTCCCTAATTAAGGTCATTTATAGGTTTGTTTTCTTTCTTGCTTGTTTAGTAATTTTTTAAGAGTGTCTTGCTCTGCTACCCAGCCTAGTCTTGAATTTGTGGATCCTAGTGATCCACCTGCCTCAGTCTTGTGAAAACTTTTATTTTTTTTTAATATTTTTTTTAGTTTTCAATGGACCTTTATTTTATTTATTTATATGTGGTGCTGAGAATCAAGCCCAGTGCCTCACACATGCTAGGCAAGTACTCTACAACTGAGCCCCAATTCCAGCCCTTGTAAATACTTTTGACTACAGCAACACACTGCCCAAAAAATATTTTGATGAAGGACTGGCAATATTACTAATCATGTGTACCCTTTGCATGGGGTTATATTTCTCTTATTTCTCCTATTTTGCTTACCTCATCTCATTAAATTATTCATCTTACTCTCCCACAATCTAGACTACTAACTTCCTGATAACTACATAAAATCATGGTCCATTTTTGCAGTATTCACAACTCCTGAAACTGTTTTCAACAGTCTAAAGTTAATGAATAAGAAAATTAAGGAAGTAATGCATACCTGTTGAACATTGGCCTGAAGGAGATCTCCAAGATGCCTGACTAAGTCAGAGAAGTTGGGCCTCTTTGTGTAATCACTATGCCAGCAGTCAAGCATGGTCTGGTAGCTATAGATTGGGAAAAATGTTAAGGTAGTCTCCATCCACCAGTTCTACTTCTTTTATAACTTTTTACATGGGTGATCCATTAGGACTTGTCTTCACAATTACCCCAAAGCACATTCTCTGCTGTGGCCTTATACTACAGTTACTAATAAAGCCTGCCTAACCCATACCTGTTCCTTACATACATGTGCCCACCATTACCACTTTTTTCAGCTTTGTATGCATAAATAAATGTAAAGAATCAATTATATTTAGGTTTAGGAGAGAAAGGTAGCATTTATTTCTGTCACTTACTCCTTTATCAGTACAAGAATTGTATGAGTGATGAGAGCATTGCATTTTATGAGGCTAACTGTCAACAAATTCTATTGGACTTTGGGCTCTCCTCAGGATCAATTTTTGGCTTCAAGTAGCATTAGACAGCCTTGGGAAATGGTATAAAAACCTCCAGTTTTATATATTTTAGTTCAAATACTGGAGTCCCAAACTATACTTTCCAATGGTTTTGATAAATAAGCCATCAACTAAGTAATGGTTGCAGTTTCACATTGAAATTACTCTTCAATGAAAACCAAAGTGTATATATATATATATATATATATATATATATATATATATATATGCACAACTTTCTGGAGTGATGGATCTTTCCATTTGCTTTTAGAACATCTTTTTAATTATGATGGATAACATCATCTTAATTATAATGATTTTATAATCACATATAAGAATTGGATTCATTATGCCATATTTGTACATACACATAACATAATTTAATGAATCACATTCCCTAGTATCTTTACTTTCCCTCTCTTATCTTACCAAAATCCATTTGCTCTACTCTATTGATTTCCATTCTGTTATTATTATTATTTGAATTAGTACACTATAATTATATATAATGGGATTTGTTATGGTATATTCATTCATACATTTACATAGCATCATGTGATAGATTGGATTACCACTGATTTAAATTATTTAGATTTATTTATTGGGCCAGTGAGAGATTTTTGAGATTTTTGAAATTCACTCTCAGACTTTATTTCTCCAGATTGTTTCAATTTGTTTGGCCATATCTTCTCTCAGTGTCCAGTACAGGCTGTGTCAGGAAATCACACATCTGGGCTGCAATTTTTTATTTAATAGCTAAAACATAGACTTCTATGTTTTAAATCTGTAGCTAGAAAGGAACTAGCCAGTGTCCTGGTTTTATCTAATTCCTGAGTGTTTCATAATACAAATGTAATGAATATTTCACTATATGCATCTACATATGAAATTTTAATCATCTATTTCATAGTTCCCTTTGAATTATAACTATATACTTTAAGAGAGCAAAAGACAACTTTAGCATTCAACAAGATTTTTTAAGTTGAAATTTACAACCCTCTGTGCTTATGTTGATCCTTTCCTCCCAAATTAATTAAGTTTGGTGGCTCTTCATTTGTAGAACATACATTTCAGGAGTGGAATATTCAGGGGATCTCATTCTTGTTCCCTCCTTAAGCTGACGGCAGAAGTCCTCATCTACTTGCATTCCTGGGTATGGTGAAGCACCTGGAATAGAAGAAAAGACACATATTTTCCCATGGGTAAGCAATCTATCAAGTTCTTATGACTAGAATACCTAAAGAGAACTCTGGGAATGAACAAACAGCTCTGTATCTATGTAGAACATGAGACACAGGACTTCCATCCAATTTCACAATCTTGGCTGATATCTCTGTTTGAAGGTCTGACAGAAAGTATTTACCCAGAAAATTCTAATCAAAATTGCACTGATATGATAGATGGAGGTTTTCAAAAACTAATGATTGATTTTCATTGACTTCACATTTATTAATGCTTTTAATTGATATATTAAGCCATAACTCTTGTGTTTAGTCCAAGAAGTCCTATAATTTGAAGTCTCTGAAAGCTGTTCTCACATTAATTTTTAACCTGCCATGCTCCTATGACTAAGGCATAAAGAAAAACAAGGGAGTAGAATTCTAGTCAGTGTGTGGAGGTATGCCTCCAATTTGAGAAATATAGTCCTGGTAGCATGGAAATCCAAAAGAGAAATAAGGTCTGAAAGTGAATTTCAAGTTGATAAAATGAAAACTTATTTATAAAATACTATGGGTAATAGTTAACTAAAGTACATTTTCCAAATTTGAATCATATTTAAAGTAGCTAAGCATATTACAAAATATGTTTTAGCACAAGTTTGTACACTTATGTCAATACATAGTTTCCAAAATCACTACTGATATCTGATACATAATATTGAGTAAATACTGAAACTCTAAAATAAGTGTTCTAGGTCTTTGAGATTAAAGGTGGTATCAATATTGCCAAAATTTTATTTAAATAAACATTTGAAACTCCAAGGTGGTTGGTCATTTATACACCCCAAAAATTTCCCCAAAAAATGTTCCTGGTAGTTAATAAATATAAATCAGAAGTGACAAAGAAAAAAACCAAAGATAAAATCAAGACTAATTCTAATAAACTATCAGATTATCAAATAGAATACACTTGAAGCTGAGGAGAAATTACATCAATCATCTAGCATCAACCTTCTTACTTTCAAGAAGTATGCTATAGAAACC
This sequence comes from Callospermophilus lateralis, assembly GCF_048772815.1. Classification (NCBI taxonomy): domain Eukaryota; kingdom Metazoa; phylum Chordata; class Mammalia; order Rodentia; family Sciuridae; genus Callospermophilus; species Callospermophilus lateralis. Next base: position 58,257,398 of record NC_135325.1, on the reverse strand, counting down.
TGATCAGTTAGCTAATTCAAGGCAACCTGTAAGATATTCTTAATTTTAGTTACTTCTCCATTGTTACCTTAAATGACTTATTTGGTTAGTTTTACTCTTGTTATATTTTAGGCATTATAGATATAATCACATGTCATCATCAAGGAACAATTATTTCCAACCTGTGTGTCACACAACCCTGAGAGATTGGAGTTATAAGAATGGATCTTCATATCCTTGGGACCAATAGTCATTATCAATAGCTAAAATAATTAATGTATCACGAGTGATAATTATTTTCTAAATCATGAAAACTGATGAAATTCACAAAAGAAAATCTATTTTTTCAATTTCCTGAATTCATAATAGCTTTCTCTAATGCATGCTTTCTTAACAAAGACATGCTAAGACTGTAAGTATCTTGATATTATAAATGTGTAATTCATTTCCTAATTTGCCTGATGTAAGTAGAAAGGTTAAAATAACATATATCAGAGTTTCCTAAGTAAATTTGTTGTAATCTCCAGAACATATTAGAGCAGAATATTTGCTATTCACTCTGTGGAAAATATTAGGAGTCTTTGCGAGATAGATGGTAAAGAATCATCCCTTTTAGATGTGCATTGTGTGTCACTTCAAAGAACAGAAACATTACCTTTTGGTGTTTATGCCATAAGAATATATTGTGTATATAGTACTGGCCTTATCCTTAGGTTCACTTTGGACAGATATATATCTTTGTATGATCTGAGTATTAATAATTGATCTGTTCCTCCCCAGGAACAATATCCTAGATTACAATTTTCAGTTATGCAAATATCTTTTTAAAAATCCATCACCTAGCTGGGCATGGTGGCACATGTCAATAATCCCTGCAGCTCAGGAGGCTGAGGCAGGAGGATGGTGAGTTCAAAGCCAGCCCCAGCAATGGTGAGGCACTAAGCAGCTCAGTGAGACCCTGTCTCTAAATAAAATACAGAATAGGGATAGGGATATGGCTCAGTGGTTGAGTGCCTCTGAGTTCAATCTCCTCTCCAGTACCAAATAAACAACAACAACAACAAAAATCACCTAACTACCATTCTACTTTGTGCTTTAACTTACACTGTCTCCTTAAATTCTTTAATTTCTTTAATCTTTACCTTTCCCAGAAAGGATTCCTCCAAACTTCATATGTATCTTCGTATCCTTAAACGTCTAATTCTACTTGTTCATTCTTTTATTTACTTATTTATTTTTTAGTTGTCAATAGTTTTTTTTTTACTTTATTTATTTATGTGGTGGTAAAGATCAAACCCAGTGCCTCACACATGGTTGTGGCTCTACCAATGAGCCACAACCGCAGGCAACTTGCTTATTCTTTAAGAGAGTTTTCAGATGTCATTTTTCCTCAAGAAGTAGAAACTCACCTCATCCTCCATATTTTCTTTTACATTGTACCGAAATCTCTATTATAGGGTGCCGCAGTCTGACTTGGCACAACTCAGGAGCACTTGTCAAAAGAAACGAACTTTATTTTTAGAACACACACACCGCACCACACAGCTCTTCAGGAATTCCCTCAGAGCCCAACTGCCACCACCGGCTTCCCACAAGCCTCTCAACCTCCCCCATTCCTCCTGCTCTTGAGGCCGATTGGCTGGGAAGTTTGCTGGGGCCCCTTCGGCTGTGGCTCTCAACAATAGGTCTTGTCACAGAATTAATTGGCTGTATTTTTTCCAAATTACCTGTAAGTCCTAGAGGATAAGGGATAGTCTTATCCTACAGTGATTTTAATGTGAAAGTCACACAGCAAATGTTTGTTGAATTAAATTATAAATCTAATGAAATAAACTTCTAAAGTATTTAATAAGTATACATTTCTTTATCCTATTTTTAAATAAATACATGACAAATGATGATGTTAAATGAACAGTAAACACATAGAAACAATATTCTACTTTATTCTGATGTTTGAATCTTAGCAGTTACCATCAAAAGTGACATTTCATATGTAAAACCTATTGCCTGGACTTTCATTATGTTAATCACTGTGCTTGGCTTTTGAATGAAGACTATATCAAGTAAAATAACATTAATAGTTATAAATTTAACTATTATTTCTCAAAACCCATGGACATAAAAATTGTTAGTATCTTTTGTGGGCCAAAGATGTTGTGGTTATTTTGTAAGCCTACCTACTCAAAAGAGGGCCTACATGCCTTCTGTTGGCGTCAACCCTTGTCACTTGATATTGCTTAAGGTGTTTTTTCAGCCAGTGGATACAAGTTCAGCCATGAGGTACAACTACAGCATAAATACTGCTTAGTGTCAAATTGGAAGTTTTATGTATGTCTTTCTGCTACTCTGAGATCTACAATGAGATTGAATATACCAGATGCTCAAAGGAGAGCCCACCTATGGGCCTGTTATCCTTCTAGGATCAATACAAGTTCTCTGCTATTTCTGCTATTCCAGAAGCAGAAAGGTAAACCATATTCACCATTAAAGTATATAGGGCAGCACTGATGGTTCTTGCATCACTTTATTTCCCATATAAGCCTTTGCATATTTGATGGTAGATCTAGGAGAAAGAATCTAGGAGACAGATTAAAGTAAAAGAGAACTGGAATGACAGAGAATATAGTTCTAATGACTTCAGAAACAGGCCCCCCCAAAACTCAAATTCCCTAAATATTCTAGGAAAAACTGTTCTTTGGAGAGAAGTGCCGGTTAAAAGCTCCAAATTTTTAATTGGCACATGGACAAAGATAATACCTTAGGAAATACTCATGTTTCCTCCTGCAAGGCTAGAGAACAGATATACTAAGAAAGCTAGGGAACTGAGGTCCAACAACAACTTGTGAGTCAGTGAGAAAATATATTGGGATGTGATAACTTACATCAAATTTTTGTAAATTGTCTTGCTCTGTGGAATGCAATGGAAATACAAGGCTCTATTTTAACTTAAAGGGATGATAAAATTAATCATAGTATAAGTGGTTTTTACTTATCATGTAAATTTAAATATAAGACAGCAGCCAACAGATACTTGACCCTTCAAAACAATTCATTTTTGCTATATTTTAAAATCTCAGCTATAGTCAGTGAATATCTTATGTAATATAATTTAAAAGTGTAAGTCACAAAATGGGGTTTGGACAATTTATTTAAGGATACAAGTGAAAATTCAGAAATTAATATATTCATACTCTTCAATGTGATATTTTGATAAATATATATTATGAAATGATTAAATTACACTAATAAACATAAACATTAACCTATAAGTTAGTCAGCTTTTTGTCACTGTGACTAAAGTATCTGATAGGACAACTTTGTTTCAGAGGTTCAGTGCGTGGTTGGCTGATTCCATTGTTCTAGGAATAAGGTGAGGCAGAACATCCTGGTAGCAGGGCAGGCAGAAGAATGCTGCTCACATGAAGGTAGCCAGGAAGTAGAGAGGTAAAGCCAGGGGACAAGATATAACTCCCAATACTATACCTCTAGAAACCTATTTCCTCTAGCCATGTCCCATCTGCCTATAGTTACCACCCAGTGCAGTAATCTTTTGAACTTATCCATCATTTGAATGTATCCACTGAATAGGTTATAGCTCTCATAATCTAATTATTTCACCTCTGAACATTCCTTCATTGACTATAACATGAGTTTATTAGTGGATACCTTATATCCAAACCATAACAAACTATCTTTTTTTTGTTAGTGGAATGTTTAGTATACAGTTTCTTAGGCATTTTAAAATAAAAGTAAGTTATTATAACTATAGCCCACACAATACAAAATATTTCTAGAATATTAATTTCCCAACACAATACATATTAATGTCAAACAGATATTGTAATCAATGTTCTTCCTTACTAAATATCATTGAGATTTTTTAGCATTAGATAAACATCTCTTCAGTAACCACACACCAACATTATACTCTCTGCTTTTATAAAACTGACTTTTTTAGAATATACATATAAGTGAGATCATGCATAAGTTTTCTGACAGTCTTCTTTCATTTAGTGTCATGTCATCCAATTTCATCCCTGTAATTACAAATGGCTGGATTTTATTTTTAAAGGCTGGATAATATTTTATTTTCTCTGTGCATATACATCCATACACACATACTGTATTACATATCTCAGTTATTATAATATTATAATAAACATAGGAGTGTGAAAATATCTTCAACATACTGATTTTCTTCTACTATATTCCCAGAAGTAGATGGCTGAATCATATGGCAGTTCTATTTTTAAGCTTTTTTTCAGGAACCTTCAGACTATTTTGCATATTAGCACTTCATTATACAAAATATTTAAAAAATAATTTACATTTCCACCAATAGTATAACCTCACCAATGAGTCACCTATTGTTTTTTTGAAAATAGCTATCCTTACAGGAGTGAAGTGGCAACTCAATGTACTTTGAGTTTCCATTTCCTTGACGGTTAGTGAGGAAAAGCATTTATTAAAATACCTGTTTACCATTCACATTTATGTTGAGAAATTAATATCAAGACTTCTTCCATTTAAAAATGTTATCTTTTCTTTCTATTAATTTTAGTTCTTCATAAAGTGTGTATACTAACCATTTATCTTATGTATATTTTGAAAATATTTTCTCGCATTCTATTTGTCTTTTCACTGTGTTCATTTTTTTCTTGGCAGTACAGCTTTTTACTTTGATGTAATCATATTTGCCTGATTTTGTTTTTTGTTTCCTATGATTTTGGGGTAATATACAAAAAATATTTGCCCATACCAGCATCATAATATCCAAGTTATATATCACCCAGATAAATGAATAAAGAAAATATGGAACACTGAGTTGATTTAAGTGTTGAATGTCATTTTTACACAAGTGGTTGTTTTCCCAACATTATTTATTGAAAAAAAAAACTATCCTTTCTCCATTATGTATTCTAACACTCTTGTCAATTTCAATTAACCATGTATGTTGATTTACCAGGACTAAAGTTGCATATCTGTAATTCCAGCTACTGTCTCAATTTATGTTGAGACAGATGGGTGCAGTTACATGATAAAATTACTGTTCAATTAAAAATGAAAAGTATTTAACATATCTACAAATCTTTCTGAGGGCAGGGTACCCACCCCAGTTGCAAAGATTTCAACTCGGCCTGACTGTCCCTGAGAAGGTTTGGGGAGACATATGTGGTTAGCCCTCAAGACAAGTCGTTTCACCAGAATACAAAGCTACTGCTTTAGCAGGATATTGGGGGTTGGGGAGAACAGGTGACAGAGTTGAATACATTTGGGTGGTTATACAAAACACTTATAAGAGATTTTAGGTACCCAGGAATGCCATAGAAACACTGAAACTACACAGGATCTAGCCAGAAGCTGGCAGGTGAAGGAAGATAAACTTGGACAGGCTCAAGACCCAGAATGTTGGGAAGCATTTGCAGCAAAAGACTGATCTAGAAAGGTCAAATAATAAATATATAGCTGAGAGAGCTGATGAAGTTGCTGTTTTTATACCTACAGACACTAAGAAGTTATGCTGTTGAGGCCTGAGTATATGTAGTCTATCTCCCAATATCCAATGTAATACAAAATAGCAAGGCCCACTAAAACTTCCCTCCATCTCAGATATATCAATAAAACTAATATTTGAATCTTTCATTTTATCAGTTCTTATTTCACTGTATAAAATTATATGTAGATTGGAGGTATTTCTCCATAATTTTGATATTGTATTCCTTAATCTACTTTTATGCTATTTTATCTTTAATGCTATAATTTGTTAACTGGAAGTATTTGCAGGACTCTCCTTTGATTCTGCTGTCCCCCACCTTTTTCTTTCTCCATAATATTTCCTCCTTTGTCTATCTTCTCTTCAACCTTGCTATTTTTGTTTGTTTTGGTTTTGTTTTGTGTGTTTGTTATTGTTTGTTGTGTTTTATTTTGTCATGGATCTGGGTACTTAACTTCCTTAGCCCAACTTGGTTTTAATTTTGAGACAGGATCTTTCTGGATTGCCAAGATGACCCTCTATCCTATGATCCTCCTGATCCAGCCTCCCACATGGCATGAAGGAGCCATTATGCTTCACTTTTTAGTTAAATTAATATAAAATATTGGGGTATATTAATTGGACTTATTCATTCTATGTTTTTCTTTTTATTATTTCTATAATCTCTGCCTCACTTTTCCCTTGCATTATTTTCCTACTTTTGTCTCTCTCCATGTGCTTCCTCCCTCATGTTTTCTTTTGTGCATATATTTTTGTTTGTTCATTTTGTTATTTAGGATTATTTTATCTTTTTTGTTTTCATTTTACATGTTATTTGTGTTATTTTGCTCTTGTATTCTTGCTTTGTCTGCTTTTTCTTTTATCTTCTTTTGGGGTGACTGTTTGGTTATTTGAAATAATATGTTCATTGGATATAGACATTATATATTTTCTTCTTTTTCATTTCCATATATTCAGTTTTAACCTCTACTTCTTTTTCTTCTATTTTCTCTCTTATCTCTCTCCTAATATTTTTTCATTCTGTTTTTTCTTTTATTTTCATGCTCTATGTAGTACAATATCAATTCAAAGTTTAAATACTATGCTTTAGCCTATTTTGTTACTACAATTATTTCCCACTTCAGAACTCTTGGCATTGTTTTAGTCAGCTTTTTCACTGCTGGGAGTAAAAGTCCAACCAAATCAATTGTAGAGGAGGAAAAGTTTATTTGAGGGCTCACAGTTTCAGAGATCTCAGTCCATTGACAGCTGGCTTCATTCCTCAGATATCCAAGTGAGGCATAACAACATGGTGGAAGAATATGGCAGAGGGAAGCAGCTCACATCATGATCAGAAAGCAGAGAATGAGAGACTCCACTTGCCATATACAAATACGTACTCAAAAGTCACAACCCCAATCTTTCTGGATTGACATGGGTGTTGCCACCAGCCACATCCCATCAGCCTTCATTTACCACTCAACTAATCCTGTCAGGTGATAAATTCACTGATTGCATTAAGGCTCTTATAATCATTTCTTCTCTGAATCTTCTTCTATTGTCTCACATATGAAATTTTGGGGGACACCTCACATCCAAAACAACATTCTACCATTGTCCCCCTAAAGGTCACACTCTTCTGACAATCCAAAATACATTTAGTCCATTCCCAAGAGTCCCCATTGTTTCAACACTTCCAAAATTACTCAAAGTTCAAGGCCAAAGTCTTCTCTGAGGCTTAAAGCAATCTTGTAATGTGAGCTCCTATAAAATTAAAAAAAACAGTTTACAATATCTAATATATAATTATACCCAGTAAATATTTCCACTCAGAAAAACGGGGACATAGAAAAAAATGGATAGGACCAAAGCACAACTAAAATCCAGCTGGGCAAACAAGTCCTGTAGTTCTGTATCTGGCATCTGGAGCACAAGACATTATGATGTTCTCTATAAAGAGCTTGTGCAGATGCCCCCTCTTGGCCTTGTTGGTTGCAGCCCAAGTGGCCTTTCTGATGGCTTGTCTCTACTCAATTCTTGCAGCTTTCCTATGATGATGTCCCCTGTTACTAGTATTTCTTAATCTCAGGGATCTCCACTGCAGCTTTGACTTTCTCTTCACATCTCCATGCTTTTCCCTCTCAAGAGCTACCAGAAGGGAATCCAACACTGCTACAACTTGCCTGGCCTCCCAGGTCTTCCTTAGAAATCCTGGTGGAAGCCTCCATTACCCCATAACACTAATACAATGCATTCCTGCAGAACCAGCACTACATGGTTGATACCAAGGTCTGCCTTGATACTACAACCATTTCCCACTTCAGAACTATTGGAATTGTTTTAATCAGCTTTTTCACTGCTGGGACTAAAAGTCTAAGCCTTCAGGGACACTGGCTGCAGCAATCCCTGAGTTCCTGGGTGGCTGAGCATGTTGTAAAAACTTCCTAGTCTCCCTTGTGCAAGAAGGGTACCCAATTGGTCCATTCTCAAGAAAATTTTTACTTTTACTTTCTTGAATCTGAGATGGGTATAGTCTTGCCAGCTCCTGAGATTCCTTCAAGCCATCTTTCTCATTATCTTTGGGCAAAGTTTTTAGCATTTCTTAGAGGTGGTAATGTCTTTGAAAACTGCAACTTCCTTGGCCCCAGTTTTATTCCTGCATTTCAAGTCCAAGATTTTCAAATCTTTCTGCGCTGCTTTCTGCTTCTGACTATCACAACAAATTTGGCTAAAAGCTGCCAGAAATATCCACGCCACCACCCAAATGCTATGCAGCCTAGAGATTTCTTCTGCCAGATTAAGACGTTCATCACTTTTAAAATCAGCTTCACAGAAATTCTCAGGACAAGGGCAAAATGCAGACAACTTCTCAGCCATAACATAACACAAATGGCCTCTAATCCAAATTCCAATACAGTCCTCCTTTTCTCAACCTTCATTGTCCACAGTCCTTTTGGCATTCTGGTCTTCTGAGATCCCACCAGAATCAGGTATTAATCTCTGTTTCCAACAATATAAAGCATTTCCAGCTTGCACTTCTATACATCTAAAAATTCCTCCCACCAATTCCAAAGAGTTCCAGATTCTTATGAACCACATGGTCTGTATATTCACAGATATGAGCCCACTCCTGGTACCAATTTCTGTATTAGTTAGGGTTCCCTAGAGGAACAGAATCAGTTGGAAGTATAATTGTAAAATAGGGAATTATTAGATTGGCTTACACAACCAGAAACTCAATAGTCTGCAATGGCTGTCTGTAAGCTGCAGAGATGCAAGATCTAGTAGCTGCATAGTCCAAGACACTGACACCTCAGAACAAGAGGGATAAACAATGCTACCTTAGCCTGAGACCAAAGGCTTTTGGAAAGTCCTTGGAGAATCACCGGCTTTGGAAGAGGGAAGGAGTGAGTCTGATATCCTGAGGTGATCTAATCAGCAAATGAGAACTCATTCAAGAAGAATCCAACTTAAATCTGGTGCTGCTTCATTCTTCCTCCAACTTTCATTCCATCTAAGCCATCATCCTATTGGACAGTGCTACCCACACTTAGGGAGGAGCTCCAATTCAGTTCCCTATCCCACATACAAATCATTCCTAAACACACCCTCATTTACATGCCCAGAAGACTCTTTGTGTGTGTGTGTGTGTGTGTGTGTGTGTGGTGCTGGAAATTGAACCTAGGGCCTTGTGCAAGCAAGACAAGTACTCTACCAACTGAGCTATATCCCCAGCCCGCTTGGAAGCCTCTTAATCTTTGGCATCTCTTAATCCAATCACATTGACAATTCAAATTAATCATTATAGAATTGTAGAAAATGTTTTTAATAAATTTAATTACTTATTAATATATTGTTTGAACTCAAGATTTACTTTTAAATGTGATCATCATCTCCCCTCAAAATGGGTGGATGAAGTTGATCAAAGCACACTGAACACATTGACTGGGTTCTTTGACACAAAGTTTTACCACTCTCTCAAGACACATAGCAAAGTGAAAGTATCCTATCAAAGACAATTTACTGTCATTTATAACTAAAAAGAACCAAAAAAAAAAATATAATAAATTAAAATAAAATAAAAGGGTTCTTCAGACAACAGTGGGAAAGAGATCCATTTCAGCAGACATGCAATTCTCAATATAGAAATACAGGAAACATGAGAAATCAAGGAAAGAAGATGATTCAAAATTTGGCAATAAACCAATAGATGAATCCACATATTAAAATGGATGAAATAAAAGAAAATAATTCAAAAAGTTGAGGGTTAAAATGAAGAGTGAACTAAAAGAAATCTGAGGAATGAACTGAGAGAGATTATACATTAAGTAAAAGTTTACTTCAATAAAAAGAGATTCTGAAAAAAAATCCTAAAAGTGAAAGATTCAATACACCATTTAAAAAAATTAATATAAAATACCACTAATAGATAAGACCACATAGCGGGTAGATTTTTAGGCTTTTTAAGACAAGGTATGTGATCTTGAAAACTCAATCAGCAATAAAGACAAAAAGAAACCATGATCAGAATTTCAGGAATTATGGGACAACTTTAAAAGAAGAAAACCTAGGAATCATATGAATTAAACAGGGTTCTAGATATAAGCTAAGGGCTTAGATACACTTTCCAGTGAAAGAGTATAAGAAAATTTTCCAAACCTCAGGAATTTGACAGACATCCACATACTGAAGGCTTTCAGAAACAAAAATAGATAATATTAAAAAATTAAAAAATAAACAATTTCTCCATGATACTTTATAAACAAAATGCCTAATATACAGAGGAAAAATAGATTCTTGACAGCCCAAAAGTAAAACTTCATGTCACAGAGATAAGCCAATAAGAATAATGGTTTATTTTCTGTCCCAGCGTACTTCTTTATTTTTGATCACCATGTGTTTTAGATAAATATTAAATTGTGTCTTTTTCCTGTTCATCAAACATATTTTATTCTCTTGCCTCTAAAACACCTCAAGAGTCTAGACAAAGCCAGGCATGGTGGTGCATTCTTGTAATCCCCATGGCTCAGAGGCTGGGACAAGAGGTTCTCAAGTAGAAACCAGTCTCAGCAATGCAGCAAGGCCCTAAGGAACTTAATGAGACCCTGTCTCAAAATAAAAAATAAAAATGAGCTGGAGATATGGTTCAGTGATTAACCCCTGGGGTCAATCCTGGTACTAAAAAATAAAAAAGGAAAAAAACGAAAAAGTGTCTAGACCAAGAGACCAGACATCCTGTATAATCACAAAAGCAGCCTCTGATAAACAACATAAACATCTTTCATTATATTAAATCTCAACAGTCAAAGCCATGAATACTTCTCTATATTTAATAACACAAATTCTGAGTTAAATATCTACTTTGTAAGTTAGATTCACTTGGTTTTCTAAAAGACATGCCTGGGTGATTTTAATAAAAATTCCCCTGCATCATAGAAAGAATAATGATTTAGAGTCATGAGAAGAGAATAATCTTTTGCAAGGCATAAAACAAACAGATAGAAAGCTATCTTTCTTAAAAGCCTTGTATTTGGTCATTTCTATGCTGTGCACCTTAAGTTTTTATTCCTACTATTAAGAATGTAGGACCAGAAGTCAGGAAGCCTGGTTTTAATGTTAGTTTTACCATTTACATTATGGGCAAGACTGTCAGTATCTATGAGAGCTTGGGAGTCAGATAGGTTGGAATCAGTCCTGGGACTTTGTGAAATCTTTGAAAATTTACTTAACATCTTTTTGCAATCAAAACACTGTCTGATCTACATCCACCCTTCTCTCCCTAATGTCACATCACACTATAGTATTCTCACTTTGCTCATTCATAATATCTCCTGCTTGACCCTTCAACCCACTGGGAACACTCTAAACTCAGAATCTTTACATATGATATTTCTCTTCCACAGAATTACTTTTCCTCCACAGTTTTACAGGTTATCCCATGAGTTCTTCCGGGCTATGCTGAAATATTTACATTCCTGTGAAGCCTACCTTATTTAAAGGATTTAGAACTTTATCCCATTTTGCCCAATCCCAATATTCCTATCTTACTTCCCAGCTTTCAATTTTATTTCAATTTTATATCACAGTAGCTAATATCATTGAATATTTTCCATATTTTACTTATTAATTTCTTATTGTCAGTCTCTTCTAATGAGAATGTAAGTTCCATAGTTTCAGGAACTGTCATCTTCTTTGTTTACTACTGGGTCCCCAGCACTTAAAATGCCTGGCATGTAGAAAATTTTCAATAAGTACTTACTGAACAAATTAATATACAATAAAATTATGAGACAGTTTTTATTGGTTCTTGGTAGCAAGATTTTTCAGCATGATTTCATTGTATCCATAGTGTTAGATTTTTTAAACTTTGAGACTGTGTTCAATGCTAACTGGTCTGTAAGTGCTCTGTTGCAGCAACAGCCCTAACTACATATGAAAAGGGTTGATCAGAAACAAACTCACATACCCAGAGAAAAAATTTCCCAAAGTAGAACTCCAAAGGACCACACATCACTCTGGGTTGTATACACCTTGTCAAAAATGGCTTCAGGTGCCATCCACTTAAGTGGGAGTTTTGCCTAAAAAAAAACAAGATAGAAGAAAACCCTCAGAATAGAGACTGTAACCGCATTAGAGGCAAAAGTAGTTGTCTGGTGTTTGTGCCAGGGAACTTTGAACTTACATCTCCTTTCCAGACATAGTCAGGGTCTTTGTAGATGTCTCTGGCCAAACCAAAGTCACAGATCTTTACAACATTGTTATCAGCTAGAAGGATGTTCCTAGCAGCCAAGTCTCGATGAATGCACTAAAGAAAAAAGAAGAAGGTGGCTCTTAGAGTTTTGGGGCCCTAGGATGGTACAGATTAAAAGACTTTCAACCAAAAAAAAAAAAAAAAAGAAAAAGAAAAGAAGAAGTGGAAATTGAGCATGGAGTTGAAAACGAATGGGAAACGAGAAAAAGGAAGTTTCACAGAGGTGCCCAGCCCCAGAAAACAAAGTACCTTACACAGATAAGTTGATCCATTTGGAAATTGGCAGGGTAGGCAGAATCTATAGAATGATAACACCTGTTTAACTCTTACATATTTTGTTCTTTGGACTCTCGTTGACTATCTTCCCTTAGAAAAGGTCCATTCCCTCCTACTGTATTTCACTGTTAGTGCCCTGAATTACCATAGATCTTATTTTCTCTCATTTGAACAACATCAATGGTTACTTAACTGTTCTCTCTGCTTTCATTCTAGCCACATGGACTAGTCCATCACCCATTCTAGCTATCAAAATTTAATTCCTAAGAAACAAATCTAATCATGTAAAATGCCTGTTTAGAAGCTTTTTATTTTACAGTAACTGGAAACCATTTAAGTTCATATTCCTTGGCATGGCATTCAGAATCTTTTACAGTCTATGCCAAGCTTTGTATTCAGCTACATGTTCCTCCTGCCACATTTACCTCCTTGAATCCTATATACCTTAAACTTTTCATTTCTTTATTATACTGCTGAAATATAACTTTCTCTTAGAAACCTTCCCAGATTCTCCAGGACTACTCCTATGTAATCACAAAGCATTTATTTCATATTTCTATCCTAGACAATATCCTGTTATATGTAGTATGTCTTTCTTATTGGTTTCTGAGGAAGGAGAACTGAATCTTTCATGTATGTATCTCAGATTTTAGCAGAAAGAACATTACAGACAATCACCACATATTTGCTGAATAAATTCATTTTCAGTATAAAATAATGTGCGTAATTAACAGGTCTAAATAATCCTAATCTAGCCACCTTCTAAATTAGTTTGAAAAGTAAGTCCCCCAAAACTGTAGGAAGGCAGGTGAGTAGCTGTCTCAAAGGTGAATGCATGTATGCATATTTTTCAAAGACTAATTGGAGAGAGAAAATTGGAACACAAGTATAAGGTAAGACTATTAAAAAAGAAAAACAGCTACCACGGACACTGTGGTCATTATAATCCATCTTCCTTGCATCTCCAATCAATGGAAGTGAAGGAAGAAGAATAATGAATGCTCACTTTTCTGGAAGCAAGGAACTCCATTCCTTTGGCTACTTGGAAGCTATAGCAGATGAGGTCCTCTAAGGTAAGGGGATGCTTGAAGAGGTCATCTGAGAATAGAAAGAACAGAGAATATTATAGATGGCCAAGAGTTGAAGAATGTCCCATAATCCTGGATAGGTAATCATAAGGTAGAGGAAAGACACCTTATTTCCATGAAACCATAGAGAACAAGGGACAATTTTTTGACAACAGGCCTTGGTATGACTTACTCCACTAGGATAATGTGTGCATTTTTAAGTAATTGATTCAAATCCTTGTGAAGGAAAAGAATCTAAAATTGTGTCTCTGTTGATTTAATAGCTCATACCTTGAATGTTGTGTTGAAAGTTCTTTGAAAGACAGGTCTGTCTTTCAAAAAATAATAAGTGGTTTATTGATATTCCCTTGCCTCTTCTGAGTACAAGAGAATGTAGATGATTTTTAGAGGCAAAGTTTGGGAATCCCCAGTAAATATCCATGATTAATGGTGACAACAGGACTGGATTTTTATAATCAGAATGTTTACTTGTCATGTATATTCCCTATTTATTGCTTGTTTACCCTTCTCTTCATTTTTCTCAAAACATATAAAGTTCAAAGAAATTTCTTCTGCTCTTCCTGATGTTATGCCATCCCCAAAATATAATTAGAAGGTCCTTTATAATGATTCTAGACCAATTCCTTCCATCATTTCACAGGAAGGTAAACTGAGACCTATAAAAGAGATGTGGCTTCTTCAAGGTAATAAGACACAGATCAAAGGATTCTCAAGAAAGTGAAAATTACTTCATTTCTATAAGCCAGACAGATACTACACATGAAGGTCTATTTCTGACCAACAGGACAATAAAAGAATATAGGATGGGTAAGGGCACAACCACCTTGGGAAGATCATTAGTAGCACTTAACGTAATAGGCAGAAACCTCAGGTAGAACAAGAGTAATGTCACTCAAGGTCAATGCCTAAGTCTGACAGTTTTGACTGGAATGTTGGGTAAAATAAGAATAGGTGGGATGCCTGAGTTCAATTTGTTTTTTATAAATATTTATTTATTCCATTTTGGAAAATCTATTATATATTTGTACAGCTCTAATGGTTGCTTATTCTTGAAATATTTTCACATTTCCTGGAAACAGCTATATCCCAAGATACCCAAGTTACTCCAACACTCCAGTTACTTCTTTCCTGTCCAAACTTTTCCATGATTCAGCAAATAAAGGGTACATCCCAGCCCATGGATACACTAGGTATCTATTTATATTAGTCTCTATTTTAGAAAATATCTTAATGTCTATTAATCATATGTTGTGTTTTACACACTAATATTTTGTAAAGTCATCCACATTATTTGTTAATAATTAAGTATATATTATACAGTTTGAGATGGAGTTAATATAGGTTAATATTTTTTATATCATCCTACTTTGAGTAATAGTACTCCTCTATTATGAGAATAAGCACCTCTAACCATGTCATGGGAAAGATGGAGGAAAACCTTCATGCAAAAATGATTTGGAAACTGTACATGTCTAAAACATTATGGGATATCATCATTATAAGATACTTCTGATTGCTAATTTAAGTGCAAGTTCAGCATACAGCAAAAGTCCTCCATGCTAGATAGAAATGGCTACAGAAAATGGTATGGGATTTTCTGGAGTTCCACTATTTAACCTTGCCTGGGCTTGCTGATTAGGCCTCATTTGCCCACTGACTCCTTACTTCATACCCTCATTAGCCTTGAGGTTTTGCCAGAAGGAAAGGGTCTACTTGTACTTACCTACATGGTGGGTTGTTGTGGCCCCCAGAAGGTAGCAGCTAGCTTCTTCCTCCTCATCAGATTCACTGTAACTCTTGTCTTCTATAAAACCAGAACTAATGGAACTTCCTGTGCTAGCCACATTCTGCAGATGATTCTTAGTTAGCTGAGTGACATCACTGTCAGAATCATGAATAGTCTTCACCTTTTTTCCCATATTAAGCTGGGACTGAGAATTTAAACAGATCATCAGTGTTTGAAGAGAACTTATGAATCATCCAATTCAATTTATTCTATTTTCATTAGAGAAGCTGAGAACCAGAGAAGTATAAGAGAGTTCTGTGAGTTCACATAATTTGAGAGCAAAGCTGAGAGTGATGACTGCTAATCTAAAATTCTATTACCTATATCAAAATGCCAGCTAGTTTATCCTTAGTGGGAGGAAATTGCTGAGAGTTGACCATCTGAGTGTGTTACCTTGCCATGGAATTCAGCAGGCCTGCATAGGACAAGGATATCTCATAACCAGCGGTAGTTCAAAGGGTGTCAAATTATTATTTTCCTATGCTCAGAAATTGGGCAAATAGAAGGGAGCCAGCTCTGTTTTGAAATTATGATTACTTCCTTTCCATTTGCTAAAGATAGACTGAGGTGGAACTCATTGGTGAAATAATAAATTGCTAGCTAAGTTCAGAGTTCCCAATCAGTTGGATGGATTCTAGAAGTTATTTTATTAATTAATACCCAATATAA
Organism: Callospermophilus lateralis; assembly: GCF_048772815.1. NCBI lineage: Eukaryota > Metazoa > Chordata > Mammalia > Rodentia > Sciuridae > Callospermophilus > Callospermophilus lateralis. The sequence continues at coordinate 58,241,376 of NC_135325.1, read as the reverse complement.
AAAAATTTCAAAATAAATCACAACATAATGATCACGTACAACACTTTGCAGTACTTAGTGAAGCAGAGACAACCAGCTTTTCTCTGGGAAGACAAAGACAGTTGCAACATGTATATCTGGGGACAATAAAAAAAAGTGCTAACAGGAGATATATGTCTTTAACTATTTCCTTAATGGTGGAAGTTATCCAAAATATAGAGCTTCATCCCAGATTTCAAAGAAATAGAGAGCTCTGGCATGTCTATGAAAGCCTAAAGGCATAATGGAATCTTGGCATACCTCACCAATTTGGGCCTCAGAATATAAGAGAATTACACACACAAAAGTTATAATTTCAGCTAATGACAGAATTCTTAGTGCCAGTTTCAAAGCAACATCAGTGGAAGTGATTCTAGAGGTAATTTAATTCAAATCTTTATTGGATGCATAAGTGTACATACTATTATTCCTGATTAATAATCCCCCAGCCTCTGCTATCCCCTTCTCCCTCTTTCTATGTATCATCATAAAATCTCCAGTGAAGATTCAAAACGTTGAATAGAGTGTGGGGTTCAGTTGGAGAAACCTACCTTGGAAGCAATAAAATCTCCTCTCTTCCCTCTCAGAAAATTAGCTAGGTTTCCATATTTGCAGAATTCTACTATGATCATCAAAGGACCTGCCAAAAGTAATATCTATAGTCATCTTTTCATGAAAGACAGTAAAAGGTAGCTAACTCTTGGGCTACTCTGACCTTGGTAACCTGTTGGACATGGACTATCCTAAAATTACATTAAATCTCTTTAGTTGTAAACTAGTTGATGGATAACTTGAGCTGGATACAATGGTGACTGACCTCAAAAACATGCTGGCTGCTGAAAGATGAAAAAGGGAGATTGGCAAATAGGGGAAAATAAGGTTAATAATCCTGCTGAGCTTACCTGTGAAGTTCCCTAAGATGTACAGCATAAAATATGAAAGAATTAATAGGACAGTTTACACTCCAATGACCAAGGCAAATGTGAACACAGCTCGTTGGATATTTTAGGCATTATATTACCTTTCCCACTTTATATATTGTTGTCCCAACCCCACTATCATTTTATTGATACAATTCTTTTCTAAAAGGTTCACTCAGTGGACTAAATTTTTCTGCAGTTTGCTCATGGCTTTCAAGTTTATTTGTGTTTGCCTTGATGTGTATTTTATTCATATTTATTTCAGCAGCACCGCTCTCCCCTAACATCCTTAAGGAAGACCCTAGCTAAAATCAGTGGGTGCTTAGAAAATGCTGTTTGAAATAAAGGCAAGTGAAAGGACAGTGCAGTAGAATTGTCATAGGGGAAGAAACAAAATGTTTTAGATTTAGTGTAGAGAAGAAATATGTAAATGGACAGGGCATGGAAATATGCTTGTTGAAAAAGTGGGTGAAACCCTCCTAGGCTATAGTAGTAAGTACACTGAAGTTAAGATAGATGACTCAAGAAGTCTAGAAAGTACCATGTCTTGAACAGATTTTCACATTTCCTTGGCAAATTCTCTCCAACTATCCTGTACAAGATCAGATACAATATTGAGCTAGCAGGAATCTTAGACATAAACTCAATTTCTTTGTATATGGTACAGCCTTCCCTAGAGCAGGGGGCTGAGAACATGAGTTCTGGAGATCCTATGAAGTGTGATAAGTCTATAAGTTATAAGAACCTCACATGCAATTCAGGTAGTCATCTAAATCAGAGACTACCTTGCTTCTGAGCATATAACCTCTAGGAAAGAGATCTGTCTAGCTATGAAAGTCTTCTTACCTCCAGGCTTAGTGCAGGCACCCAGTAAGTTGACCACATTGAGGTGGTGACCAATGTGAATGAGGATCTTCAGCTCTGACATTAAAGCCTTACACTCGTTGGATGTTGCACAATCTGTTTGAGATAAACACAATAATCATACAAAAGGATTTTTTTTGTCTCTAGAGTAATGGTGGAGCACATGAAATACAACTTCCTGGTAAAGGAATTCTGGCAGAAAAGTCTGGAACACAACCACTCAGATGTTAGTTTGTTGTCCTTTCCAAACAATATTTTAAACAAATAATATCTTTGTAGCATGTCCTAATTTGCCTCTACTCTGAGCTCTATGCAGTATTAGCCTCTATAACTTTTCTGATTTTTCATTTTGAAACAGGTACCCTTGGAATATAATCCTTTATGTGATAAACATTTTATCAATTACTATACTATAAGAGGTAATGAGTTAATTGGCCCAGATTGTTCTAAATATTGATTTATGTGGACATGTGGAATCAGAGGCATAGATTGGATAGTATTCAAATGTTTAGACACATGTTTATACATTCAAGACTAAAAACACACCATAATTGATGCATCATGACCAGTGGAGAATTCACTTGGATTTCTATTCAAGTATATATGATACCATATAATTCCACTGATACACTGAGATTCTGGTAGCCAAATACCATTAAGGACTTATACTGATGTTACCAGCAATTAAAAATATCAGGTCATAAACCAAATGCTGAATGTTTTCTTTGATATAAGGAAGCCAATTCATAGTGGGATAGGGAAGAGGAGCATGGGAGGAATAGAGGAACTCTAGATAGGGCAGAGGGGAAGGAGGGGAATGGAGGGGACATGGGGTAATTAATGATGGTTGAATGTGATGATCATTATTATCCAAAGTACATGTATAAGGACACAAATTGCTGTGAGTATACTATGTATACAACCAGAGATATGAAAAATTGAGCTCTATATATGTAATGAGAGTTGTAATGCATTCCATTGTTATATAAATAAATATATATATCAGGTCATTACTTCTGCATTTAAGTTGTTGTATGCAAAGGAGATAAACAGGTTACCATGCAAGTTTCCACAATGACTGGTAATACTTATGTGGCTGCTATTTTTCATGAACATGAAGGTAGAAGCTGTATTTATTTACCTCCTTTACTTCCAGTTCATGTCTTTCACAGTACAGTTTTCTACCTGTCCCCAAAGTATACCTATAGATGTTCCTCAATGGCTTCCAAAGCATTAGAAATATTACCTTTTAGCATCTTCACTGCCACTGTTTTACAGGTTGAAGCTTTGTCGATGCCAAAGGCACAAGCTTCTATCACTTTACCAAAGGCACCATGGCCCAGGATTTTGCCTGAGGGGGACAAGAAGTAAAAATTAGCAATTGTGAAAGACCTCAGAAAGAAGTGCACATTTGAGTTCTTGTAACGAATACCAGCATCCCAAAGACAAAGCATTCACAGGGAGGTTTTGCAGACCACCCTACGTAAAATTATAATGCTGTATTCCTCCTCAATTTTCCTCTATAACACTTAACTACTAGATAATATTATATTTATTTATCATTTATTGTTGTATCTATCTATTATTAATCTACCACACTAGAATGTAAGTTCAATGAAGACTTTCATGTTAATAACTATATACTCAGCAGCTAGGATAATGTGTAAAACAATAGTAGATACCTAGCAAATATGTGTGTATGAAGCAAGCGAATGAAAGGTTATACCACATCAGCCATGGAGACAAAGAACTTTGTGGGTTGAGGAAGATCCATAATGGCCTACAGACACATACTAGGTCAGTAGGTAAAAGTGTTATATACCTTATAAACGTTGTAAGTCTCCTAGTAATATACTTCATTAGTAATCACATTAGCTACTGGTATTCTGGATATAAGTTTGTAGTCATTCAAGTGCAATTATTTATGGAAAAGACTCTGTGCTTCCTATAGCCCAAGAAATTTTTGTTAAAGAGATTCTAATGAAAACCAATCCCTATCATTTGTGAAGTACTTTAAATTTGTAAGACATATTGGCAAATGTTCTCACACTGAATTCCCACAAAAGTGATGGAATGTAAGAAAATACACATCAGTCCTAATGTCTCCCTTTTATAAATGAGAAAAACATGTCTTACAGAAGTCAAAGGACTTCTCTTCTCTAAGATTAACTAGATTGTACATCTAAAATCTTTCAGTTGCATGCTATATGTACAATACAATTCTGCTACCCTAATTTCTAATTTTTGACTTGTTTACTATCACCACATTTGAAAAAAATATATCCAATTTTCTAGACTAATCATGAATGAGGTTGAATAGTATTGCATACAATAATCTAAGTGCAACCTAGATTTTAGTGAAAGAAATTGGTACATACCCAACTGTAACCGGTCCCGAGGAAATTCCCATTTGCTGTCATCATAGGGAAGCCTGTCACATTGTTGATCAAGGGGCATTTCTCTAGGATCCACAATGATGGAAAGGTAGCTTGTTTTGATTTCTGAAACACTGGGCTGCAGAAAGTAAAGGGGAAAAACACCTTACTCTGTTTTATTTCTCTTCTGATGTGGTATAAGGCTTCTGAAGTTCACCATTTTACCTCATAAGGAGTTTCATATGGTAAGAAATATATACAAAAAAGTAAAGATAAGAAAAAGCACAATAAGAATACAATTAAAATTAAATTGACAATTTGGGCAAACAGTTGCAACAAACCTAACATAAAAGGAATAATACTCATGTAGGGCACAGAAGGAAGGCAGAGCTGCGCGGGCGCTCGGCTCAGATAGAAGGTGGAACAGAATGCAGAGACTTTGCTTGCGGGTCACCAGACGGAGCTCTGGACAAAGCACAAGGTCTCCTCAGCATCCCCCACCTCACCAAACACCCTACGCGAGAAACATACAGAATCCATTTTGGAAACCTTACTCGCCATTAATCAGTGGGCGTGGCTACCAGCACGGTTCTGCATCTGATCAGGTACCTGGTTTCCAACTCCCCCACCCCCAGTTGTGATAACTCAAAATTTTTCTCACAAGCTTTTGGGGGGTGTAGCTATCAATGCAGAACAGCAACTGTACAGGCACCTGATTTCCATCTCTGAGACTAAGAGTAGGGAGGCTCCAGGTGGAAGCTCAAGTACTCTCACACTGGCTACCTGACCACCCTCAATGCAGAGACTCAAGCTAGGAATAGACAACTCCACATACTGGAAAAAAAGAAAACAGAGTTCTGAGAGACCTCTTTTTTTTTCTTTTTGCTTTCTCTTCTTCTCTCTCTCTCTTCTCATCCATTCTCCTCTACCCTTCCCACTCTGGTCCTCTCAAACTCAACATTTATGAAACCAAGAACTTTGCATTAAATAGGACTTTAACAACTGAATCACCAGAATAATATAATATAGAGGAATTGCATATGCCCCACCTCCCTCCCCTTTTTTTTCTTATTTTCTTTCTCCCTCTCTCTCTTTTTCTTTCTTTCCTTGTTAATTTTTTTCCTTCTTCCTCCTTCTACCCCACTTTCAACCCCCTAACTTCTGCTAGTTATACGTAGGGTAATTTTCTAAATACAGATAGGAGTTTGAATTTATACATTCTTCCATAAATTACCGCTGTCTATTCATTAGAGTTCTCCTCCAAAGTTGCTAAGTTAGATTAACCCCATACCCTCACTCCTTTCCCCCTTAACATAACATCCTATGCGTAACCTTCAGTTCTCTATAGGCCATAAGAAATGGTATGACTTTTATGAAACTTATTAGTTATATAGTTATTACTATATTTTAAATAATAATTGAAGCCAACATCTGTAGACAGAGAGTCTAACTATAAATGTATTAATAATGAAAACTTGTGCATAGATGATGTACTATTGATATTGGGAACTTATAACTGTTTTCTCCACAAAATAAAGATTTTGGAACTGTACAAGAGTAATATAAATATATAGGGGAAAAACATTAACACAACAGTTACAAGGAAAGAAAGGACCATAAACAATGAAGGTCAATTCAACATTAGAAGAGGTAACATCTGCAGCAGAAGGAATGTCAGACAAAGATTTCAGGATATATATGCTTCAGATGATTCGGAGTCTCAAGGAAGACATTAGACAGCAAATTCAGACAATGAAAGATCACTTTGACAATGAATTACATAAACAAATCCAAAAAGAAAAAGATCAACTCTACAGGGAGATAGAGGTTATACAAAAAAACAAAAAACAAAAAACAAAAAACCCCAGAAATCCTGGAAATGAAGAAAATAATAAACCAAAACTCAAATGAGAGTATTACCAGCAGAGTAGAACACTTAGAAGATAGAACATCAGATAACGAAGACAAAGTATATCATCTCGAAAAGAATGTATACAGCTCAGCAAGACTGATAATAAACAATGAGCAGAACTTCCAAGAAATATGGGATAGCATAAAGAGACCAAATTTAAGAGTTATTGGGATACAGGAAGGTATAGAGGTCCAATCCAAAGGAATGAGCAATCTGCTCAATGAAATAATATTAGAAAACTCCCAGACTTGAAGAATGAAACAGAAATCCAAATCCTAGAAGCCTACAGGATGCCGAATGAGCAAAATCACAAGAGATCCACACCAAGACACATTATAATGAAGATGCCCAACATACAGAATAAGGAGAGAATTTTAAAAGCCACAAGAGAAATGAAGCAGATTACATTTAGAGGTAAAACAATCAGGATCTGCACTGCTAGAAAGGAAGGCATGAAAAAAAAAGATGAGGGAAGAAAGTGCTACAATCAAACCAAGATGATACAATAATAGATTCCCTTGACAGCACAGTAGATGAAATGTCAGAAAAGGACTTCCAAATATACATAATTAAAATACTCTGCAAATACAGCAATGACATAAGAGAGTAAATACAGACAACACTTGATAACAAAGAGATAAGAGAGTAAATACTTCTCTGTATATTTTAACAGTGAGAATCCCTAGAGGGAAGATTTTTAAAAACCCCCAAACAAAGGAAGACTAAAACACAGCACATCAAAATGTGTGAGAGGCAGAAAAGACAGCACCAAGAGGGAATTTTATAGCAATGATTGTCTACTTTTAAAAAAAAGATAGGAAAATACCAGATTAGAGGAACTCACTGCATGGTGGCTGCTTTCCAAGTGGAATGAAAGCATCAGTTCTGCAGCTGCATGAGGCAGGAAGGCTGTTGGAAAGTTCCCTAAAGCAACTTAGAGAGGAAGTAATCAGGAGAAACCCAGGAATATCCTGATAGAATAGAAAGGGAATTTATAGATTGTGCCAGGCAAGGAAAGCTCCCCGCCAATGAACTAAAAATTTCCCAATGAGTTTAATAAAGCAGACTCCACTGTCAAGCAAACTTCAATCTGAGAAGTAAAAAACCTCAGATACTACAAATTTAGATGTTTCAGAAGAGGGCCCTGGCACTTAGAAGCAGATTTAGCTTAAGTGGGAAAAGAATGTCATTAAAGAATCCACATGGTTTACATCATGTCCAGGGGAGATTCAAAATCACTGCAGTTTTTCTTTTTCTGTTTTCTTTTTGTCTGGTTGGTTTGATTTCTATTTGTATATTCACAAATGGCCACCTATGCTTTACTTCTCACTGGATTAATGGATAGTCAAGCCATGAGTCAATCTGTGTGCAAAAGTGAGACTATGGTAAAGACTTGGGGAAGCACTATGGGGTAATAGGAGCTGAAGCTGCCAGAATGCATATCTACAGTTTCATTTGTAATTCGTGGTATAAAATTTAAGGTAATGAGCAAGGATGAGAGGCAGTGAAAGTGGGTCATGTCTGGTTTGGGTAGTAAGCTGCTACCTGTAGCAATCAAACACAGGCCTAGCCAACTCCACATGATTAGAAGTTTCTGGGTAATCTTCTATTACATAATTAGGGCACATCTCTCTCAACTCCCCCCAGCATATATACTGAGGCTTTTGGAATGAGGTGTGATATGCATGTTGGATTATTCCACAGGCTCTTGAGAGTGCTTGACAGTGGCTATGACCAGAGCTACAATCCCAACACCAGATACCAAAACACAGTGATACTGAGAATAAAGTCTGCTCCAAAATGGAAAATGTTGCCCAAGAGTCTGCTGCCAGGCAGGGCTAGAGAGAGCTCAGCATATAGGCACTGCTAACAAGTTTGCCTGGTTTAGGTAAGTGCAGAGAACAAATATAAAGTAAGATAACTATTCCATAAACTTCTGCATGGTGGAGGGATTCTAAAATTGAAGCCATGGAAAAAAGTATCTCCACTTTAAATAACTCACCAAGGAGAAAACTGAATCTTTTAATAATTGTTTTTGAATTAACTATTTTGTAAAAAATATTTTGTTGTGTCTTTTCTATTTGTTTTTTTCCAGAGTTCTGGTTAATTTTACCCATTTCTTTGATTAATTAGATAAATTCTTGTTATCTCTTCTCTGCTTTCCTAACTCTATTCTCCTCCATTCTCTTTCATACTTCTCTTCCTCCTCATTTTATGTTGTTTCTTTCTTCCTCCATACTTTTTCAGTCTTTTATTTCATTTTCTTCCTTATTTCAAAATAATTAAATATTAGGTATTGTTTTAGTTAGCCTTTTTCATTGCTATAATCAAAACACCTAAAAATAACAATTTTAGGGAGGTAAAGTTTATTTATCATTCCTGGTTTCAGAAGCCTCAGTTCATAGATGGCTGATTCCCAAACTCTAGGCCAAGGTGAGGTATAGCATCATAGTTAGAGAGTATGGAGGATAAATTCAACACATGACAATCAGGAAGAAGATAGAGAGAATGAGTTCTCACCAGGGACAAAAAAAATATACCACAAGGGTATGTCTCCACCGACCCAGCAACTCCATCCACACATTCTTTGAATCCAGTTACCACCCAGTTAATCCTTATCAGTGAATTAATGCACTGATTCTGTTAAGGCTCACATAATCCAATCATTTCACCTCTGAATTGTATTTTCTCACATGTGACCCTTTTAGAGATACTTCATATTTACACCATAACATGTATATCATTAATGACAAATTTTCATCCTATTCTATAATGTTACTCACCCACATTCCTTCTTAGAAGAGTAGTATAGATCATTAGTAATGCATTCATAAATATATATTTGTTTAAAATTTGTTATTAAGGGACCCATATTACTAGTGATTACATTCTCCTCACAGTCTAGTGCTGGTGGTAGAACTCAGCACTTTGATTACACTGATATTTTGATGCTAGGATATAACCCAGTTCAGATAATATTTTAAAGAGCTAACTACTCACTAAAAGACCTTCACATAATAAGAGGAACCAATCATGACAGATGCACAAACAACATAGAACTTCTGAAAGCATGAGGAATGAAGCCAACAAGACAACTCCAAAAGTTTATAAATCTCCAATAATTATGCCCATGGATATTTAGGTAGATAAAATGTTAGACAAATAATTCAACAAATTGATGGTTAAAATGATGGATTATTAATGAAAGGACCTAAGGGACAAAATGCAGGACATGTATAAACACTTCAATAAAGAGACACTGTGAAAAATAATCCAACAGACATTTTCAAAATGGAAAGCAACAATAAGTCAAATGCAAAGCTCAAAATAATGCCTCTCAAATAATTAGATCAAGTAGAAGACAAAAGTCACTGAGCTTGAATATATGGTGGACTTACTTGCACATAGCAGGTATTAAAGAAAAATAAATTATGATAAAAATAAACAATAATAATGGGACAACACTAAGAGACAAAATTTAATGCTCAAAAGCATTCAGGAAGGAGTAGAGAAATAGGCTAATGGCATTGATAATCTATTCAGGAAAATGATAGCAGAAGTTTTTCCAAATCTTGGGAACAAGATAAATATCCACATACTGTTTGTTTACACTTGTTTACACACAACATAGAATTTCTAAGTGACCAGGAGAAAATCAAATGTGAAGAGTGGTTTACAGAGGGAAACACAGTTCATGGAAACCCACCTTGTTCTTCCCCACTTGCTTGAATCCAAGGGCTTGCAGGACCAGCTGGGAGAAATGGTCCCAGCTGAGAATTTGAAAGGATGGTGGTGAGAATACTTGAGTTTGGAGACAGAACCAGAGAGACCAAGAAATGCTAATGACAGAGGGAACTAAGGATTGGCTCCTCCACTGCATAAGTGGAACCCATGGGAATACCTGGGGTAGAGTCTCTAAGAATGGACCATCAAATACTGAGGCTGGAGGTTTGCTGACATAAGATCTTTCAGAATATTCACCATTCAGTGAATAACTTGGAGCTAAATCGCACCTCCAGGAACTCCACCTATGGGATTTCCTCTCACACTCCAGTAACCTGATCCTGAGACTGAAGAAGACATCACCCTTAAGCTCACCCCACATAAAACTACTGAGAAGAAAAGCTGAGAATCTTCTGAATGCCAACAGAAACAATTCTTTAACTTTTGATGGAGATCTCTTTTAAAATATATATATTTTTTACTTCTTTCTTTTCTCTATTTAATTGTGAGTTGAATGGTTCATGGACACTTGTACATATTCATATTAGTTTCTTTTTCCTCATTTCTAGCATTTTTCAAAGGCAGTTATTTTTCATGGATCACAATTTTGGTGACTAAGATGTTATATGAGTATAGGTAAATTTTGTTTTGCATTCCTTTATTTTTATTTTTTAAAATGCTTAATTTCGATATTTATTTCTCACATTTATCTATTTCTTTTAATTCTTCTTCTATCTTTTCATTTGCTAATAGTCAATATTTATGTTCTGTCTTTCACTCTTCATTTAGATGTTTAATTCATTTCTCACTCCTTCCCTATAAGGATCACATCCTATATTACATCTGGTGTCTCCTAATTCACCATTTGAAATTGTAAACCCTTTTGCAAACAATGTTTTTACTGGTGGCAATACTGACAATATCATTTCTTTTTTGTGTAACAATTAACACTATATATGACATAGCAGGAACTATTGAGTTAGGGCTGAATATTTTTGCATTTACCTCATTCATTAAAAAAAATAGAAAGTTATCAAATAAATAACCTAACACTGTATCTTGAATCCCTATAAAAAGAACACACATCAACACCAGAAGCATTAGAAGACAGGAAATAATTAAAATCAGAGCAAAAATCAAAGAAATTGAAACAAAATATCAATATAAAATCAATAATACAAAATTTGTTTCTTTGAAAAAATAAATAAAATTGATAAATTCTTAGCCAAGCTAATAAAGAAAAGGAGAGAGGAAACTCAAATAATTAAAATTCATGATGAAAAAGATAATATCACCATGCACACTACTGAAATACAGATGATAATCAAAAATTATTTTGAAAAGTTATACACCAATAAAATGAAAAACCTCAAATACATCAACAAATGTCCAGAAACATATTTTCTAACAAAATTGAATCAGGCAGACATGTAAAAAATTTAAAGAGATTAAATTTAAGAAATAAAATTGAAGACACCTTCAAAAACCTACCAACAATAAAAAATACAGGACAAGACTCATTCTCAGTCTAGCTCTAACAGACCTTCAAACAAGAACTTACACCAATATTCTGGAAGTTATTCCATGAAATAGAAAAGAACCAAACCCTTCCAACTCATTCTATGAAGGTAGTATCACCCCAGTAACAAAACCAGGCAAAGATACAACTTCAGACCATTATCCCTGATGAACATATATGCAAAAATTCTTAATAAAATATTGGCATACAAAAATATATGAAAAAAGATAGTGCACCATGATCAAGTAGGGTTCATTTCAAGGATGCAACTACTGTTGAAAATATCAAAATCAATAAAAATAATTCATTACATCAATAGATTTAAAGACAAAAATCACATGATTATCTCAATAGATGTAGAAAAAGCATCTGATAAAATACAGCATCCATTCATGTTCAAAACACCAGAAAACTAAGGATAGTAGGAACATACCACAACATTGTAAGTTTTATATGCTAAACCCAAGGCCAACCTCACTCTAAATGTAGAAAAAATGAAAAAATTCCCTCTAAAAACTGGGACAAGGCAGAGATATACTCTTTCACCACTTCTATTCAACATAGTTCTTGAAATCCTAAACAAAGCAATTAGACAAAAGAAAAAAAAATAAAAAATACTAATAGGGAAAGAAGAGCTTAAACTATCCCTATTTGCTGGTGATATGATTCTATATTTCGAAGAAACAAAAAACTCCTAGAACTCATAAATTAATTTGTCAAAGTATAAGGATATATAATTAACACCCATAAATTGATTGTGTTCCTATAAACCAATGATGAATTAAACAGAAAGAGAAATCAGGAAAAATTAGCCCATTCACAATAGACTAAAAATAAAATATATGGTAATCAATATAAAATAAGAGGTGAAAGACCTCTACAATGAAAACTACAGAATACTATAGAAATAAATTGGAGAAGACCTTAGAAGATGGAAAGATATCCAATGTTCTTGGATAGGCAAAATTAATAATGTTCAAAATGGCCATATTATCAAAAGTGCTATAGAGTATCAATGTAATTCCTATTAAAATGCCAAGGACCTTCATCATAGAAATAAGGAAAGCAGTCCTGAAATTCATTTGAAAAAATAAAAGGCCCAGAATAGCCTAAGCATTTCTTAGTGAGAAAAGTAAAGTGAGATGCATCACAATACCACATGTTAAATCATACTACAGGGCTATAAGAAAAAAAAAATAGTATTAGCATAAAAACAGACATTAAGACAAATTTAACAAACAGAAGACACAGAGACAAACCACATAAACAGTTTATGGGTTTATCCTATACAATGGTACCAAAAACATATATGGGAGTCCCAAAGATTCCCAAGGAGACCAGACAGGTCCAGGAAAAACCCCAACAACCCAATAACCTTGCCAAGGCAAGGGCAGGACATCTCCACAAAACCACCCCAAGACCCAGGAACAGGATGCCTCCCACTGATCCTCGAGGAGCCCAGGCCCAGGTCCAAGCACAGAACTACCCACCATGCTGAGGACCATGCCTGTACACCACAGCACTGCATCTCCAAATAGGCCACCCAAAGCCAGCATTCGTCTTGCCTGTTCAGCCCCACCACTAAATGTGGTCACTGCCATCTTGGGGCACCTCCAATGCCATCTCAGATTACCCCCATTGCTGCCACTACCATCTTTACTTGGAACAGATTCTATCCTGGGACAGCAGCTGGTAGCTGGAAGCCCAATACCAAGGTACTTAGAGGTTTGACACTACTCCACCACTTCCATCTAGGGACAACAGCCAGGACCTAGAAGACCATTACCAAGGTCCCTTCAGGCTTGGTTACACCAGAAGTATCCCTGGTATGTGTGCTAAAAGCCACCATTTTGTTGCAGAGGCAGAAAAGACCCTTGCACAGGGTCGCCTCTTTCTCTCTTTTCTCCTGTTAACAGCTAACTTCTTTTGATTCACCTTTCACTCTTCCTATGATTTAATGCCTGTATATTCTCACTTCCTACCTCATAAACATCACACCCTACACCTCCATTGTTTCTCACTTTGTCCACCATTAGATTCTGTGTACCCTTTTGCAAACCTATTGTTTATATTGCAGATAATAATTGAACACATCATTTCTGTTTATTGTGACAAAATTGTAATCATCTAAATAGGAACTATTTGGTTTAAGGATGTATATAATTTGCATTGGGTACTATTAATATTGATCTCTCCCTTAAAGGCAAGCCATCAGAAACCTACCAGAACACTAAAAGATTATAGGGTAGAAACTATAATACCTCGGATCTGCACTGCTAGAAGGGAAGGCACATGGAAAGCATGAAAAGAAGAGGGAAGAAAGTGCTCCAATCAAACCAAGATGATACAATAATAGATTCCCTTGATAGCACAGTAGATGAAATGTCAGAAAAGGACTTCCAAATATACATAATTAAAATACTCTGCAAATACAGCAATGACATAAGAGAGCAAATACAGACAACACTTGATAACAAAGAGATAAGAGAGTAAATACAAGTAGCAAAAGATTACTTCAAGAAAGAGAGATTCTGGGAAAAAAACAGAAATCCTTGAAATGTAGGAAACAATAAACAAATAAGAAAATTAATAGAAAGTATCACCAACAGACTAGATCACTTGGAAGACAGAACCTCAGACAATGAAGATATAATATACAATCTTGACAATAAAGTTGACCACAGAGAGAAGATAGTAAGAAACCATGGACAGAACATCAAAAAAATTATAGAATAATATCAAATGACTAAGTCTAAGATATATTGGGATACAGAAAGGCCCAGAGAAACAAACCAAAGGAATGCACAATCTCTTCAATGAAATAATACCAAAAACTTTCCCCAAAATAAACTGGAAAATCAAAAAATGTACAAAATTATAACAGAACTACACCAAGGCACATTATAATGAAAATATCTAGCACACAGAATAAGAATAGAATTTTAAAAGCTGTAAGAGAAACGTTTCAGATTGCATATCGGGGAAACCAGTTCAGATCTCAGCAGATTTATCAACTCAGACCCTCAAAGCTAGGAGATACCAGAACAACATATAAAAGATCTGAAAGAAAATGTATGCCAACAAAGAATCTTCAGATCTGATGACAAAATTAAAGCCTTCCTTGATAAACAAAAGTTAAAAGAATTTACAGTGAGAAAGTCTGCACTACAGAACATTCTCAGCAAAATATTCCATGAGGAGGAAATGAGAAACAATAATGAAAATCAGCAAAGAGAGGAACTACACAAAAGAAAAAACAATCAAATGAGAAACTAAGTCAAGTAAAAAACAACAACAATAACAAAAATGACTGGAAATAAAAACCATATTTCAATAATAACTCTGAATCTTAATGGCCTAAGTTCATCAGTTAAAAGACATAGACTTCAGATTGGATTTTTTAAAAAGACCCAACAATATACTGCCTTCAAGAGACTAATCTTATTGGAAAAAACATCTACAGACTAAAGGTAAAAGAATGGGAAAAAACATACCATTCACATGGACCATGTAAAGAAGCAGGGGTCTCCATCCTTGAATCAGAAAAAGTGGACATCAAACCAAAGTTAGTCAGAAGAGATAAGGAAGGGTCTTTCATACTGCTCAAAGAAATAATTCCTCAACAATTGTAAATATTTATTCCCCAAACAATGTAGTATCTGTGTACATCATACAAATCCTTCTCAATTTCAACAATCAAATAGACCACAAAACAATAATACTGGGAGACTTTAACACACCTCCCCCATCACGGGATAGACCTTCCACACAAAAACTAAACAAAGAAATTATATAATTCAATAACACAATCAATAATTTAGATTTTATATATATATATAATATTTCACCCATCAAAGAGCAAAAACACTGGACTGGGGTTGCAGCTCAGTGGCTGAGTGCTTGCCTCACATGCATGAGGCACTGGGTTTGATCCTCAGAACCACATACAAAAATAAATAAAGATATTTTAAAAAAGAGCAAATACACTTTTTTCTCAGCATCAATGGATCCTTCTCTAAAACAGACCATACGTTATGCCACAAAATAACTCTTAGCAAATACAAAAACAAATAGAGATACTACCCTTCATTCTATCAGGCCTTTATAAAATGACATGAGAAACCAATGATAAAATAAAAAATAGAAGCTACACCCACACCTGGAGACTAAATAATATGCTGTTGAATGACTCATAGATAGCAGAAAACATCAAGGAGGATATAAAAGAATTCGTAGAGGTAAATGAGAATTCTGATACAACATACCAAAATCTCTGGGACATTTGAAGGCAGTGCTAAGAGAAAAATGTTCATTGGATTGAGCTCATTAATTAAAAGAAGAAAAAGTCAACAAATAAATGACATTACATTTCAAAAACCCTGAAAAATAAGAATAAGTTAATACCAAATGTACTAGAAGGCAGGAAATAATTAAAATCAGGGATGAAATTGATACAAAAGAAACAATGAAAAAAATTGACAAAGCAAAAAGCTGGTTCTTTGAAAATAATAAATAAAAGTGGAAAAAACCTTAATTACCCTAAAGGAAAGAAGGAGAGAGAAAACTCAAATTACTAAAATTTGTAATCAAAAAGGAAATATCATGACAGATAACAGTGAAATACAAAAGATAATTAGAAACTATTTTTTGAAAATGTATACCCCAATAAAATAGAAAATATCAATGTCAACAAATTTGTAGAATTATGAGTTGCCCAAACTGAATCAGGAGCACATACACAATTTAAACAGGTCAATTTCAAACAATAAACTAGAAGAAACCGTCAAAACCCCACCAATCAAGAAAATCCCAGGACCAGATGGATTCTCAGCTAAGTTCTAAAAGACCTTCAAAGAGTTAATACCAATGTTCCTCAAATTACTCCATGAAATAGAAAATAAGGGAACCCTTTCAAACTCATTCTATGATGCTTGTATCACCCTGAAACCTAAGCCAGACAAAGACACGTAAAGGAAAGAAAACTTCAGACCAATATCCCTGATGAACACAGATGCAAAAATTCTCAATAAAATTCTGGCAAATCACATACAAAAATATATTATCCCAGAGATGCAAGGTTGGTTCAACATATAGAAATCAATAAACATAATTCATCACATCAATAAACATAAAAATCATATGATCCTCTCAGTAGATATACAAAAAGCATTTGATAAAATATAACACCTTTCCAAGTTTATAACACTAGAAAAACTAGCAATAATAGGAACACACCTCAACAGTGCAAAAGCTATCTATGCTAAGCCCAAGGCCAACATCATTCTAAATGGAGAAAAACTGGAAGCATTCCATCTTAGAACTTAAACAAGACAGGGATGACCTCTCTTACCACTCCTACTCAATACAGTCCTTGAGACTCTAGCCAGAGGAATTAGACAAATGAAAGAAATTAAAGGGATATAAATAGAAAAAGAAGAACTCAAACTATCACTATTTGCTGACAACATGATTCTATACTTAGAGGATCCACAAAACTCCACCAAAAAACTTCTAGAATTAATACATGAATTGAGCAAAGTAGGATTATTAAAGCAACAACTATAAATCAAATACATTTACATACAATAGTGATGAACCCTCAGAAAGAGTAATTAGGAAAACTACCCCATTCACAATAGCCTCAAAAAAATAAATAAAGTACTTGGGAATCAATATAACAAAAGGGGCAAAAGACCTCTACAATGAAAACTAGAGAACATTAAAGAAAGACATTGAAGAAGACCTTAGAAGATGTAAAGATCCCCCATGTTCTTGGATAGGCAAAATTAATATTGTTAAAATGGCCATACTACCTAAAGTGCAATACAATGTGATTCCAATTAAAATCCCAATGTCATTTCTTTACAGAGATAAAAAAAAAAGCAATCATGAAATTCATTTGGAAAAATAAGAGACCCAGAATAGTCAAAGCAATCCTTAGCAAGAAAAGTGAAGCAGGAAACATCACAATACCAGAACATAAAATATATTACAAAGTTATAGTAACAAAAATGGTATGATGTTGACACTAAAACAGGCATGTAGATAAATGGTACAGAATAGAAAACATTGAGAGAAACCCACATAAATACAATTATTTCATATTAGAAAAAGGTGCCCAAAGCATACATTAGAGAAAAGACAACCTCTTCAATGATTGGTGCTGGGATACCTGGAAAGCCATATGCAGCAAAATGAAACTAAACCCCTATATCTCACCATGAACAAAATTCAACTCAAAGTGGATCAAGGACCTTGGAATTAGACTAGACACCCTGTGCCTAATAGCCCTGACTTCCTTATTAAGACTCCTAAAGGGCAAGAAATAAAATCAAGAATTAATAAATGGCATGGGTTCAAACTAAAACGTTTCTTCTCTACAAAGAAGACAACCAATAATGTGGAAAGAGAGCCCACAGAATGGGAGAACATCCTTACTTGATACATATCAGAGCACTAATTTCTAGGATATATAAAGAACTCAAAAAACTTAATGCCAAAAAAATAAATAACCCAATCAATGGGCTAAGGAACTGAACAGATACTTCTCAGAAGATAAAGAATGGATCAACAAATACATGAAAAAATGGTTAACTTCTCTAGTCATTAGAGAAATGCAAATCAAAACTCTCTAAGATTTCTTCTCACTCCAGTCAGAATGACAATTATCAAGAATACAAACAATAAGTGTTAGGCAAGGCTGTGTGGGGAAAAGGTACACTCATATATTGCTGGTGGCACTGCAAATTGGTGTAACTACTATGGAAAGCAGCATGGAGATTCCTTAGAAAACTTGGAATGGAACCACCATTTGATCCAGCTATCCCACTCCTTGGTCTATATCCAAAGGACTTAAAATCAGCATACTATAGTAAAACATCCACATCAATGTTCATAAGAGCTCAATTCACAATAGATAAACTGTGGAAGCAATCTGGATGCCCTTGAATAAATGAATGGATAAAGAAACTCTGGTATATATACACAACGGAATATTACTCAGCACTAAGAAAGAATAAAATTATGGCATTTGCAGGTAAATGGATGGAGTTGGAGAATATCATGGTAAGCGAAATAAGTCAATCCCAATAAACCAAAGGCCAAATGTTCTCTCTGATATATGGATACTGATCCATAATGTGGGGGGAGAATGGAGGTATTTTGGGCAAAGGGGAGGGAGAAATGGAGTGGAGGCATGGGGACAAGAAAGATGATGGAATGAAATCAACATCATTAACCTAGGTTCATATGACTGCACATATGGTACAACTCTATATCATGTACAACCAGAGAGATGAAAAACTGTGCTCAATGTACATACAATTAATTGAAATGCATTCTTCTGTCATGTATAACTAATTAGAATAAATTAAAAAACTTAAAAAGTATACAAATAATGATAAACACTTTTGCAGATAGCGGGGGCATCACTTATACCCCTGGTTTATTCAGTGTTTATATCATGAATTATTTGTTTTATTCATGTATCATTAATACATATTAATTATTTGTATTATTGAATCATGAATAAAATGTAATAATTTGTACCACTAAACAAAAGGCATAAATTGGAGAAAAGATAACCTCTTCAACAAATGATGAGAGAAGTAAAATTAAATCACATCAAATAAATCAATAAAATCAAGTGCAAACAATAAAATCAAGAATGAATAAATGGGATGGTATTAAACTAAAAAGCTTCCACACAAGAAAGAAAACAATCAAGAGTGTGATCAAAAAGCCTACAGAATGGAAGAAAATCTTTGCCACCTATACCTCAGAGAAAGTATTAACATCAATGATATATAAAAAACTCAAAAAACTTACCACCATAAAATAAATAATATAATCAATAAATGGGCTAAGGAACTGAACAAACACTTCACAGAAGAAGAAATACAATCTATCAACAAATATATAGAAAAATGTCCAACATCTCTAGCAATTAGAGAAATGCAAATTAAAACAATACTGAGATTCCATCTCAATCCATTCAGAATGGCAATTCTCAAGAATACAACTAAGAATAAATGCTGCTGAGGATGTGGGGAAAAGGTTTACCCATATGTTGCTGGTAGGAATACAAATTGGTACAACCACTCTGGAGATTCCTCAAAAATCTTGGAATGGAACCAATAAATATTGACTCAGTTATCCAAATCCTTTGTATATACCCTGTTTTATCCAGATTTTTGCTGCTATGACTAGAATACATGACCAGCATAATTGTAGAGAAGGAAAGCTTTATTTGGGGGCTCACAATTTCTGATGCCTCAGTCCATAGTCAGCACACTGCATTCCTCAGAACTCTAGGTGAGGCAGGACATCAATGGAGTAAAAGTGTGGTGGAGGGAAGCAGCTTACATGATGGTCAGGAGGTAGAGAGGGAGAGCTCCACTTGTCAAATACAAGTATGTACCCAAATGTCATGTCCCCAATGCCCCACCTTCTGCAGCCATATCCCACCTAGCTTCAATTACCACCCAACTAATCCTATCAGGTTATAAATTCACTGATTATGTTAAGGCTCTCATAACCAAATAATTTCTTCTCTGAACATTCTTGCATTGTTTCACACATGAGCTTTAGGGGGACACCTCACATCTAAATCATACCATAGTCAAATGACTTAAAATAAGCATATTATAGTGGCACAGCCATATCAACATTTCTAGCACTTGTATTCACAATAGCTAACCTATGGAACCAAACTAGATGCCCTTCAACAGATGAATTGATTAAGAAAACATGGTATATATACACAGTGGGACATTACTCAACCATAAAGAATGGAATTATGGCATTTGCTGGTAAATTGATAGAACTGGAGACTATTGTGCCAAGGGAAATAATGCAATACCAAAAACCAATGGCTATATATATTGGGAGCAAATTTTTACCCCTCACACATCAGATAGAGAACTAATCTCTAGGGTATATAAAGAACTCAACAAGTAAATACCAAAAAAAAAACCCAATCAATAAATGGGCCAAGGACATGAACAGACACTTCTCAGAAGAAGATATACAATCAATCAACAAATATATGAAAAAATGTTCATTATCTCTAGCAATTAGAGAAATGCAAATCAAAACCACTCTAAGATACCATCTCACTCCAGTCAGAATGGCAGCTATTATGAAGACAAACAACAATAAGTGTTGGTGAGGATGTGGGGAAAAAAGTACACTAGTACATCACTGGTGGGAATGCAAATTGGTGTAACCAATCTGGAAAGCAATATGGAGATTCCTTGGAAAACTTAGAATGGAACCACCATTTGACCCAGCTATCCCTCTATTTGCTGTGTACCCAAAGGACTTAAAAACAGCATACTAAAGGGACACAGACACATCAATGTTTACAGCAACACAATTTACAATATCTAAACTGTGGAACCAATCTAGATAATTTCAGTAGATGAATTAATTTTAAAAATGTGTCATGTATACACAATTGAATATTACTCAGCAATAAAAGAGAATAAAATTATGGCATTTGCCGAATGTCTTCTCTGATATAAGGGGGGGGATGAATCAAAATGGGGTTGGGAGGGATAGCAAGGGAGGAAGATTACCTCTAGATAGGGAATAGGGGTGGGAGGAAAAGGGAGGGAG
Source organism: Callospermophilus lateralis (assembly GCF_048772815.1). NCBI lineage: Eukaryota > Metazoa > Chordata > Mammalia > Rodentia > Sciuridae > Callospermophilus > Callospermophilus lateralis. Next base: position 58,220,427 of record NC_135325.1, on the reverse strand, counting down.
AAGGGGAATAACATGGATGGTGGAAGGAGACCCTCATCATTATACAAAATACATGTACGAAGATGTGAATTTGGTGTGAAAATACCTTATATTCAATCAGAGCTATGATAAATTGTGCTATAAAGGTGTATTAAGAATTGTAATCAAAAATAAATAAATATATAAATATTTTTTTAATTATGGCATTTGCAGGTAAATGGATATAGTTGGAGAAGATATAATGTGTCTGACTCATAGTTGGGTAAGGAGAGGGAGCATGAGAGGAATTGACAAACTCTAGATAGGGCAGAAGGGTGGGAGGGGAATGGAGTGGGAAGGGGGTTAGCAATTATGGAGGAATGTGATGGACATCATTATCCAAAGTACATGTATGAAGACACGAATTGGTGTGAACATACTTTATATACAAACAGAGGTATGAAAAGTTGTTCTATATGTGTAAAAAGAATTGTGATGCATCCTGATGTCATGTATTTAAAAAATAAAACCAATTAAAAAATCCAATGGCTGGATGTTCTCTGTGATATGTGGATGCTGACATACCATAAGACAAGGTAAGGAAGAAGAGAAGCTCATTGGATTAGACAAGGGAGAATGAAGGGAAGGAAGGGGGGATGGGAATAGGAAAGATAGTAGAATGATTCAGACATAACTTTCCTAAGTTTATATATGAATACATGACCAGTGAAAATCCACATCATGTACTACCACAAGAATGGGATCATAATTTTATACTCAAATTATGCATAATATGTCAAAATGCATTATAATGACATGTGTATCTAAACTGAACAAATAATTTTTTTAAAAAAGAAAGAGGATAGGAGATTACATCAGATAAATAGAATATCATAGCTTGGAAACTATGTGAACAACATTGCATACTCAGATGTATTAAAGAAAATATAAGATAATATAAACAAAATATAAAAAACTATGAAACAACATTAAGACACAAACATAAGCCAATTGAGGAAGGAGAGTCTAATGGCATTTATAACCTATTCATAGAAATAAGGGCAGAATATTTTCAACATGGACGTCAAGTTACAGAAGGCATAAGGGATAAGACCAGAAAATAACCTCTACATGACACATTATAACTAAAACATCAATAATAGAGATCAAATAATTTTAAAGGCTACAAGAGAAACTGAATGTAGCATTTTGAGGAAAACAATCCAGAAAAAAAATTCAAATTTTTCAGCTCAAATCCTAAAATCCTGGAGGTGCTGGAACAATGTATTTCAAACCCTAAAAGCTAACTGCCAAATAAGATTGCTATATAACACAAAGCTATCCTTCATCACAGAAGAATAAATGAAAACTTTCCAAGATAAGCATACATAAAATAACTCATGACTACTATGTCAACAATGCACATGATTATTAAATTAATTCTACACACAGACGTAGATGATAATAACAATGAAGACAGGAAATTATATAAATCTCATTAGAAGAGTAGATAAGCAAATGAGAATTGGGACCCAATCAAATGTTAGAAATAAATCAAAGGGGAAGGGCATAATAAAAACTTCTCTACAGTGAATGTTAATGGTTTCAATCTCCAATTAAGCAGACATAGACTTTTAGATTTGATTTAAAAACAAGATCCAGCTATATTTTGCCTAAAAATGCACCTCATAGGCAATGATAACAACAGGATGAAAGTAAAAGAATGAAAAATAAATTTTCATGCAAATAGAATTTGATAGCAAGTAGGAGTACTTATACTCATATATGACCAAAAAGTCTTTCAAACCAAAATGAGTTAGAAGAAACAGTGAAGAACACTACATACTGGTCAAGGTGGAAATCCAACAAGTATATATATGAGGGTGGTAAAAAAAGAAGATGGTAAATACTTATTCCCCATATGTTGGTGTTGGTAATTACATAAAGCAAAACTACTCAACATAAAGGATCATAAATATCCCAATACATTTAGTGATTTCAACACAACTCTTACAGGTAAGTCACCCAAACACAAAATCAAAAAAAGACTTTAGGGCTAAAACATGCTGTAAATCTTATGGACATAACATATATATGAAGAATATTTCACCCAACAACAGTTGAATAACACTTTCTTCTTTTCTGCTCATGGAACAGATAAAATCAAAATAAAGTCAAATTTTAGTCCTTATGGGTAGTCTTAGCAAATACCAAAATGTTCAACTAGTTCCTTATTATTCATCTTATTAGAACAAAATGAAAAGAAATTAAATGGAAAGAAAAATACAAACTACATAAATTTATGAATATTGAACAACACCTATTTGAATGATAAGTATGTCATTAAGCAAAGCATGAGAAAAAATTAAAAATTCTTAGAATCAAAATATTTATACCGAGATCATAAAACTATGACAAACCAATTCCTAAACCAATAAAAAGAACATCAAGGAGCTAGGAATCAAACCAGAAACTCTGCATCTAATAGAAGAAAAAGTTGGCCCTAATCTCCATCTCATGGGGTCGGGCTCCAAATTCCTTAATAGGACACCTATAGATAGCACAAGAGTTAAAATCAAGAATCAACAAATGGGACGTATTCAAACTAAAAAGTTTTTTCTCAGCAAGAGAAACAATAAGAGAGGTAAATAGGAAGCCTACATCTTGGGAACAAATATTTACCCTTCACCACTTCAGATAGAGCTCTAATCTCCAGAGTATACAAAGAACTCAAAAAATTAAACAACAAGAAAACAAATAACCCAATCAACAAATGGGCCAAGGATCTGAACAGACACTTCTCAGAGGAGGATATACAATCAATCAACAAATACACAAAAAAATGCTTACCATCTCTAGCAATCAGAGAAATGCAAATTAAAACCACTCTAAGATACCATCTCACTCCAGTAAGAATGGCAGCCATTATGAAGTCAAACAATAACAAATGCTGGCGAGGATGTGGGGAAAAGGGTACACTTTTACATTGCTGGTGGGACTGCAAATTGGTTCAGCCAATGTGGGAAGCAGTACGGAGATTCCTTGGAAAGCTGGGACTGGAACCACCATTTGACCCAGCTATTCCCCTTCTTGGACTATTCCCTAAAGACCTTAAAAGAGCATACTACAGGGATACTGCCACATCGATGTTCATAGCAGCACAATTCACAATAGCTAGACTGTGGAACCAACCCAAATGCCCTTCAATAGATGAATGGATAAAAAAAAAATGTGGCATTTATACACAATGGAATATTACTCAACACTAAAAAATAACAAAATCATGGCATTTGCAGGGAAATGGATGGCATTAGAGCAGATTATGCTAAATGTAGCTAGCCAAACCCTAAAAAACAAATGCAGGATGTCTTCTTTTATATAAGCGGGGGGGGGGGGCAACTCAAAACAGAGCAGGAAGGAAGAGCATGAGAAGAAGATTACCATTAAATAGGGATGAGAGGTGCGTGGGAAAGGGAGAGAGAAGGGGAATTGCACAAAAGATGGTAGGAGACCCTCATTGTTATGCAAAATCACATATAAGATAGTGTGAGGGGGAAGAAAAAAGAGAGAGAAAACTGTCACAGTAGATTGGGTAGAAAGAGGTGATGGGAGGGGAGGGGAGGGAAGGGGGGGATAGGAAGGGCAGCACAATACAATAGACACTAGTATGGCCCTATGTATAAACGTGGCTGTATAACCAATGTGATCCTGCAATCTGTATACGTGGAAAAATAAGATTACGGTACCATTTGAATCAAATGTATTATATGCCAAGATCATTGTAATGTTTTGAGCAACTAATAAAATTTTTTTAAAAAAAGAACATCATGAAAGTCAAAATCAAAAATTAATGAAATAGTTTATAAAACAATAATAAAATGGATCAATGAAACAGAGTTTTTTTTTGCAAAAATGAAAAAATTGATAAACACTTAGCCAAGAAAAAGAAATAGAGAAGACTCAAATTAATAATATTAGATAAAAAAGGGAGATATACACTGAGGGCTGTGGTTGTGGCTTCGTGGTAGAGCACTTGCCTCACACGTGTGAGGACCTGGGTTCAATCCTCAGCACCACATAAAAATAAAATAAATAAAATAATGGTTTAAAAAATAGACATCATTGAAATCAAGTGAATTGTTGGGGACTACTTTGAAAACATACATTCCAATAAATGGAAAACTTAAGAAAAATGGATAAATTTCTAGACATACATGACATACAAAAATTGGGCCAAGATGTCACAGAAAATCCAAACAGACTAATAACAAGCAATGATATGAAATCAGTAATAAAAAAAATAAAATAAAAAAGAGAAAAGCCCCATGAAAAATGAATTCATAATGGAATTCTGACAGAATTCTACCTTTAAAGAACTAATATCAATGCTTCTCGAATTATTTGATGAAATGAAAAGGGAGTACACACTTGCAAATTCAGTTAACAATGCTCTATTACCAAAATTTCAAATAAGGACACCTCAAGAGAAAAAAGTAAACTATGGAACAGTGTCCTTGATGAACACAGATGTAAAACTCATCAATAAAATCCTAGCAAATTAAAATGAAAAACAGGTTTAAAGGATTATACAACATGATCAAGTTGGTTTTATTCTAGGGATGCAGGATAGTTCAATACAAACAAATCAATAAATATAATACTGTATTTGTCTTCCTTCTATTTATTTCTTGCTTTTCATTGGTGCTTTATAGATATACATAAATGTGAGATTCACTGTGGTATATTGATATATGAGCATAGCTCAGGTCAATTTCATTCTGCAGGAAGGGGAACATGGGAAGGAAGCAGGAGAAGAAAAGTGAAAATACTGATGACTGAAATGGAGCAAATCATATTTCATGCATGTATGGCTATGTCAAAATTAATCCAAGTATTATTCATAACATAAATATACTAATAATTAAAAATAAATGTAATATAAAATGTTAATAAAATCAAAGACAACAGATGCAGAAAAAAATTTTAAAAATTCAGCACCAATTCAGGATGAAACTACGAAACAGAAGGAACTTGTCTCAACATCATGAATGCCATTTATCACAAACAACAATCAAAAATCATATTTTGGGTATGGGGGATTACCAGGGATTGAATTTAGGGGCATTCAACCACTGAGCCACATCTCCATCTCTATTTTGAATTTCAATTAGAGACAGGGTCTCACTGAGTTGCTTAATGCCTTGATTTTGCTGAGGCTGGCTTTACACTCAACATCCTCCTTACCCAAACTCCTGAGCCACTGGGATTACAGGCATTGCAACTGCACCAGGCTCAACATCATATTTAAAGGAAAGAAATTGAAAGCATTTAATAAAAGATTGTACTCAAGGATCAGATGTACACTTTCACCTCTCCTATTCAATGGAGTACTTGAAATTTATCAAAAACAAATTGAAATGAAGTTATTTTAAATATGTACCTTAATCATGTAAATTAAAGTCAGTTGTTTTTTCTTCTTTGTAAATTTATAAGTGCTCATTTATTTATAAGCCAACTTTCTAGCATACAAACACAACATAAAATACACACATGTACACAAACATGCATAAAAAGAGACTAAAATAATTTTGTAACTTTTAGTTTCATCATTTTCCAGTTTTTAAAACATTGGGCTATTGGCATCATTACCATAACCATAGGCAATCCATAATCTTAAATCTGCACTTTGTAAAGGTATTAATTAACTGAAACAAGGTAGAGAATTTATGTATCAAAGGGCCTGAACTTGGTCTAAAAATTGTTGATAAAAGACTAAGCAATGATCCAGTGAAAGCAAAATGTTTAAATGTGAGGCTTCTTAATGCAGAGTTAATTTAATAACTTTTCCTATTTTAAAAGTTAAAGAACTCCTATTTTAAGGGTTCATTAATAGAGAAATCTTTGCAAATGGAAATTTATTATCATAAAGTCATGTTTTGAAGAATTAGCCAATTGGTAAGTCATTCCAATGAAATTTCTTATCAGATGGAGCAATTCAGATAGCAGGGAAAAATCTCTTTTTTTTCTTTTTATTAGTTCATCTTAGTTGTATGAGACATTAGGATCCATTCTGACATAAATATGAAAGATGGAATATAATTTTCTCTAGTTCAGTCTCCAGTACCTCCCTTTTCCCTCCCTTTCTCCCTCCTAATTCCTTTCCTTATACTCTACTGATCATTCTGCTAATTACTTACAGCTTTTTTTTTTTAATTAAGTGCCTTCACTGTGGTATATTCATGTATGTACATAGGAAAGTTAGGTCACTAACTCCCACTTGATCCCCTTCCTCTACTCCACTGAACTTTTGTCTATTTTGACAGAAACCGTTTCCCATTTCTTTTCTTTTTGTTTCTTCCTTATTTTTGGACTAGCTTCTGAGAGAAGAAAAAACATTCAACATTTGGCTTTCTGGGCATGGATTATTTCACTTAGCATGATGGTCTCCATTTCTATGCATTTACCATCAAATGTCATAATTTCATTCTCCTCTATGGCTGAGTAATATTACATTGTGCATGTTATGGTTTAGATGTAAGTTGTTCTTCAAAAGCTCACAAAGACAAAGCAAAAAATTTAGAGAGGAAATGATTGGGTTATGAGTATTTTAACTTAATTATCATATTAATCCCCTGATAGGAATTAATTGGATAGAAATTCTAGGCAACTAGGCTGTGGCTGGAAGTGGTAGGTCCCTGTGGGTATGCCTTTGGGTGAGTTCTCTCTCTCTCTCTCTCTCTCTCTCTCTCTCTCTCTCTCTCTCTCTCACACACACACACACACACACACACACACACACATAATTACTGGTGGCTATGACCTATGCTGCTTTCCTCAACCACAGTCTTCTACCAAGATATTCTATCTCACCTCAATCCCCAAGGAATGGAATTGGTTATCTATGGACAAAATCCTCTGAAACTCTAAACCCCAAAATGTTTCCTTCTCTAATTGTTCTTGTCAGGTCTTTTGGTAATGGCAGTGAAAAAGTGACTAAAACTGTGTGTGTGTGTGTGTGTGTGTGTGTGTGTGTGTGTGTTATTACCTTTTTCTATTCATCTGTTGATTGGCAACCAGGTTGGTTCCATAGCTTGGCTATTGTGAAATGTGCTGCTATAAAAATTTCTGTCTGCAAACCTATAATATGCTGATGTTAAATAATGCAATAAAAGGTTAGAAGTAAAATGATTGAGTTATAAGAGATTATCCTATTCAGTGCACTAATCCACCAAAAATGATTAACTGGATGATAACTGTAAGTAGTTAGGGTGTGGCCAGAGGAGCTGAATCACTGTGGGATACAATAATTCAATATATAGAATAGGAGAGACAAACATCCCTAACCAACAACAGGTCCCAAGTAGAAACCACTAGTGGGAGAACTCGGGTCTCAGTCCTGGATATTTACGCATACATCAAAACATAGAGAAGTCCCTAAAACAAAACAAAAAATAATAATAATTTCACACGAAAGGATACTCATATAAAAGAGGAAGAAAAATCTATCTCCACTGATGTTCAAGTCCATGATATCTTAAAACATAAGGAAACAGGCAAATTTCTCCCCAAAATTTACAATCCCCCCAAAATAAACACACAGATATGGAAGTGGATGAAATTCCAGAGACAACTATTAAAAATTGATGTTAAAATGTTCAATAAACTAAAAGATGATCAAGTAATAAATTAAGAGCAAAAACAGGAGATTAAAGATCATTTTAATAATGAAATAGAGATATTTAAACAAGCCAGGCAGAACTCCTAGAAATGAAAGACATAATGAATAAATCATATTAAAAATTTGCTTAAAAGTATCAACAACAGAACATACTGCACAGAAAATGGAACTATATGCTTCAAAGACAGAAATTCAGTTCATGAAAATAAGGTATATAAACCTGAATACTCTGTATACAAAAAAGAAAAGACATAAATAAAAGATCATGATCAGAATATATAAAAACTCTAGGACAAAATCAAGACACAAAACATGGGATTCATCAGAATAAAAGAAAATACAGAGATACAGGGTTAAGACATCAAGAACCTCTCCATGATAAAATGGAGAAAAATTTTCTCATCTTAGAAATGAAACAGACATTAACTTATAGGAGTCATAAAAAATTCAATATAAACTAGTTCAAAAAGAACCACTCCACGAAATAAACGTAATGAAAATGACTAACAGAAAACAAAGAAATAATATTAAAAGCTATAACAGGAAAATAACAGCTCATATTTAGAGGAAAATCAATAAGGCATGTTTGAGATTTCTCAAATCAGAGGCTAAAAGCAAGGAGGGCCCGAAATGAGATATTCCAATCTCTAAAAGCAAACAATTGCCAGACAAGTTTGCTATATGCACCAAAGCTATTTTCAGAATCAATGAAGAAATATAAAAGTTTCTATGATAAGTGTTATGGTTTACACAATACATGTCCCCCAAACCCAATGTGTGAGAAAATGGAAGAAAGTTGAGAGATGAAATGATCAGGTTATGAGAATCTTAACATAATCAGTGCATAAATTCCCTGATAGGGATTAACTGGGTGTTAACTATAGGCAGGCAGTGTGTGACTGAAGGAAGTGGGTCTCTGGGAATGTGCCCTTGGAGTATAAATATTTTGTTATTGGTGAGTGTTAGGTCAGTGGCAGTGACTTAAAACAAAGCAGCCCTGTGGAAAAGAAACATCAATCAGGTGCCAGCAGAAATGCCTGTCAATCAGCAGGACCCAAGGCCAATCCTGGCATTCAGCCAACTCCCCTTACCAACTCCAACAGGACAAAGGACTCTAAAAACACCTTTTCCTGTCACAAGCCCTTCCCTTCCTGCCATAAGCCCCATAAAAGTCCAGTCCTGTCAAGCTTCTGCGCAGTTTCTTCAGACCCTTCTCCTGTCCACTCTGACAGTCTGATGGAGTTCCACCCAGGAGTGAATCTCAAATAAAGCCTGTAGTACAACCTTTATAAATCTGCCTCCTTTGGCGGCTGCCCACCTCGCCTGATCTTACAGTGACCAGAGAGAAATAGCACTCTCCTGCGCATGCTCACGCGCGCGCACGCGCGCGCGCGCGCGCACGCGCTCTCTCTCTCTCTCTCTCTCTCCCTCCCTCCCTCCCTCCCTCTTTCTTTCTCTGCATCCTGATCAACAGATCCTGAGATGCCTTGTTCCTTTTATGCCTTTCTGCCTTGAGCAATGGAGTTGCCCTTTCTCACCTTGAACACTGAGTTACAGAGTTGGCCATCTATGGACGAGACCTCTGGTACTCTGATCTCCAAGTAAACTTTTCCTCCTAAAATTGTTCTCATCAAATCTTTTCAGTACAGTACCAAAACAGTTGATTAAAACATAAATGTGCATGTAGAATGAGGTCTTTGCTGTGACTAACTTGACTATGTGATTCAGAAGTTTGAGAAGGTTTTTGGAATTTGTGGAAGAAAGTTTGAAAAATTTGTAAAAGCTGGAAAAAATTTCTAAAGCTGGAAAGGTTTGGAATTGTTGTAAGCAGAGTTTAATGGATGACTCAAGTGAAAGCACAAATTACCAGAATGAAGATATAACTATGCACAATACAGACTGGGTTCATGAGGCTTTAGAGGAAAAGGAGGAATCTATTTGAAACGGGACTAGAGGTCATTTTAGTTACATTCTGGCTAAGAAGTTGTGTAAAATTTTCCCATGTCCTGAGACTATGTGAGGCTCACTTTAACCCGACAGAGAAAATTTCAAGGCAACAAAACTTCAGGGGATGGCATGGGTATTGCTGGCGGCTTTTAGCCAAGTTTGTTGTGATAATATGGAGCAGAAACAAACCAGAAAGATCTGAAGAATTTGCAGTTTGGCCAGAAGGAAGGTGTGATTGTTAAAAATATTAAAGCCACTAAAGAAATGCTAAATACTTTACCAAGAAACAATAGTAAGTATGACTTTAAGGCATCTCAAGGATTGGCATGAACATACAAATTTCAGGTTCCTTTGAACATGAAAAACCAGCCTTTACCTCGGGGCAAAGCCTGTCCAAGGAAGGGGGTGTGACCCTTGTCCTTGGAAAGACCCACAGAGCACTCCTAGGCACATACCCACCCTGCTGAATTGTTTATCTACAAATAACAGGAGAGATCTGCTGCACCAGGTGTCCCTGATTCAGTCAGGCTAGGTGGGGACCCATAGCAACCCCTAGCAGCCACCAATCAGCATGTGACAGGGAAAATACCTGAGATGCCAGATAACCCTCCCAGTAGTTTATGGTGGTTGATAACATGTTGGGAAACCATGTAGTTTAGCACGCGAACTCCTGGTGGCTTAAACCCATCAGTTCAAACTAATCCCCTTCTTGTACTAGCCAATCACCCCTATGCAACTTGTTCCCACCAGTGAATGTGCTAATCATGTTTTAGAGTTGTTTTATGATTTTCCCGTGGCGTGTGATGATTTGGTAAGAGATGCTATGATGTATGTGAAGTCCCTGCCTTCCCCAAAGAGTGTATAAAACTGCTGCAAACCCTGGGCTTGGGGCATCTCAGTGTCACCAGTTGCTGTATGCTCACAGAGGACCAAGCTAGCTTGCAGTAAACACTTCTTTGCTGCTTAGATCAATCTTGGTCTCTGGTGGTCTCTTGGGGGTCCCGAATTGGAGCATAACAGAACAATGTCCTTGATGAACACAGATATAAAAATCCTTAATAAAATAATAACAAACTGAGAAACTGATGTGACTCCATTTTGAAAACAGTTCCTACCTCAAAGCCTGTCCAAGGAATAGGGGCATGACCATTGTCCTTGGAAAAACCCACAGAGAGCTTCTAGGCACATACCCACTCTGCTGAGTTGTTTGTCTGCAAATAACAGGAGGGATCTGCAGCACCAGGTGTCCCTGACTCAGTTAGGCTAGTTAAGGACCCATAGCAACCCCCTAGCAGCCACCAATCAGCATGAGACAGGGAAATACCTGGGATGCCAGATGACCCTCCCAGTAGTTTATGGTGGTTGATAACATGTTGGGAAACCATGTAGTTTAGCACGTACACCCCTCATGGCATAAACCAATCAGTTCAAATGAATCCCCCTCTTGTACTAACCAATCACCCTTACCCAACTTGTTCCCGCCAGTGAATGTGCTAATCAATGTTAAAAGTTGTTGTTTGACTTTCCTGCGGTGTGAAATTATTTGCTGTGTGATCTTGTGATGCATAAAGTATCCCCAAAAACCTATAAAATCTCACTGAACAAAGGACCTGGGCTCACTCCCTGGGACTACTGCATTAGGAATGGTTGTGAGTCCAGGCTCGAGCTTGCAATAAAGACTCTTGTGTGATTATATCAGATTCAGCTCCTGGAGGTATATTGGGGTCCCACGAATCTGGCATTACAAAACCACATTCAAAACACAACAAAATGTGTTTCATCCCAGGGATGCAAAGTTAGTTAATTCAACATAATCAAATCAATAAATACAATTTACCATATAAATAGAGTTAAGGATATTAATCATATCATTATCTAAAGAGATTCAGATAAAGCATTTGACAAAGTCCAAAACCCATTTATGTTTAAAACACCAGAGAAATTAGGATAGAAGGAACTTATCTCAACATTGTAAAGGCTGTATGTTATAACTCAAGGATAACATCATACTTAACAGAAAAACTGCAAGCATTTCCTCTAAAATCAGGAACAATACTAGGATGTCCACTCTTACCACTTTTATTCATTATACTCCTCAAAGCTCTAGTCATTGCAATCAGGCAAGAGAAGGATATTAAAGGTATACAAATAGGAAAAGAAGTCAATTATTTCTTTCTTGCTAATGATATCACCCTATATTTATGAGCTCCCAATATTGCATCAGAAGACTTCTAGAGCGATAAATGAATTCAGTAAAGTAGCAGGACTCAAGTTCAACTTCCATAAATCAATAGCTTTCCTCTACTACAGTACTTATTCTGCTGAAAAAAGAATTAAGAAAAGTACCCCATTCACAATAACCTCAAAAATAAAATAAAATAAAATACTTGGGAAATAAATCACACAAAGAAGATGAAAGACCTCTAAAAATTTATAGAACACTGAAACAGAAATTGAAAAAGACATCAAAAGATGAAAAGACCTAACAGATATTGGGGTAGACTGGATTAATATTGTGAAAAATGGATCAAAACCTGCTTATGATTTTGCATGCCTGTAATCCCAGGGAGAAGGATTGCAAACTTGAGTTTAACCTCGACAATTTAAAAATGCCCTAAGCAACTTACTGAGACCCATGTCTCAAAATTAATAAATAAATAAATAAATAAAAAGAGAATGCAGCTGTATGGTTAAGTGACCCTGGATAGAATCTCTGGTACAGGAAGGAAGGAAGGTAGGAAGGAAGGAAGGAAGAAAAAGGACAGGGAAAAGGAGAAATGGAGGGAAGGAGGGGCAGAGAGGTGGGGAGGAAAGAAGAAGAAAATATTTTAAAGATTATTTGGTATGTGGGATTGAACTCAGGGGAGTCAAACACTGAGTGTCATCTCCATACCTTTTTATTTTATATTCTGAGATAGGGCCTCACTAAGTTACTAAGGCTGGCTTCAAACTTGCAATCCTCCTGCCTCAGCCTCCTAAGAACCTGGGATTACAGGTGTGTACCAATGCATTAGGCTAAGAAGAAAACGTTTTAAAAAATAATCATAGCCTTAGGAATGAAAGCAACTGCTAGAAGAATACATAAGGTCAACAATTTATCATATTTCCATAGGAATAAATTTCTTAAACATGACCCAGAAAGTTCAAAAAATAAAACTAAGAATCAATAGGTGGGATGATATGAAGTTTTTTTTAGAAAAACAACTTCTGCATAGAAAAGAAATGATAAAAGTGTGAAAAGAAATCTAAACAATGAAAGAAAATCTTTTCCAGTTACTTCCCTAGCATGGGATTAACACTCAGAATATATGCAGAACTCAAGAAGTTTATCACACACACACACACACACACACACACACACAGACACACACACACAGGAAAAAATCAATAAATGGCAAAAAGAACTAAAGAGACACTTGTCAAAAGAAGAAACACAAATGGCCACCAAATATATGAAAACATGTTCAATAACCCTAACAATCAAAGAAATGCAAATGAAAACTTCACTGAGATCTCCCCTTCACTCTTGTCACAATGGCAATCATCAAGAATACAAATGATAATAATAAGTGTTGGCAAGGATGTGGGGGAAAGTTATGTTCATACATTGTTGGTTGGGCTGCAAATTATACAACCACTCTGGAAAACAGTACATAGATTTTTCCAAAACCCTGAAATGAAAACACCATAGGAACCACTATAATACTCTTCAGTATTTATCCTAAAGATTTAAATCAATGATATATTCATATCAATGTTTATATCAAGGCAACTTACAATAGCCAAGATATGGAACCAGATAAGGTACCTGTCAATAGATGAATACCTTAAAAAACTAATATACAGAGAGACACGTATATATTATATATATTTAGACACATAACAGAGTTTTACTTTGTCATAAGAAGAATGAATATGGAGTTTGCAGTTAAATGGATGGAACTGGAGAACATCATGCTAAGTGACATAAAGTATACTAAGAAAATCAATATGGAATATTTTCTCTCATATACAGAAGCTAGACAAAGTAAGGGGAAATGGGGTGTTTGGGATATTAAAAAGATAAAACAAAGATCAGTAGAGTAAAAGAAGGAGATTGAGGGCTTGGGATATAACTCAGTGGTGGAGTACTTGCCTAGTGCATGTAAGGCACTGGGTTCAATCCTCAGCACCATATAAAAATAAACAAATGAAATAAAGGTAGTATGTCTATCTATAACTATAAACAAAAAAGAAGGAGATTGAGTGAGAGGAAGGAAGGATGAGAAAGGGGGGAAATGCAGAGTTTAATTTGACAAAATTCACTATGCATATGTATAAATATACCACAGTGAATTCCACCTATGTGTATCTATAAAGCACCAAGTAAAATAAATAAATAACTAAGTGAATGGCAGTCCAGTAGAGGAAATGAAAGAAAGGAAGGGAGGAGAGGAAGGAAAAGTAAGCACCTGGGACTGAAATGGAGTAAATAAAATTTCAAGCACATATGATTATGTTAAAATGAACCAATTATGTAGAAATATAATGCAAAAATAAAAGCAAAATGAGACATAAAGGAAAGAAAATTGACATTTGGATTTCACCTAACTCATCAAATGACACCATTAAGTAAATCAACAGATAAGCTATAGAAAGAAAATGTTTTAAAAAATTCATACATAATAGACTGTTACAATACCATTGTTTTTGTTTGCTTGTTTGAAATAGGCACAATATTTGAGGTCACTTCACAAAAGAACACAGAGAAATGTCCAATAAACAAATGAAAAAGTTCTTATATAAGATGTGAACATTAATATGGTAATGTAACACACCTGCCATAATAGTAAAAAATGTTGTCTAAAATATGGGTCAACTGGACCTCTTACATTGTATACAATTATGTTTTCCAAGCAAAACCACTTCAAAAAAAGCTAAGTGAATTTATTATAAATTATGTTTTCCAAGTATAAGCACTTGGAAAAACCTAAACTAATTTCTTATGAATCTAAACATACACCTACTCTAAATAATAGGCATTCCCATTCTAGTTATTCAGCTATGTTAAATCAAAGCATTTAACCTCTAAATACTTTCAATAGAATATTCAGAGAAGTTTTATTTCATAATATTCTAAAACTATAGATTGTTCATGGATCCATTATTACAAAAATAGCTAAATAAATTTTATGATATCTATAAGAATATATACTACTTAGTAATAAAAAGGAACAAAAATAAGGGTAAATTATGATACATGCAACATGGACAAATACTAAAATAAAATCATAGTATTTCATAATACTTTATGAAATTCTATAACAGTGAGAATAAATATCTAGTGATAAATTCAGAAACATAGTTCCCTCTGGGGATGGAAGGTATATAGGAATCAGTTTTGAGGGAACATAAATAAATCTGGGGAGTATTAATGAAGCCAGATTTACAGATAGGGTTAGTGTAGTTAGGTAAATTGGGTCTAATATCCAGTAAAATCAAGAATGAAGGCCATATTGAGAATGGAGTCTAGGAAAAGGGGAATTGAAAATGTCCCCAAGGCCCAGAGCCCATCCCAAGGAAATGTTAAAGAAGCAGCTCCCAGCAAACAAAGAGATGCTAATCCAAAAGTCCTTCCTGCCCAGATTACTCCTCTGGCCCATCTGTCCCTCACCTTTTGGGCCTTCCCACCTACATTCCATCACTGCAAGATAATAGACAGGAATGCCAGAAATCTGAAAGTAAATCTTAGCTATAAAAAAGGGAAGACCTCCCCCTTCCATGGATTCCACCTCTTGGGTCCCCTTCTTTCTATGGGGAGAAGTCTTTTCTGCTGTCCTTTAATAAAGTTTCAACTTTCCACTCAAAACTTGCCTTGTCGTGCTTCTCTGGAGTTATATTTCAGCATTAGGGAAGCAAGGTCTCTTCATCGGTAAACAGTGGTAACATTGATACTAATAAGTACCCCAATATGGATTTAGGTAACATAAGTATTCATGTGCCAAACTTCACTATTTCTGTATATAAATTTTACTTAAAGAGAACCCAAAATAAATAAAATTCTATTTAATGATATGCATTAAGTGTTTAAAGATATCTGCAATTTAATTTGTTATGCATCAAAAGATAAGATTAGTTAAAGGATGAATGGAGAAGATACTTGAATAGATATGTTATAAAGAAAATACCATAAAGTGTTAATTATAGATTGTATATATTGGTTGTATGGGGATTGACTTATAGTTCTTTAACTCATCCCAATTTTAAAAACTTTTTAAATAAAATGTCGAATAAATATTTATATCCAAAGATGTTCATCAGTGTTAGTGATATTAGGATATTAGTCAGAAATTGGAAATGATGTATATGCTTGTTTGGTTTTGGATCTATTCTACAACTATGAAAATGATGCTTGCAATTAGCAAAATAGTAAGATTGTATTATGCTGTGTTAATGCTGGATAAAAAATACAATGCCATTTTCAACATGCATAGGAACAAAACAGAGCAGATAGAAATCTAAAATTTCACTATTGGTTGTGTGTGCATGGTGAGATTATGGGTGCTTTTATGTTTTTATGCTAGGATCTTCCAAATTTTCAACCATTTTTATGTATTAGTGCCCACATACTTATTTCTAGGTGACAAAAACAAAATTATTAGATATATGTTCTCATTCTGGATCTTCCTTCTAAGGGTTGGTGATTTTAAATAAGTCACATCTCCCTTCTGGGTTTCAAGCTTTCTTCCATTAAAAAAAAAATACTTCCAGGGCTAGGGCTGTGGCTCAGTGGTAGAGTGATTGCCTAGCATGTGTGAAGCACTGGGTTTGAGTCTTAGCACCACATATAAAAATAAATAAATGAAATAAAGTTCCATCAACAACTAAATTTTTTTTTAAACATTACTTCCAAACAACTCCTGATCCTCTATTCTTTCATTTCCTATCTTTTTCTCTGGGACTGTTATTTATGTTCTACTAAGTCCATCCTTCCTACTTTCTCACTTTTGGGACAAATGGAAGATTTTAAACTTTATATTAGTTTGGTCTGAAAAACTACTGTAGTAGTTGCAACATATTTTCTTGTTCTCCCATTCTCTAGTTCCCAAAACAACTTTGCCATCAGTCATTTTTCCCTCTAGTACCTCCAGAGACTATAACAGCTGACTAAAAATTGAAGCTGGGTCCATTAAGCCTCAACTGGTGTAGTTACAAATGCTATTGCTAATACTAGTATTCATCTCATGGTCCTAAAAAGCACAGCAACTATTCAGAATTGAGTCTATCTGAACTCCACAGAATCTCCCAGTTTCATTGCTATCATTTACAGTGAAGATTATTCTCTCCATAGAGAGAAAATTCAATCCTGATAAAACTTAAATCAGTTAGAGAGGCCTTAAGAAAATATTAGAGCAGTGCTTTTCAAATTGTGGGTTGAAAAGGTTGATTGAGGGCTGTGGTTGTGGCTCAGTAGCAGATCACTTGCCTAGCATGTGTGAGGCACTGGGTTCGATTCTCAGCACCACATATAAATTAATAAAAAATATGGGCTGGGGATGTGGCTCAAGTGGTAGCACACTTGCCTGGAATGCGTGCGGCCCGGGTTCGATCCTCAGCACCACATACAAACAAAGATGTTGTGTCCGCCAAGAACTAAAAAATAAATATTAAGAAAAATTCTCTCTCTCTCTCTCTCTCTCTCTCTCTCTCTCTCTTTTAAAAAAAATAAAATAAAGGTCTATCAACAACTCAAAACAAATTTTTTTAAAAAGTTGATTAAAAAACAGAAACCTGCAACCAGTATTTTTATAAAGAATCGGAAAAAAATATCAATGCATCACATATTTGGGGGTAATAAATTCTTTTTATTCATTTATATAATGGACTATATTGGAAATTGAATTTTTCATTTGACATCTGTTTTTTAAATGGTTTGAGGGACTGGGGTTGTGGCTCAGTGGTAGAGAGCTTGCCTCTCATGTGTGAGGCCCTGGGTTCGATCCTTAGCATCACATATAAATAAAAAATAAAATAAAGTATTATGTCCATCTACAACTAAAAATATTTTTTAAAGAGGTTTGAAAACACTATTCCTGTCCAATTATCTCATTTTAATGATGGGGTAGAAGAGGATCAAAGAAGAGAAAGTACTTTGATTAGAAGTCACACACTAACTTAGAAGCAGAAAATAAATCTGTGCTTGATGGGCAATGGGCAATAGTTACTCTGGCTATAATTGACCAGGACCTAAAGTACATGAAACATCTACTGAATTTGAAATTAAGAAAGAAGGACAAGAGTGGTTAGTTCCACCTGAAATTCAACTCAGGAAGTAATCCAAGAGATGATAACCTTGAGCAGACTCTCCTCCCATCTGGATAAATATCATCAATCTGAAGACTTACTGAGATGAGAATGACCAATTTGAGACTAGAACACACACTTGTACTTCTGACCTCTAACTGTATCCAAGCTCATTCTTATATTAGGACATTGAAGAAAGAGTAGTAGAGTGGAGATCTGTGGAAGGGATAAGATTTTTTAAGTTTGACCTTTAGAAAAAGAAAAAAGAAAATGCAAAAGACATATGAAATTAGGATCCCAAGTCAGAGCCATCATCTAGAAAAAAACTTCAATGAGATCCGGGAAACTTTTTCAATCTTCTCTTTCAATCCTGCATTAATTTTTGTAATTCCTGTTTCTTCATACTAACATCTTCACTTAAAATCAAAGGGCTTAATTAATTTTAAATCACTTTTTCCAATTCAGCTTAGTGTACTATCATAAATTATTATCCTCTCAGCCTATTATAAGTTACTTCTCATCTGTGTGTCTGTTTGTTCAATACAGTTATGGAGATTATTTTAAATAATTGTTATAGTTTATGTTGATATATTATTTGCTACCAAATTACCACTGTTACTCATTTTTTCAAAGTTATACTGAGTTGAAATTAACAGTTTGATTACATTGACTGGATAAGTTGAAGGTAACATATGCACCTACCTTGAGATTCATTAAAAGACAAGGACCCAGTAAAGAACCCCAACATGAAAAACAAGTGGAAAATATCTCAAAAGTTAGGCAAACCTCAAGCCTGTGTGACCATATGAGCAAATAGATCAAGAATATGCCTCCAATAATTTATGACCCCTCAATAACTAAATTCACAGGTATTCATTTGGATTAGATCCCAGAAAAAAATTTAAAAGTTGATGGTTAATATTTTCAATGAAATAAAAGAGGGTCTAAAGAATAAACTAAGATAGAAAATACATGAAGAAGAAAAGCACTTTAAATAGCCAAGTTATGGAGGTAGTCTTAGGTGTCCCTCAACATATGAGTGGATAAAGAAAATATATATATACACAATGAAGATTTATGCAGCCATAAAGAAGAATGAATCATGTCAATTTCTGGTAAATGGATTTAATTGGAAAACATCATGCTAAGTGAAATAAACCTGACTCAAAGCCAAGGGTTAAATATTTTCTCAAATATATGAAAGGTAGAAAGGAAAAATAGGAATTTTTTAAATAGGAAACTTATGACAATAGTAGGGAAACCAATAGAGTATAGAAAGGGAATTCAGTAGGAGAGAGGAAGAGGGCATACTCTGTACTGAAGAATGTAGCCTACCAAAATATTGTATGTCTAAGTATGTAAATACCATGATGAATCTTGTTTTTATATCAAAATACAATGCATGAATTTAAATAATAACTTCAACCATCAACAATAATAATAGAAGGGAGACCAGTAAATTAGATCAATGGTCCCAGGGGATGAATGAACAGAGAGATAGGGAAGGTAATGGGGGATGAGAATAAATAAATAATATGTGCATATAAACACATGGCATACTGAATTCCAATATTATATATAATTATAATGTACCAATGAAAGCTTACATGTTAATAATTTAAAAAGAATAAGCTCATGGCATTTGCAGGGAAATGGATGGCATTAGAGAAGATTATGCTAAGTGAAGTTAGCCAATCCCAAAAAACAAATGCTGAATGTCTTCTCTGATATAAGGGGGGTGGGGGTGACTCAAAGTGGGGTAAAAAGGGAGAGCATGGGAGGAAGATTACCTCTAGATAGGTAATAGGAGTGGGAGGAAAAGGGAGGGAGAAGGGAAATAGCTAGGATGGTGGCAGGAGATGGTCATCATTATACAAAATACATGTATGAAGATGTGAATTCGGTGTCAACATACCTTATATACAAACAGAAAAATTGTGGTATAAAGGTGTATTAAGAATTATAATGCAAAAAAATAAGAGAGCTCATGTATAATGGCATAATTTGGCGAGAACATACTTTATATACAGAGTTTTCAAAATTGTGCTGTGAATGGATAATTATGAATGTTATGCATTCCACTACTGTCATTTATGTAAGAAATGAATAAAAATATATAAGAAAATGAAATGAATTGAAAAATGGACCCAAGATTTAAGATAAGGGATGGATAAACTTTCAGGGAAATAATAACAGAAAAAAATTTAAACCATTTACAATGAGATGGAAATCCAAACACAGGCTGCATTCAAAACTCCCAAATAGACAAAAAATAAATTATCCATATCACATTATAATTAAAATCACATACCAAACAAGGGCAAAATTTTTAAAGTCTCAAGACAGAAATGTCAGGTGACATTTAGAGGTAAGCAAATCAGATTTATTTCTGCCTTCCCAGCAGAAACAAATCATTCAACAAAAGTTATGTTCCATTCATTGTACTGTCTTTCCTATTCCCATCCCTCCTCCCTTTCCTTCATTCCCCTGTATCTAATCCAATAAACTTCTCTGCATCCCCTCCCTACACTTCCTTGTTATGAGTTAGCATCCACATATTAGAGAATATTTGGCCTTTGGTTTGAGGGGATTGGCTTAATTCATTTAGCATGATATTCTCCAGTTCTATCCACTTACCAGAAAATGCCGTAATTTCATTTTTCTTTCATTGTGTGTATGTGTGTGTGTGAGTGTGTGTGTGTGTGTGTGTGTGTGTGTGTGTGTGTGTATGATTTTCTTTATCCATTCATCTTTTGAAGTGCACCTAGTGTAATTTTCTGATTTTATGTCTTCCAGGTATCAGCAAAGGAGTGGGACAACTGGGTCAAATTGTGATTCCATTCCAAGTTTTTTTTTTTTGGGGGGGGGGTACCAGGGATTGAACTCAGGGAAAATCAAATACTGAGCCACATCCCCAGTCCTACTCTGTATTTTATTTAATAGAGACAGGGTCTCATTGAGTTGCTTAGCACCTCACTTTTTTCTGAGGCTGGCTTTGAACTCCTGCCTCAGCCTCCCAAGCCACTGGGATTACAGGCATGCACACCATGCCCCACCCATTCCACTTTTCTAAGAAATCTGCATACTGCTTTCACCCTAATGTAAACAGAAATAACAGCTTTAACTCTTTCTCTGGAGCAACTGCCCCAGGGACTGTTAGATGCTATCAGATTGTGATGAGGGGGGTGGTTTGACTAATGGGTGATTGACAGCAAATTCTGGGACTGTTTTGGCACCATGACTGCATACATATTTAGTTTCATACACAGGTTGTATATTTTAGAGAATCATGGCTTACTTTCCCTCTGCATAAATGTAAGAATACATATTTTGAATACAAGGTAAAGCACTTAATTAGGAAAATGATAAGCAAGATGTGTTCAGTTTCTAAGACCAGGATAGACATTTATAGAAAATTTCATTTAACAACAATTGGATTACCTTTCTTAGCAATTGCTCCTGGAACCTTCTCCATGAGCATATTTTGGGTCATGAAGCAATTCTTAGCAAATAAAATGTATTTACTCCTTTGCATCTTATCACCCATTCATAATATTATGAAATTAGAAATCAATCAGGAGAAAAATGATAGAAAATTCACAACACATGGAGATTGAACAGTATACTACAAGTGATGAAGGAACAAAACTTGAAATGAATGGAGAAATTTTAATAATCCTAGAATAGGGCTGGCGTTGTGGCTTAGTGGTAGAGCACTTGCCTGGTATGTATGAGGCCCTGTGTCTGATCCTCAGCACCACATATAAATAAAGTAAAAAAAAATTCCATTGGCAGCTAAGAAATATTTTTAAAAGTCCTAGAATAAATAAGAAAAGAGATACAAAGAGATATAACCTACCAGACACTCTTAGATAAGAGAAAGTCAGTATTAAAAAGAATATTTACTAGCTGTGAATATATATATTTAAAAAAATTTAGAAACATCCCAGTTAAATAACTTAATAATGCATCTCAATGTTTGAGAAAAACATGAACAAAATAGTTGCAAAAGTGGTATAGATAAATAAATGAATCAGATTAGGATCAAACTTAATAAAATAGAAAAAAAATACAAAGGATCACTGAAACAAAGAATAGGTTCCTGATAATATCAAAAAGATTGATAAAACTTTAGTCAAAATGGCCAAAAGAGATAGAAGCCCCAAATTAATGAAATTAGAGATGAAAAAGGAGATATCACTACAGACATACCTACCACAATTGAATCAAACTATAGAAAACATAAGTAGAACAGTAACAAGAAATGAAATGGAAGCTGTAATAAAACCTCCCCCCCCACCAAAAAAAAAAGAAAGAAAGAAAATCCCAGAACCAGAGGGATTCTCAGCTGAAATTTACCTGATCTTTGAAGGTTTAATGTCAATACTTGTCAAGGTATTCCAGGAAATAGAAAGAGGAGACAAACCCACACTCATTCTAATATGTCAGTATTACATTGACACCAAAACCAGATAAAGACACTTCAAGGAAAACTACAGACCAATATCCCTGACGAACATATATGCAGAAATTCTTAATAAATTATTAGCAATTTGTATTCAAATATAAATTAGCAAGGTTGTACATTATGAACAAGCTGATTTCATTCCAGGAATGCAATGAAGTTTCCATATATATAAATCAGTAATTGTAATTTATAGCATAAACAGAATGAAAGACAAAAATCACATGATAATCTCAACAATTTCAAATAAAGTCTTCAACAAATAACAGCACTCACTCATGTTAAATATAAGAAAACTAGCAATAAAAAAACTTAATTCAATATCATAAAGGTTATATGTGACAAAACCAAAGCCAACATCATACTGAATGAGCAAAACCTGAAAACATTTCCTCTGAAATCAGGTGCAAGGCAAGGATATCTACTCTCACCACTCCTATTCAATGTAGTCCTTCAAGTCGGGCACAGTGGTACACACCCATATCCAAGCAACTCAAGAGGCTGAGACAGGAGGATCTTAAGTTCAAAGCCAGCCTCTGCAACTTAGTGAGGCTCTAAGCAGCTTAATGAGATCCTGTCTCAAAAATAAAAATGACTGGGGATGTTTCTCAGTAGTTAAACACCCCTGAGTTCAACCCCGAGTTCCTAAAAAAGGTTAAATTATCCCTGTTTGCAAATATTATCCTATACTATGAAGACAGACAGACAGACAGACACACACACACACACACACACACACACAAAGACTTCTAGAGATGATATTCACCAGTGTAAGATACAAAATCAGTAGTTTTTCTAGATATGATAATATATCTGATGAAAATTAAATCAGAAAATAATACCATTCACAATAGCCTCAAAGTAATGAAATATATAGAAATAAACCTCTCTAAGAAAGTCAAAGACCTCTACAAGGAAAATTATAAAACACTGAAAAAAGAAGTAGAAGACACTAGAGAATAGAAAGACCTAACATGTTCTAGGTTAGGCAGAATTATTATTATCATAAGATACACAGATTCAATACAAACCCCATCAAAACACAAATTACATTTTTAACAGAATTAAAAGATAGTCCTGAAATTCATAAGGAAGGATAAAAGACACAGAATATCCAAAATAATTCTGAGCAAAATGAGCAATGATGAAGTCATCACATACTCTCTTTTAAATTATATAGAGAGCTATGTAACAAAAACAGTGTGGCATTGCCAGAAAAAAACAGACAAATGGACCAATGGAATAGAAGACACAGAGACAAACTCACAGAGATATAGTCATTTTATCCTTGGCAAAGGTTAAAACATATGTTGTAGAAAAAAATGGCCTTTTAAGCAGGTGTTGCTAGGAAAACAGCATATCCATATAAAAAGGAATTAAACTATATCCCTATCTCTTACTCTGTACAATAGGCAGGTCAAAGTGAAACAAATACCTAGGAATTAAGCCAGAAACTTTGTAACTGCCAGAAGAAAACATAGGGTCAACACTCCAACAAATCAGCACAGGCAATAACTTCCTTAATAAAAAAGTAAAAGCTTAGAAAATAAAACTAAGAATTAATAAATGGCATGTCATAGAATTACAAAGCTTCCAGATAGCAAAGGAAACAAAAGCATGAAGAGGGAGTCTATATAAGAGACAAAACTTTTGGAATATATAAAAACTCAAAAATCTTAACACAAATATAAACAACCCAATTAATAAATGTAAAATGAACTAAGAAAACATTTCTGAAAAGAAGAATTAGAAATGGCTAATTATATGAAAAAAAAATGTTCAAATTTTTTTCCAAACAGGGAAATGCAAATGAAAAATACACTGAGATTTATCTCCGGTTAGAATTGTAATCATGAAGAACACAAATAATAATAAATGATGGCAAGGGTGTGGGGGAGAAAGGAACACTTACATGCTGTTTTAAATTGGTTCAACCATTATTGAAATTAGTATGGATGATCTTCAATAAAGTAGGAATGGAACTGTCATGTGACATTCTTATGTCACTCTGTATTTATTCAAAAGAATAAAAGTCAGGGGCTGAGGTTGTGATTCACTGATAGAGCACTTGCCAAGCATGTGTGAGGCACTGAGTTTAATTCTCAGCACTGCATATAAATAAATAAAGTCCATTGACAACTAAAAAAATTATTTTTAAAAAAGAAAGAATAGAAGTCACCATACTGTAGTAATACATGGAATACCTTTGTCTGTCTGTTTCTGTCTCTCTCTGTCTCTCTGTCTCTGTCTCTCTCTCTCTCTCTCTCTCTCTCTCTCTCTCTCTCCCCTGACTGATCACAATATGATCACACTCTTCCACCATGATGTTCAGCCTAATCTCAAGCTCCATGGAATGGATCCAGCCTTCTATGGACTAGGACCTCTGAAACCTTGAACCCTCAAATAAACCTTTCTTCCTATATAGTTGTATTAGCTGGGTCCTTTAGTCACAACACCAAAAAATGCTGAGTAAAACAATAATTTAAGTGTAAAACACATACACACACACACACACACAAACACACACACACACTCACATGTGTGCATGCACACAGCTTTGCTCATATCCTCTGTTGCCTGGATTAGTATTACTATCTCTTAAGAGACTGATTTGAGATGATATGCATATATATAGAGAGAGCTATATCCTTAAAGACTAAATTGCACCTGAGCAAGCCGCAAGGCCAAGGCCTCCAAATATATTCTTTTCCTTACCTTTCTGAGTTTGCGAATGATCAGGGTCAGAAGAAGCCAGAAAAGGGTAGCTGTCAGGCCAGTACAAACAAGAATGATGATTTCAATATTGGATTTTTCATCAGAGCCTGTAGAGTTGAAGACAGAACTTACTAAAGAAAAAATAGTTCACCAGAGATTCAGAGATAAAACAGGAGAAATGTACTGCCTTTTACAGAGCATGTTTGATTTCCAAAGGACTAATGTCAGTAGATCCCATATTTTGAGTGTGTGTGTGTGTGTGTGTGTGTGTGTATGTTTTAAATTTTTATAGCCTGTAAGGTTTACCTTATGAGATTTAGAGAAACAAATCCTTGGTAATTGTACAGATTGTCTCAAGAAATTAGTCAAAGACTTATTTATAAGAATATGTGCTGGGCTGGGGATGTGGCTCAAGCGGTAGCGCGCTCGCCTGGCATGCGTGCGGTCCGGGTTTGATCCTCAGCACCACATACAAACAAAGATGTTGTGCCTGCCAATAACTAAAAAATAAATATTAAAATTCTCTCTCTCTACCTCTCTCTCTTTAAAAAAAAAGAATATGTGCTTATATATTTTTGACATCTATGTATGAATGCCAACATGAGATATGTGTAGTTACTCTCTATCTTATTAGCAGATTTTCTAATACAATGATAATTGTGGGATATAGCCTGATTGCCTGAATTAAATCCTGGCTCTACCTCTTACTGGTTGCACAATTTGGACATGTTACTAGTCTTTCTATGACTCATTTTCCCCATTTAAAATGAGAATAATGAAAGGTCTGAGGGTGTAGCTCACTGGTATAGTACTTGGCCTAGCACGTAGAAGATCCAGATTTCCATAAAAAGTTTGTTAAGGGCTGGGGTTGTGGTTCAGTGGTAGAGCACTTTCCTGGCATGTATGAGGCACTGGGTTCCAACCTCAGCACCACATAAAAACAAATGAACAAAAAAAAAAAATAAAGGTATTGTGACCATCTACAACTAAAAAAAAATTTTAAAAATTTGTTGAAAAATAAAAATGGCAATAATAAATACCACATAGATCTATCAAGCATGCTAAATGAGATCATGAGAATTGATTAACACGGTATCTAACAAATAGCATATTTCAACTATCTGCAATATTATTAGGTTCCTTTTTCCTGTAGTGCACTCTGTATACTATCTCAGTGCATTGGGGGATGGAGGAATTTTATTAAACCAGCTTATATGTTTTCCCTGCTATGCCTTGGTAGAACATAGCTGAATGAGAAAGTAGTGGCTTTGGGGATGCTAACATGCTCAACTAAAACCAATAATATTTCTTTGAAAACATAATTTTGCCCCCGACAGTTTAATACTAATTGTAGTAGCATAGGAGATTGAAGTCAAAAGACTTGTCATAGCCTTTGGCAAGTATCTTAATATTTGAACCTCCTATTTACAAATGAAATGTGCTCAAAATCTAACATTTTATGTTTATATTTCTAAATATTAACCAATATTTTTCAACGAAACAAAGGGAATTATTATTTGGTAAATTATATTATATAAAGCATTGCCATATCTTCACCTTCATGTGCATCACCTTTGAGAGAAAGGTAAGGCAGCTGGTATTATTCTCAGTTCAGAAATTACAAAACTGAAATCAATAAAAGGTAAATGACTTATCAAAAATTTCATAACAAGCATGGTATTCTGGATTCAGATTTTCCATGCCATATTATTCACATACCCTCCCAATGAAAGCAGGCATATTAAAGAAAATATTTTAGAGTATACCTATATTCACTGTCCTACTACACTGTGCTTCTACAATCAAATGCCTTTTTAAAATTGCAACCAGGGGCTGGGGATGTGGCTCAAGTGGTAGCGCACTCGCCTGGCATGCGTGTAGCCTGGGTTTGATCCTCAGCACCACATACAAACAAAGATGTTGTGTCCGCTGAAAACTAAATATTAAAAATTCTCTCTCTCTCTCTCTCTCTCTCAAAAAAAAAATTTTAAATTAAATAAATTGCAACCAAACTCTACTACTGATTATCAACGTACACAAGAATTTTTAACTTACCCTCCACGGTGATAAGAGCTGTTGTGTGGACTTCTCCCAACTCATTGGTTGCTTTGCACAGATACAGGCCCTCATCTTCTTTTTTGGCTCTTTCAATAATTAGTGTGTTATTCTCAAAGAAGATTCCTGCATTAACAATGTCCCTTTATTATTATGTGAGTTATTTGTGTTTAAACCCATATACAGAATATCTGAAGGTCACATCTCATTAGGTCAACAAGGGTCTCATTTCCAACTCATGACAGCCCAATGGAACTGCACCAACTAAGGCCCTCTTGATGGGTCTACAGGCTTGGAAACCAACAAACAAGATTTCAGACTCACCTGAAGCAGGGAGAATAGGAATTCCATTTTTCAACCAGTGGATTTGAGGGCACGGTATTCCACCCACTTTGCAATCCAGCAAAATCTTGCCACTGTGGTTGACTTCAATATTGGTGAGATTCTCAATAATGAATGGGGCAACCCTTTCTGTAGAAATCAAGGTAAAGGAAGCCAAGATTCTGAGGCAGGGTACCATAAATATTTTATTGGATATTTATCCCATCCCACATATTTAACTAGACATCTAGATGGTGAAGTATTGTCATACTCAGAAAAAGGAAGTAGAGATAGAAAGAAATTTTGGGTAAAGTGTGTGGTGATCTGCATTTGTGTCCTTCAAATTATTCCTTATCCTCACACTTAAGAGGGCCATCTTGAGCCACTTGAGGGAAGAGAAATGGCTTTCTAAGAGTGTTGGCATCAGGACTAAAAAATTCCATCATTAGATTTTTTCATAACTAGTTTACCACAGACTCTAAAATTCATGAAATCTTTTCCTTAGAATGCCTCCAAAAGAACTCAGGAAGGAAAAGGCTGATTGAATCAGTCTCTAAGGAATATAAAATCCTAAGCCTTATACTGCTTCAGAACCCACCCAACAATTGGCTCAATTTCTAAGAGGGTATAGAAAGTTCCTCCAATTCTACCTCTAATAAAGAGCTGAGTGTTGCGCTGCATCATGTTGGTGATGTTCTTCTGTGCCCAAGCCTTGCATTTGTACTGCCCTTTATCCTGCTGAGTCACATTCTTGATCACCAGTGTCAATGAGATGGAGTAGTTGCTTTTGAAGCTTTCAGTGTCTATAACAGGAATCTTCTCCCCTAAGGGGCTGAACCAAGCAAGTTGATTGTAGATGTATTTAGCTGCCTTGCATTGGAGCCGAGCATCATAGCCTTCAATCATTGAGACTAGAGGTTCTGCCTCCATGAAATCAGTCACATCTGTATAGGTGAATATAAGCAGGCAAGTGAAGCTGATAAATAGCACCATTTTCTCTTCTCTGCCAAATTGCAGAGATAAAACATACTTCCTTGATAAATGCCTAGTAGCAAAGACCCAACCAATTTAAGTTTTCAGCATCACTTTCTGAGTTTCAGTTTTTAAACCCATGCTTAAAAACATGAAAATTGTGCATATACATATAAAATGGTTAAACATATCTACTCAAACACCTATCATTCTTCAAGTTGAAAATGTGCAAAATATTTTCTTCTAGCTTTTTCAAGTATACTGTATATCAAAATTATCTATAATCACCAGAAATTCTTACATTAATCTAACTGTAACAGTACCCAATTGATTAACCTAACCCCATTTTTCCATTCTCATCTTCAGTAAACACCATCCCGCTTTCAATTTATGAGATCTATTTATTTAGGTTCCACATCTGAGTGAAATTTTAAAGTAATTGTCTTTGTGTGCCTGGCTTATTTTGGATAACATATCAATCTCCATTTTCATCCATGTTTTCAAAAATGACAGGATTTTATTCTATAGTTAAACCATAGTCCATTGAATAGACTGCCACATATTATTCATTCATTCATCAGTCAGTGGATAATTAAGTTGACTCAATATTTCAGCAAGTATGAATACTGTTGCAATAAATATGGGAGTGCAGATAACTTTGAAATGCTGATTTCATTTCTTTTGTAGACCAATCAACAGATGGATCTGTCTATCATATATCTATGTATCTATCTATCTATCATCTATCTACACAGGAGTGGGATTTCTGGACCACATGCCTGCCAGCTGATGATTGGCTCACAGCGGCCCCAGCAACATCTAGCTGATTGGCTCCTCTGCGGTGAAGCTCATTGGGCTGTTTCCCTGCCCTTTCAGGCCACGGAGCTGCTCATTCGGGGACTTTTTGGCTCCGCCCATGCAACCCAGCCAATCGGCCTCAAGAGGAAGAGGATTGTGGGAGATGTGGAGGCTGGTGGTTGGGGAGTGTGGCTTGTGGGAAGCCGGTGGTGGCAGTTGGGCTCTGAGGGTTTTTTCCTGAGGAACTGTTTTGTTTGGCGTGTGTGGTTCTAAAAATAAAGTTAGTTTCTTTTGACAAGTGGCTAGAGGTCTCTTGAGCTAGTCAGACAGAGGAAAACATTCAAGTAAAAGAGAAGGTCTCTCGAACTAGTCAGACAGAGGAAAAGATTCAAGTAAAAGAGAAGGTCTTTCGAGCTAATCAGACAGAGAAAGAAAGTTTAGAGCAGAAAAAGCCATCAGGGGGAAAGTTACAAAAGGAGACTGCTACTAACACCTTTCTATCACCAGAGGGCTTAAGTGTCCAACCAACAGCACCACCTCTACAGGAGACTGCTACTAACACCTTTCTATCACCAGAGGACGTAAGTGTCCAACTGACAAGGCCACCTCCACATGCCAGTTCTAATTTTATGAGGAACTTCTACACTATTTCACATAGTGGGTGTACTAATTTATATTCCCTACAACAGTGTGCAAATTTACCTTTTTCTCTATATCCTTACCAAAACTTGCGATCTTCTGTGTTTTTAATAACATCCATTCTTACTGGAGTAAGGTGATATCTCATTATGATTTTGATTTGCATTTCTCTAATTTGTAATGCTGAACTATTTTCATGTACCTCTTGTATATTTTCAAGTATGCTTTTTAGAAATGTCTAGGTCTAATACCTATTATTATATCAGACCACTTTTTTTCTATTGAGCTTTTTAAGTTCCTTATATATTATGAATATTAACTCATGGTCAGATGTATAGTTTTTAAATAGTTCCTTCCATTCTGTCCTTCATTCTGATGATAGTTTCCTTTGATGTGAAGAGGGGTTTAGTTTCCTATGTTCTCCTTATTTTTTAGCTTTGATTTTGTTCCTGAGCTTTTCAGGTCTTGTTTAAAATATTCAATTAAAATAAACAAGATGATAAACCCTTAGGCAAAGTAACCAAATGAGAAAGAGGACACACTTTAATAAATTAGAGATTAAAATGGTGGCATTATAACAGACACAACTGAAATCCAGAGGACTACTAGGGAGCATTTTTAAAATTTATATTCAAAACAATTGGAAAATTTAAAGA
Source organism: Callospermophilus lateralis (assembly GCF_048772815.1). Classification (NCBI taxonomy): domain Eukaryota; kingdom Metazoa; phylum Chordata; class Mammalia; order Rodentia; family Sciuridae; genus Callospermophilus; species Callospermophilus lateralis. The sequence continues at coordinate 58,189,940 of NC_135325.1, read as the reverse complement.
AATTAAAAAGTGCTTAAGATGTAAACCTACAAAAATTGGACTAACAGATTTTACAAAACTAAACAGACTCATAATGAGCAATGAAATTGAAGTACTAATAAAAAGTTTCCAAACAAAGTCCAGGATCCATATGGATTCATAGTTGAGTTTTACCAGATCTTTAAAGAATAACTAATATCAATGTTCCTCAAATTATTCAATGAAAAATTAAATGAGAGGAAATAAGTTCAAAATTATTCAGTGAAACCTGTACCATTCTGATACCAAAACTAGGTAATGGAATTTCAAGAAAAGAAACATATAGACCAAAAGTATAATTGATGAGTATTGATTCAAAATCCTCAATAATATGTTAACAAGTCAAATTTATCAAAACATTAAAAATATCATGCAATATAATCATTTGGATTTAAATCAATATGCGTCATAAATAGAATCAAGGGTAGAAATCATGTGATTATTGCAATAGATGCAAAAAAAAAACTCCAACAAAATTCAATACCAATTTATGATTAAAAATTACCATGAAGCCAAGGACCTGAACAGACACTTCTCAGAGGAGGACATACAATCAATCAACAAGTACATGAAAAAATGCTCACCATCTCTAGCAGTCAGAGAAATGCAAATCAAAACCACCCTAAGATACCATCTCACTCCAGTAAGATTGGCAGCCATTAGGAAGTCAAACAACAACAAGTGCTGGCAAGGATGTGGGGAAAAGGGTACACTTGTACATTGCTGGTGGGGCTGCAAATTGGTGTGGCCAATTTGGAAAGCAGTATAGAGATTCCTAGGAAATCTGGAAATGGAACCACCATTTGACCCAGCTATTCCCCTTCTTGGACTATTCCCTAAAGACCTTAAAAGAGCGTACTATAGGGATACTGCTACAACGATGTTCATAGAAGCACAATTCATAATAGCTAGACTGTGGAACCAACCTAGATGCCCTTCAATAGATGAATGGATAAAAAAATGTGGCATTTGTACACAATGGAGTATTACTCTGCACTAAAAAATGACAAAATCATGGAATTTGCAGGGAAATGGATGGCACTAGAGCAGATTATGCTAAGTGAAGCTAGCCAATCCCTAAAATACAAATGCCAAATGTCATCTTTGATATAAGGAGAGCACTAAGAACAGAATAGGGGGGAAGAGCATAAGAAGAAGATCACCATAATGATCTTGTCCCTAAATAGGGACGAGAGGGGGGAGGGAAAGAGAGAGAGAAGGGAAATTGCATGGTAAAGGAAGGAGACCCTCATTGTTATACAAAATTACATATAAGAGGAAGTGAGGGGAAAGGGGAAAAAACAAGAGAGATAAATGAATTACAGAAGATGGGATAGAGAGATAAGATGGGAGGGGAGGGGAGGGGAGGGGAGGGGAGGGGAGGGGAGGGGGGATAGTAGAGGATAGGAAGGGCAGCAGAATACAACAGACACTAGTATGGCAGTATGTAAAAAGTAGATATGTAACTGATGTGAATCTGCAATATGTATACGGGGCAAAAAGGGGAGTTCATAATCTGCTTGAATCAAATGTATGAAATATGATATGTCAAGAGCTATGTAATGTTTTGAACAACTAATAATAAAAAAATTTTAAAAAAATAAACATCAAAAAAATTACCATGAAGAAACTGTAGATAGGAGGAACTTACCAGAACAAGACAAGGATTTTCACTTTCACAACTGCTATTCAAAATATTACTAGAAATTTTAGTTAGGGCAAATATTCAAGAGCAAGAAATAAAGGATATACAAAATAGTAAAGGAAGAAGTCAAACTATAACTGATTGAAGATGACATGATTCTATAATTAGAAGACTCTAATGGTTCTCCCAGAAGACTTCTAGATCTAATAAACAAATTCAGAAAAGCAGTAGAATACAAAATCAACATAAAAAACAATAGCATTTCTAAACCCCAATAACAAATTTACTGATAAAGAAATAAGAAAAATAATTCAATTCATAATGGCCTCAAAAAGAACCAAATAAATAGGAATCAATCTAACCGAGGAGTTGAAAAATCTCTACGATGAAAGTTACAGAATACTTAAGAATGAAACTGAAGAGGAAATAGAACATGAAAAGACCTTCCACATTCACTTACAGAAAAAATTAACATCATTAAAACAGCCATATTATCCAAAGCAATCAATAGAAACAGTATAATCCCCATCAAAACCAATAATGAAATTATTCATGGAACTAAAAAAAGTTCTAAAATCCATATGGAAGAACATAAGACACAAAATACCTAAACAAAAAGAGAAATGCTCAAGGCATCTTAATACTTGATTTCAAAATATACTACAAAATCATAGTAATGAAAGTTGCAAAGTATCTGCATAAAAACAGACACATAGACTAATGGAACAGAATAGAAGAAACCTACAGACCCACAATCCTCTGCTTCTTCACAAAAGGGCCAAAACAAACATTGAAGAGAAGACAGCTTCTTTAACATAAAAAAAATCAAACAACCCAATCAATACATATGTAAATTAACTGAGCAGACTCTTCTAAATAAAAAATACAAATGGTGTAGAACCACAGCAAGAAAATATTCAAAAAATTTAGCCATCAAAGAAATGTAAATCAAAATTGTACTGAGATTTTTATCCTACTCCATTTAGAATGGCAACCATAACTAACATTAATAATAAAAAATATGGCAAGAATGTTGGGGGAACAATAGGATTATACACTAGTATAACCAGTATAGAAATCAGTGTGGAGATTACTTGAAGGCTTAGGAATAAAATATGACCCAATTATACCATAACTCCTTAGAATAAAAGTCAAAATATTGTAGTAAAGGAACATCCCAGGTGTCAGTCAGTAGATTACTCATAAAGAAAATATTACACACACACAGACACACACACACACACACACACACACACACACAAAGAGAGAGAGAGAGAGAGAGAGAGAGAGAGAGAGAGAGAATGGAATTTTACTCAGCCATTCAGAAGAATGAAATTTTATCATTTGTAGTGAAGTGGATGAAACTAAACATCATCAGGTTAAGTGAAGTAAACAATAATCAGAGTGTGAAATGTCACATATTTTCCCTCATATGTGGAAACTACAGAGAAAGAAGGAAAACATCTTGAGAGCCAGGCAGGTCAGAATGACGCCTGGCATTTGCCAGAGGGAATGTTTGAAAGGGGAATGTTTGAAATCATCATTGAGATGATGATTTGAGTTAAGCTATATATAATTGCTGTGATGCTGGATTGATTGTATTGTATATTTGACCTTTAGGGCAATGGGGCAGCTCTTGCTGCCTCTGATTCTCATGCTACTTTGGAGCAGGAGTGCCGAGAATAAAGGAGTTCCTGTTTTGAACCTACAAGGCTGTGTGGTGGCTCGGTTATTTTGTGCCCAGCCAGACTGCAGTAAACAATAATCAGAGTGTGAAAGGTCATATATTTTCCCTCATATGTGGAAAGTACAGAGAAAAAAGGAAAACTAAAGAAGGAATTTCACTAAAAGAAATTGGAGACCAGCAAAATAGAAGAGGTTCAAGGGGAATGAGAAGGGAAGGGAAAGGGGAGGTACTGGGGGCTGAAACTGATTGAGTTATGTGATATTCATGTACAAATATATCAAAATAAATCACACTATTTTTTATAATTATTATGCACCAATAACATTTTTCTTTAAAATGAAACTTTCAAAAGAGTAACATCCTTTAAGAATTAATTATTTAAGTTCAGTATTTCCTTAGGAAATATCTGTTTATAGATGGTGTGAGTGTGTGTATTGTTAAAGACTCTTCTAAAATATTATTAGAACTAATAAATGAAGCCAGTTATGTTTAGGGATACAAAATATGAGTTTCTTTATCCATTCATCTGTTGAAGGGCACCTGGATGTATCTGGAAACTATCATGCTAAGTGAAATAAGCCAGTCTCCTGAAATCAAAGTCCAATGTCTCTCTGATATGTGGATGCTAACACACAACAAGGGGGTAATTGGAGAACAGAAGTTCAGTTACTAGACAAAGGGGAATTAAGGAAAAGGAGGGGGATAAGAATGGGAAACCCAGTGGAATTAATCTGATATGCCTTTCCTATGTACATATATAAATGCACCAAAATGAAACTGGGTTTTAGTTCAATAGTAGAGTACTTGTCTTGCATGTGTGAGGCACTGGGTTTTATCCTTAGCATTATGTAAAATAGATAGATAGATAGATAGATAGATAGATAGATAGATAGATAGATAGACAGATAGATGGATAGATAGAGGTATTGTATCCAACTATTAATAAAAACTATATATAAAAATATGAATGCACCAAAATGAATCTGCACATTGTGTACAACCACAAGATTGGGATCTAATTAGAATAAGATATACTCCATGTTTGTGTAAGTATGTTAAAATATACTCCACTGTCATGTATAACTAAAAAGAACAAACAAAAATATCTGGGTTTCATTTTAAATGCTAATGGCAGAGAACACTTTGCCCACACACTAGGCACAGCACTAAATTACTTCCCAGGTGGGTATGGGAGAGTTTTATGATATTTATATGTAAGGTTCCTATTATGAAGAGATAAAACATGAAGTTTCTTGACTGACATGACAAGTTAGAACAGTTTCCTTGACTACAAGTGTCTTCACTACTCCAGTATTATCACAAGAGTACCAAACACTCTAAATGTCTGCAATTAGAGATTGTTAATATATGTATTGTCCAATTTACAATGTGTATGTACAGCCATGATCTCAAGTTAATTCTCATTAAAAAAACTGATACAAGTAATATTATCATCCTCTTTTCAATGATGAGAAAAACTACTTAATAATTGAGAAAAACAACACTGATACCCCAAGTACATTGGTTTCATTTTGTATATTTGCATTTAATGCCACCCCTTTAGTGATGAGCTGTTATTTTGAAATTTACACTGGAGAGAGGTTTTTTTTTTTTTAATTAATACTAAATATCTGTAGAAAAAGACAATTATCCCTAGGCAAGAAGCAGTATAGAAGCTCTAAAACACTCACCAGTTTACTGCAGATGTTATCTGGGAATAAATAAAATGGCTCCATCAAAATTAAACTCTGAATACCCAGGTTTTGCCTTGGAGGATAATATGCAAATCCAATTTTAATCTTTTTTGTGTTTGCTTGCATATATAATTGTTATGAATTGTAAATAAATAGTTAATTACCATTCCAATTCCCTTTCCCCCAAGATATGCATTGCTATTCACATATAATGCACATACACACTCACAAATTTACACATTTTATTTTAAACAAATATCCACAGTATGGAGACACTAATTGTTGAGTGAAATCTACTGGTGATTATGATCCCGACCTATATGTTTCCAGCCATTGTACCAGTGTGTAGGAGTCAAAAGAAACTGAAAGTCACCTTGTAGTCAAAGGTTGATTACTAAATAATGATTAAAGAAACCTTCCTTGTCACATCACTTCTTGGGGCTATTTACAAAACTTCAACCTCCCCAAGATCTGCTTAATATTCTTTCTACCAGTACTTACCTTGGTAAAGTCTACTTCTTGATCAGTCACAGAATTGATATTCTTGATTGCTGAATATGGCTGATCAGTTGAGCCAACAGTTCCCAAATATAGTTCATTTAGCAATTTAACTTCATTGCCATGGACACTAGCATCAAGTTGTTAATGCAGAAGGCTCAGTCAGGCTTGTGTGAATCATTGCTGGGTATGTGATAACTGTCCCAATTTCCCTAGTTTCTCTTTGTTCCCATGACATACTCTCACTTTGGAGTTATTTTATTCTCAATGGAAAGTCAGAATTTCCATTTACCACACTGCCAGTTGCCTTTGGGACATTTCTCAGCTGAAGATACCAATAGTATGCCAACATTTTAATAATTAAATAGACAAGCAACCAAAAATGACAATATTTTTCCCCACAGACCAATACTTCCTTAAAATTTTCTCTGGTGAAAGATAACTTTTGCCTATCACAAAGGATTATAATCTCAAAATTACTTTTGATTCTTTTCCTCACCTCCCACATTCCTCCTCCCATCAGTTACCAAGTGTTGTTTATCAATTTTTTTCAATAATTTTCATTTTACTCTTCTTCTTAATTTCCACTATGCAGCCTCCTCAGTCTGCAAAGGCAATATTTTATGTCTGGAGAATTAAAATGTTTCCCTAATGAGGCTTCCCTCTTCCATTATCACTATATTCCAAATTGATCTCCACTGTCAAGTTCATTCATCTTCCTAAACCACAGCTTTTATCCAAACCCCTCTCCAAAGTCTTCAAGCAATAGGGCTGCCTTCAGGTGAGGGATTTTGTTGTTTTTGTTCTGGGGATTAGACCCATGGGGGGCACTTGACCACTGAGCTACATCCCCAGTCTTTGTTTATTATTACTCTAAGTTTCTTAGGGCCTAACTGAGTTACTAATATTGGCCTTGAACTTGAAATACTCTTGCTACAGCCTCCTGAGCCATTTGGATTCTGATGACGTTTATATACCTCACTCAAGTATTCAAAGTGAGGCCCTCTCTAGCTTCACTTTCCCTCACAAACTAAGTTCTCCGGCTGTCCACAAATATTTCCCCCCATGTTCAACTGTTACACTTTTCCCATACATATGTCACATTTGCTACACGTAATCTTTCACGGCTAGGTTAAAAGCTCCCCGTCAGGTTGGGCACAGTGATGCCCACCTATAATCACAGCAACTCTGGAGCCTGAGGCAGAAGGTTTGCAAGTTCAAAAGCAGCTTCAGAAACTTAGCAAGGTCCATCAGTAACTTGCAAGACTCTGTCTAAAAATAAAATAATAATAATAGCAAGAGATGGGGATGTGGCTCACTGGTTAATTACATCTGGGTTTGATTCTCAGTACAAACAAAAATTACCCCTATATAGATGTCTTATGACTACCCAATTTAAAGTTTCCCCATTCCACCTCAGTATTCTCTTTCTCATTTACCTATCACATAACTATGTATGTTTATTCATTGATTTTTTTATCTGTTTGTTCTTTTCACCATTATAATATAATTATATCAGGGAAAGTACCAAAAAAAGTAATAGTCAATGCTTTATTTCTAACTTTTCACAGAGTTACTGTTATGTCATAGCTAAAAAACATCTATAAAATGAATGTTTTTTGATTTATCAATTCCACTATGTACATCTGCTCAAATCAACCTCTTTCCTTTAAATGTCTTTTCTCAATTCTCTGATCTTTTGAATCATCCATCTATATAACTCTGTGTCTGTTTTGGGGGAGCTATTTTTGGATATGCCTTCATAAAATATGTTCTCCATACTCTATGATAATATCTTCTGACATTATACAAATTGTGGCTTGATGCATATGTTGCATATTTATCTTTCGTCTATCATCAATTAGATTGTAAGAGGCTTGAGTATATCTTATGAAGAACGGAATGGCAAAAATATTAATTGATTTTACTTCACAAATTTAGGAAACTCTCATACCATGACTTTATATTCATATAAATACTCCTGAGACTTGTTTATGACTGTCCATCTGCCTCACTAAGTAGCTCATCTTCATTGCTTGACTTTAGTAATACCATCTTGGCTAACATGGAACACTCATTAACCACTGAATGATGTGTTAATATGCTGTGAGTAATTATTACCTTTTCTGAAATGCAGTTCAAAATACCATATTGATGGGGAAATGAATACAGACCACTGGAGGATGAATTTAATATAGCTATGGTTACTGGAAATTTCATGGTCAGGCTACAAAAGATCATAAGTTCTCAGGAATGTGCATAGCCTTCTTTCATACAGGGTGTATTATATAATTCCTGACATATATTTTCATGTGTCAAGTCTTGAGATATAAAAAAAAAAACTTTCCTTTCCAATTTGGATAATCCTTTATTTCATTATTTTCCTAATTTCTGTGACAAGGATATCAATATTATGCTGAATAAAAGTGTTAGAAAAGGGCATAAGCTTACAACTTTTTACCATTCATTATGACATTAGCTATGAGACTGTCATTCATGGTCTTTGTTGTTCAGGTGTGTTCTTTCTATGCCTGATATGTTAAGAGTTTTTAATCACAAAGTGATGGAAGATTTTTAATTTTTTTATATTCCCCAATGATTTCTTGATCTCTTGGTATCTGTTGTAATGTCTGTCCCATTTTTCACCTTCAATTTTATTTATTGGATTCTCTCTATCTTTATTTGTTCTGTTTAGATGTACATGACAGTAGAGTGTATTTTGAAATATCATACATACATGGAGTTTTCTGTATCTATTGACACAATCATATTCTTGTCCTTCATTCTGCTAATGTGCTGTACCACATACATTCATTTGTGTATGCTGAACCAGCATTGTATTCCTGACATATAACTTATCACTGTTTTCAGGCAACATGGTTTTATTCTTAAAGAATATACCTCAATAAAAACTTATAAACAAATGCAGTAAAGTTGTAGGATACAAAATCACCATACTAAAATCAAATCAACAGTGTTTATACATATCAATAATGGACTAGCTGGAAAAATCAAGAAAGCAATCCCTTTTACCATTGCTGCAAAAAAAAAAAAAATGCTTGGGGAAAAATTTAACCAAGGATGTGAAAGAATACTACAATGAAAACTAAAAATCACTGATGAAATAAATTGAAGAGGATATAAAAATGGAAAGATACCCCATGCTCATGGATTAGAACAATTAATTTTGTTACAATGTGTATACTACCAAAGTGATTGACAAATTCATTGCAATTTCTATAGAATCCAGAAGAGTTCTTCACAAACATAGAAAAATCATTCTAAAATTTTCATGGAAAGAAAAAAGACTTCAAATAGCCAAAGCAATCTTTAGCAAGAATAACAAAACTGGAGGTATCACAATATCTAACATCAAAACATAGTATTGTTATAGTAAACAAAATAGCATGGTAATATCATAAAAACAGACACATCAACCAATAGAACAGAATAGAGAACCCCAAAATAATTCCACATTTTCATAGCCAACTGAATTTCAACAGAAGCATCAAGAATATAGGTTGGAAAAGGATAGTCTCTTCAATTAATGGTGCTGGGAAAAGAATATATACATATGTAGAAGAATGAAACTAGATCCCATGTGTTCACCACCTATACAATCTGACTCAAAATGGCAAAAAGACTTACATACAATACCCAAAACCATAAACTACAAGAAAAAAATACATGGCAAATGCTATATCATACTGGTCTGGTGGGAGATGCTTTGGATATGACTCTAAAAGCACAGGAAATAATAAGAAAAATTCAGAAATTGGAAGTAAGATGGTGGTTAAGTGAGATATTCCAGCAATTATGTACCCATGTAGAAACCTATTCCCATACCAAATTACTTTCACAGGATTTAATAAGACCAGTTGAGAAAACTAAGTGCCTGATTTTCATATAATAACAATTATAATTATAATAATAAAAATATTCACTGAAAAGGCAGGAAGAAAAATTTCTATATCATGCCTTTGCCAACTCCAAGCAACTCAGTGAAGAGACATCTCTTGCTTTGGAGAGGGAGATGGAATTAACCATGGCCTTAGACTTCAAAACCAATACCAGGCCTTCCACAGTGAAATTAGTGCCAAGGAAAGCTCCACAGCTATTTCACTAGTCAATACCCACAAACTGAGCCCTTGGACTCTACTTATGTAGGCATCTAAGGACAACTTCTATCATCTTTCCCCAACCTTCAACAATAAGACTCCATCCACTGAGGAAGGATAGAGAAATAAACACTGAACTTAGCTTTGGTGTTCGGTGCTGGCAAACACTCTGAGACCCAATACAATATGGAGACCACAGTCCCATATACCCAGGTCAGTGCTCAAGAATGAGCCTCTAGGCCTGTCTCATCACCAGGATGAGACCCCAGTGGAGAAGACTCATGTTTTGAACTGCATTACCACTAGCCATGGCATGGGCCTCTCATTTACCCAGAGACTGTGCAGATCCCTATGCAGTAAGACTCAAGTAAATCCCACCTAATCATTAACCTGGGTGGCCAAGGGACAGTTGCTACAACCCCTCCCCTAAACACTGGCACTACAATAAGAAGGTAAACTCCTCCCACCAAGGGTTAGGCCATGAAAGTGAGCACAGGACTGTGTCTTGGCAATGAGTGCAAGGAGACTGATCCTTAACAATGTGAATATCCTAATGGTCCTTGTTCCCAGCCTATTATCTGGACCTGACCTAGTGTCAGGTAGAAATGCATAGACCTCATTGATTGAATTTTCCTTCCAGTCAGCAACAACCATGGCTCATTGGAGTGGTCCTAGGCCATAAGTCTACGTCAGCAATGGGAAACAAATATCACTGAGGATGTTGGTCCTGCCCACATACTGTACTGGTCTCAGCAGGCTATGGGTTTTCAGTGTGACACAGTATTGTAGCATTGCTTGCCATAGGACAGCCCACATAATTCTTCCATCAACTCCAAACAGCACAAAATTTTGAGGGAAAGGTAGGTAAGTGCCAATTTGTTGTACAGAAAATTCTAAGGTGAGGCCCACAACCAGGCAAATCAAATAGTACCTGACTACATACCAGTGACCATGGATAAGGTCTCTGGGACTACTCTAGATTCAAGTGGAATCTTGTGAGGATAGACTACCTATTTTAAACACAACCTCATTCATTCTGAATACACCAAATGCAGATTTCAGAAAAACCTGGGCTTTGATCTCCATCTAGTGTTCAAATAGTGACAGGACACCAATAGTGGATATAGGGTGCAGTTGGTTGGTTGCTGAAATAAGAAAAGGTCCACAGATTCAGAAAAAAAAAAAAAAAAAGGCTGACTTCTTAGAATTTCTGAAATGACAAGCACAAAGCCATACTATAAGTATGGATGTTCATCAAAAGGCCTGCAATGGGACCATCATATCACCCAGCTATATCACTTGTCAGTATCCAAAAGAATGAAAGTCACCATACTTTATTGATACATGTATACTATGTTCACAACAATGCAATTCATAACAGCCAAGTTATTTAAAGAGACAACATATCTGTCCACAAATGAATGGATAAAGAAAATTATATATATATATATATATATATATATATATATATATATATATATATATATATGTTTTACTCAGCCATTAAGAAGACAAATATGTCATTTACAGGAAAATCATGGATACAATCATGTTAAGTGACATAAGCGAAAATCAAAAACTCCAGAATCATATTTTCTTTCATATGTGGAAGCTAGAGACACAAAATTTTTAAAAATAACTCATGAAAATGGAATGGAAACCAGTAAGATAAACTAAAGGGACTGAGGAGGGGGGAAGAGGGGAAGTGAAAGGAAGGGGCAATACTGCAGAATGAAATTGACCAAATTGTGTTATGTGAATGTATGAATACATCACAATGAATCTCACTATTATATATAATTCAACAATTAAAAAATGTTAAAGGTCAAATTATAAGTGCTAAAATAAATACTTAATCCTTCAATATGCAGATGATGTAGTATGCCAATATGAATCAACATCTTCACCTACTAACAAAATCAGGCATCAAAAACTAATGATACAAAACCCAACACCTGCAAACTCTCAAAAGGAGAATTGAAAATAGCTGTTCAAAGGAAATTCAACAAATTTCTAGAATAGACTTAGAAAAAATGACTCAATACTCTAAAAGAGAAACTTAACAGACAATTTGAAATATTTTTTTAAATCAAACAAATTGTTAAGTTTAAAAGTATACCAAATAAATGCAAGGCGCAGTGGTGTACACCTGTAATCCCAGCGCTCGGGAGGCTAAGGCAGGAGGCTTGCGAATTCAAAGCCAGCCTCAGCAAAAGAAAAGCACTAAGCAACTCAGTGATACCCTGTCTCTAAATAAAATACAAAAAGGGCTGGGGATGTGGCTCAGTGGTAGAGTGCCCCTGAGTTCAATCTATGGTACCAAAAAAAAATTATACCAAACAGAATTAATACATGATTTGAAGGCATCAATAGCAGAACAGATCAAACAGAAGAATTAACTCAAAGGCAGGCAATTTGAAAATAGAGGAGTAAAAAAGAATGAAAAGGAATGGGGAAATATTATGGGTATATTATGATAACATTAAAAGAGAAAATATTTTATTCGTTGATGTTCAAGTAGGACTTGAGAATATTAACAGAAAATTTCTCAAATCCAGATAAGAATAATAATATCCAGGCACAGGAAAGTCAAAAGGCAAGAATGTTCAGAAAAAATGAACTCTTATGTACTACTGGTGGAAATTTAAGTTAGTACAGCCTTTATAGATAACAGTATAGATGTTCCTCAAAAACCACAAAAACCCCGCAGATCTACCATATAATGCAGCTATGCCACTTCTGGGTATATATCCAAAGGAAATAAAATCAGTATACCAAAGAGATATCTGAATGGTCTTGTTTATTATTCTGGAATTATTCACCATAACTAAGATATGGAATTAGCCTAGGGGTCTATGAACAGAAAAATGGATACATATACATTTTGTATACAGACACAACCACAGAGAATGAAATCCTGTTATTTCAGCAAACTAGATGAAACTGGACATTTTGTTAAGTAAAATAAGGTGGATACAGAAAGACAAGTACAGCATGGTCTATTTAATATGTGTGAACTAAAAATAAGTTAACCTGAAAGTAGGAAATTTTTTACTAGGGACTTGGAAGGGTATATCCAGGGGATTGGTGAAAAAGAGTGGTTGGATTTGACTAGTGCACATCACAAGCATGTTTGAAAATTCCACAGTGAACTCCATTTACATAGAATTATTACAGTTAATAAAAAGAATAAAAATATGTTTGTATATCCCCACAAAAAGAAAGATGTCTGATGCATAAACAAAATCTTTCAACCTTGTTCTAGGAATAGTCCAGAAAAAAATGAAGATAAGCATAACAATCTCTAAGTCTTGGCAAGAGTTCTTGAGAAATTACTAAGAATCATCATCGGTTTTCATGGAAAAGAGAATCGAGGGAAGGGTTGAATGAAATTACTGCTAAATTCAATGTATTGGATGCATGGTTAGTGGAGTTTGAAGAAAAAAGTGAATTGTTTTTGGCAGTCCCCACACTTGACACTCTGGCCTTACACCTTTCACAGCAATAATTTCTGCACTCAGGTATGCTAAAAATTCCTTTCTATGTCTATCTCATGATAAAGCATAAGGCATGAAACCTTATCATACAATTATGTGCAATGATTGTTCAATAAAATAATATTGAACAGTTCAGCTTTGACCTAGCCAAGATAAAAAAGGACCCAAGAAATGTATGCTTTTCTATCTTTGGCTATGGGTATTAAGAACCACCCTGAAACAGAGTTGTTACAGCAGTGGTCATCAGAGAGAAAATGTGTCAAAAGAAATTTGACTCTTTTGGACAGATGACAAGCCCATAAGACTTATGCTCTCATTCATCAAGGCACTCTTTCTCATACTTCTGGTGATAAAAGAAGATACCTATGCAGGCCATACCAAATTTCTCTATATGGTATGGTTGTTATTCAGTGTTTGGGTATATACTGTCAAAAGCTATTGTGTCTAGCTTCATTCCATTCTAGCTATATTACATTTGTACTTCAGAAAATTCACCTATAAAATGGAGATAATTGTGTCTGCTTAATATAATTGTGGTGAGAATTACTTTTGTTAAACCATGTAATTCACATAGTACAATACCTGGCACAGTGTAAGTGCCTAGTGAATTTTAGCTGCCGCTATTGTTGTTGTTGTTGTTGTTGTTATACTCTACCAGTCACCATGGTATACAGGACAGTATCACTGATCTGATGTTTCCAGAATGCCTTCAGAAGCCCTTGTTTTGGGGATGGTGTGAGCCACTGAGTTCCCAGAAGCTATCTGCAGTAGCATCTATCTATGCCAATAAATTATTCATTGTTTCATTCTCCGACTCCTCCCTATAGCTTTTGTTCAAGCTCTCATCTGAGTAAACCTTTTTAGTCATAGCAATTCTTCACATCTGATGTATCAATGTTAGTTAGATATGGAACACCCTGCTTTTTGATGTGAGGCCTCAGCCCAGTGCCAGGAAAGATAATTGGAAATAAAGTTGACTTTAAAAAGTAAAGATTTTCATCAACATTCCAGACACCATGTTTGTTCCATTTGCTTTCTACTCTTCATCCTTGAAGTTTCACATGATTCTTTCATTATTCAAATGGTAAACACAATTGTGATTCTCATTATATATCACTAACTAGTGGTAAGAAGTATTAAGTTCTCTAAAGTTCACTTCAGAATTTGCTCTCCTAGCCAGCCACCTTACTTCCATCTTGGTATAATAAGGCTTTCTTGTAGTCCTCATACCTGACCTGCTCACATTTTTCCTTCTTTTCTAAATTCTATCACATGCCTTTTCATTAGCCCATAGGAACAAAATAAGACAGGAGTATAGCACATAGAGAAAAATACATACTGATCTTCCAACATGATTCTATGCCAACCACTGTGCTACACAGACTATATATATTCTCAATATTGCTCACTGTTAGAGATTATGTGCATAATAATGAGCATCTGTTTAGGAGCTACTATATGATAGATTCTTTAATAGATATTATTTCACTAATTATCATTCCTCCTGCATTAACTCTCTAGAATGGATGCAATCACTCTCACTTTGTGGATGAGAAAACAAGATCAAGGAGCTGAAGTGACTTGCTCAACATCGTACAATTCCTCAGAAAATAAGAGACAAAGCTTAAAAATAGGCTGACCCATGTGATTCTAAAATCTATGTTCACCTTCTCCAAATGAATAGCTAAGTAAATGGCCTAAGAAATTATTCAACTGTGTGTCAAATATTTAAATGATTTATAATTAATTATAATGCTTTCAGTTTTAAAGAATAATTGCTTAAGACACTGAAGAAAATTACAAATAAATATTCAATAAATAATAATCTACTTAAGTTCTATGCCATTAATTTTTGATTCTTAAAATGGCATAGAACTTAAGTAGATGTTACCTTACTTTTGCATGCTTTTCTATGCAACCAAAGTCAGTAGAGCCTATCCAACTGACATACAGGATACATAGTCAGGAAAAAGCCACCCTAAAAAACTGGTAGAGAGAACTTATCTGGCAGATGAACAAATATTAATTTAGGGACACATGAAGTATGTAAAACTAAGGTAACATCTACTTAAGTCCTATGCCATTTTAAGAATCAAAAATTAAGCTTTGGTTCTCATCATTTATCATCTAGATTATTAATTTCAAAAGTTTCTGAAAGAAGCAAATTAGATACTGATTTGAAGAGAGTTGGGCAAGTATAAATTACCTTAATACACAAAAGGAAACCATATTAATCAGACTCAGACTAAGGCTAGTGTTAAAAGGCTGGTGTTAAAGGGACTCAATATATTGCCTTCCCCCAATGTATTTTCATTTTAGCAGGATTCTACTTTAATCCTAAACAATGAATTTTCAATGATATATTTTCAGGCATCTTGTCTGGTGTGTAGTTGAGCTAACCATGAAAAGTCACATTTCCCAGCCACATCGAATCAAATCACAGAGGACAGCTTTATCTTATTAAGTTCAGAGTTTACCTGAGACAAAGAACTGTATGCTTCTCTCATCAATGCCAACCTTGTTTACAGCTATGCAGTAATATATACCAGAAATATTGCTGGTCAGTATGGTCAGTGAGCTCAGGGTCTTAAAGAGAGAAAAAGAAATTCATTAATCACAGTTATAAGATAAGCTAGCAATTAGTGCTCATCACTAAACATTTCTGACTCTTTTCCCTTCCAGAAAAATAGTAAGAATTCCCATTCTGGCTCCTTCATGATTAAATGAGGCTGTGTGACTTATTCTGGCCAATGATTTGAAAGTGGTAATGCTGTGTGTCTCTTCTAAACTGGAGCATTTATTTTGTATTGCAAAACCCTCCATAGCTTTTGGTTTCTGGCATGATGACTATCAATATTTGAGCAGCCTGTATCCCTATAGGGTTAAAATAAAAATGTAATGTGTCAGCCTGTATCCCTAAAGAGTTAAAATTTTTAAAAAGCCTTCCTGCAGATATAAATATTTATAATTTTAAACCAGATTTTGGAGGCATTTACTATCACCATACAACCTAGGCTATCCTGACTGGTGCATGAGGCTATATAGGAAGTGGTATATATTTATTTATTCACTAATACATTTGACAAACATTCTAGTCAAGGTCTTCTTTGAGTATGGATCTCTTAGGAAGGGATTAGAAATAGGATAATATCCAATTTCAAGAGGAAATCAAAACAACTTATAGAGTCATTCAAAAGAATACCATACAGGAATTAACAATATTGCAACAAAGTACATTAAGTTTCAAAAAACGACAACTAACATTTTAATAAAACATTTTACAATGTGCTGGAGACAATGGTAAGTATTTTACATATACTCTCTCTTTTTATTTTATTTCTATCCTAAACAACTCTATAGAACAAAAACCAGATATGGACAGGAAAATCACATTGAATTAGAGAGCTGCCTCACAGCCATCAGTTCAATCCCACAACCCCTGAAGTTTGAGATATCGAGACATTCCCAGACATTTACCAATATAGATTACAGCAGGAAAAAATACACGGATTCTACACTAAAGTTCCAACCTGCAAACAAAGTCAGTAGAGCCTATCCAACTGACATCCAGGATACATAGTCAATAAAAAGACACCCTATAAAGCTGGTAGAGAGAACTGATCTGGCATATGAACAAATATTAATTTAGGGACACATGAAGCATGTAAAAGTAAGGTAACATGATCTCCAAAGGAATGCAAGAAATGTCTAGAAAGAAACTGTATCAAAAGAGATTAAAATATTGATATAACTTTGTGAAGCCAGTAGACATTTGTCTGTCTTCATCTTACTTGAGCACTTAATTGCATTCAATAGAATCAGTCATTCCCTCCATGACACAATTCTCTCTCTTTGCTTCCAGGAAACCATTTCCCTAATTTACTTGCTACATCATTGACCATTCTTCTATCTGCTTTCATGGATCCTCCCTCTTAGTTTGACTTATACATGATGGAGGACCCAGAACTCAAACCTGGCTTCCATATGCTTTCCTTAGCTCACCAAGTTCCATGCCATTAAAATCTTCAATAAAACAAGACTTCACATTTCATATATCCAGTCTTACTATTATCAGAGCTCCTGATATTTACAATTTCCTTCTTGACATAATTTCTTAGATAAGACCAACACATCTAAAATTGAGCCCTTGATTCAACCTCCCATTAATGAAAATATGCTGTTCCCTTACTCTTTCCCATATCAGTCACTGGAAGCAACCAACTGGCATGACAAAAATCTAGGAATACTTGATATTTTTTTTTATTTACCTCCCCTATCTTCACAGCTTACCAATCCACAAAAAACTTCAAAACATCAACAATCTTCTTATTTCTGTCTATGCTACAACAATCCTAGTATCAACAGTTGTCACTCTTACCAAGACCATAAAAAAGACTTCTAATTTCTTCATCCTCTCTTGCCTCCTTCAAAGAAAATAGAGCTTCCAAGCAAATAACACAGCAGAGTAAGCTCATTAAAAATTCATCGAGCCATGTTTCTCAAAATCATTAGACAGCTTTTCTATGTGCTAAGGATGAAATATAAAATATGTACTATTCCTTCAAGGCCTTATATTATCAAGTCCATGTCTGTTCTCAGACTTCAGTTATTTTTACTGTCTCCTTTACTTATCATGTTTTAGCCACACTGGATTTTTTTTAATGTTACTCAAATGTACAAAAGTCTTTATGGCCTCAAGACCTTAAAAAAATGGCTAGACATAAACTGTACAATATGGTGGTGAAAAGTCACAAGTGCTGAGTACTTAAAATGTTGCTACTCCAAATTGATATGTTCTTTAAATATAGAATATACACAAGTATTTCAAAGACTTAGTATGAAAAAAATATTGAAAAATACCTCATGAATATTTTGTGCTGTTTTTAATTGAAATAATATTTTAGATATGCTGGGTAAATATATCATCAAAATTAATTTCATCTGTTTATTATTACTTTGCATAATGTAGCTACCAGAAAATTCAGAATTTATTTGTAGCCCACATTATATTTCTATTGAACAGAACTAGCCTAGCCCAGAGCATACTTTGTTACATGAATGTCTCCTTATCTTTTAAGTATGAAATTAAATGTTTCTTCTTCATAAAGATTTTCTTTGTCAAAGTAGCTATTTTTATCCAAAGTAGGTTCTACTCTCTATTATGCTCGATTTTTCTTCATAAAATTTTTAATAACTTGTATTTTTAAAATATTGACCCACCGTTTTTATCCACATCCCATAATACACGATAAGCTCCATGAAAATGGAAGAGATGTCTGCTTTATATTTATCACCATCCCAGGTATAGTAACTGTTTGATGAATAAATGAATGAATACATACATACATTTTACTGATTTTGAAACTAAGATCCAGAGAGGGTAAGTGAATTGCTTAAATTTACACAGTTAGTGAGTAACTGATGGAACCAAGATTCCAATACAAATCTTCTGGGTCCCAATCTGATGAATTTTCCATCATACAGCATTGCCATCCTTGGCAGATTCATCAATATTGCAATTTATGGGTTTTTTTCCCATCTTCAATCATGCTTTATCCTTCACCTCTCTCATTGCATTAAACAAAGATCTCACAGCACCAAGGTTAACTAGCTGTGAGTGCTGTTATATATTTGATCTTTAGGACCATTAAAACCCTTCCATGGTCCCCTTAACACAACTCAACCTGAGACTCCAGAAACCAAGATGAGCAAGGGCTATCAGAAAACTCTTATTTCAAGCACATTTTTACTACTTTCATGACCTTGGGACATAGAAGGAGCTGACTAAAGAGAAGCTTTATAAGAAAGAAAGCTACATCCTAATTATAATAACAATATTTATTTTTATAAGCTATAAGTTTTTTTTATAATCAGTCTAATTTTCAACCATACCCTAGCCCCTAGCATTTCTGGAAATTAATATCAGTGCCTGAAGAATAGACTTACTTTATTGAGGTTTTAAGATCACTTCTACCACAGTAACTTTCAATCATCTACCTACCTTGGTCTTTTCTCCATGTGTCAATACCATTTCCTCAATGGAAAGAATCCTGTTGCTCAAAGGGAGGTCACTTTTCAAAGTCTCTTTGGAAAGATATATACGTTTGCCCCGTTCCCTACAACTGGTAAAGAAAGAGATGGCATTTTCAGTCTTTTCACCACAAAGGATACAAGGTATATCAAGCACTTCAGAGAGTACATTCTATTAATCAGGGAAGGACTTTTACCAGAGAATCCTCACAAGTCTCCTTTATTATTGAATAAAATAATTTGAATCTCGTCTAGGTTAAATGCAAATAAATCAATGATTTGGTGCTATTTTTAAATATATTGTTTAAGATTTATATGTTGTAAACTAAATATCCAATGCAACAGTGCTAAGTGGTGGGACCTTTAATAGAAAATGATTAAGTGATGCTCTCATGAATGGATTGAAATCATAACCATGGTAGCAGTATTATGATAAAGGCAAGGTCTGCTCTAACTTGCTCTTTCATTCTTTTTCCCTTCCCCCTTCTGCTACAATTCAGTGCTGCACTAAGGCCCTCACCAGGTTCCAGAACCATACTTCTGAAAGTTCTAACTTGTATATTCATAAGTTGAATGATATTCTACTGCTTATAAATTACTTAGTCTCTAATATTCTTTTATAGACACACACAGAAAGACAGAGATAGAGAGATGGAGAGACAGAGAGATAGCTCGAAATTAGAAGATAATAGAAGATAGTATGTTCATGAAAGACCTTTCTGAGGAAGTGAATTTTGAGTAGAGTTCTGAAAGAAATATAAACCATGAAGATTTCTCAGGGAAAACAATTTTAAGTGGAGTAAATAGCTATTTCAAATGTACTGATCTGGAAGCATACCTTAAGTGTTGAAAAAACAAAAGGTCCATATATGTCATTTGAAGAAAATGGATGGATCTCATGAGAATAATGGAGCTAGATAAGCCAGAGTCATAAAGTCAAAGACCATTAATTCTCTCTCATGAGTGGAAGCTACAGAGAAAAGAGACCTCATGAAAATAGAAGGGAGACTAGTAGAGTTGAGGAAGAAGAAAAGGTGGAGGGAAGAGGGAAGGGAAACATGAACTACTGGAGAATGAAACTGAATTATGTATATGTATGAATATGTCACAATGAATCTGAGTATTATGTATAATCATAATATACCAATAAAAATAAATTTCAGTTAGCTCAGTTACCTTTTGAGAACATTAGAGAAAACAGGAATTTGTGAATCCAATTTCAACAAAAATCTTTATGTATCTGGTAGCTGGGATTAAAAATTCATAATGTCAAAAAAAAGAATAAAAAAGATCCATTTAGTTGAAATTTAGCTGAGCTCAAAATTTGAGTATTTTTCTACTTTCTTGTTTCTAGACTATAGTAGAATATGAAGCCATTTGAGATTCTCCTTTACTTTTACCTCCTTCCAAATGAACTTTCCTGCTCTGAAACTTAAGAAAAGAAGAAAGTGTCAAAGGAGCAGAGTTCTAGGCATTTGTTGTTCAATTAAGATCCACAGGAAGGTACATTACTGGAGGAAATGATAAGTGTACTGAACTTGTACTCAGCAGATATGGAATTCGTATCCAGGCACTGTTAGGTCTTTGTTCTGACAACTTACTTGCCCTTCTGAGCTGCTGTTTCTTCAACTGTGGAAGTGGAACTAATATTTGCTACCCTATGGGCTTATTTAAAGAATTCAGTGAGGATTGAGTTTCAAATGAATGTGTCTGACAGGAACTAGAATTTCTCCTAGAATATAGTAAGTGTTCAGTAATTGTTAACTTTTGAAAATTTTGTTAGGAAAGGCACTTCAAAAAGGCACTTATGTCAGAAAAAAAATATTTACTCAGTCCTTCTCTTTTCCTTCAGATAGAAAGGTGCAAGAAGTTCAGTGTAGTAGACAAAGAAGAATGAAGTGAAGGGAGGGGGATGGGTAAAGGAAGGACACTTTCCTATGTACATACATGAATATAACACAGTGAATCTCATCATTGTGTACATCAAAAGAAATCAATTTAAAAAAATACCTATTGGTAAATGACAGAAAAATCACCAAAGGGAAGGGAACAGGGAGTGAGAGAAGAGTAAAGAGAAGTACTGAGAACTTAATTAGAACAAGATATATTCCATGATTTTATAATTGTGTCAAAATGGATTCTACTCTCATGAATAACTAAAAAGAACCCATTTTTTAAAAGCAACAGAATGTGAGGGCAATCTGGCTGCAACATCCATCACCCTATTGGTTTCCAGGGTTGATTCAGCTGATCTGACTTGATAGGCAGGTATCCCTTTCCTCCCTCACTGCTTCTTGTTTCTCCTTACCAAAGCTGAGCCCTTGGTCAAAGAGAATGACCTTCCCTGATAGAGGAGGAGCATTCTTCAGTCAAGGATATATGAGTAGCTGCACTGCCCTCCAAACAAGCACATTAAAAAGGTACAAAAATAATGCAACTAGTTTCACTGCATTTCAATCAAGTGAGAGCAACAGGTGTGAATTACGGATTATAGAATGTCAGAATGAGCAAGGAAACTAAACAAAACCAAAAGTGAGCAAGTAGGCAGCACTACTGTTACCATCCTCAAGAGTGCCTACTGTGAAGAAATAAGGATGCTTCCAAAAGAGTTGTAGGCAGGGAGCAACTAAATGTAGCTCTCTTATGGAAGTTTGTTGGACAGTACTTGTAAGACAGACCAAAAGCCTCTCCTACCTGAAGATCTAGATCTTGGTCTGAAGGCCATATTCCCTACATTCCCTCTGAGTCAAGGCCTCTCCACCCAAAGCTAAGCCAGCTCCTATTATTGCCCACTCATGACTATGTGCTCAGAACTTCACTTGAATTCAGCACAGTGCAGCAATGACTTAATCAGATTAACTTTCCTGGTCAGAAAATATGTCATCCTTTAGAAATTACCTAGAACTCAGATAAACTGTTTATAGAATTTCAGATTTATTCCAAGGCATAGAATTTCTTGACTATAGCAGGCCTGTAGAGAAATTTTATGATATAAGATAGTTTAGTATTGACCATGTATTCTTTTTTAAATTTTTTATCTGTTCTTTTTAAACCAAGTATTCTTAAATGCTAATCATTCTGGAATTTGAGGTAATTCATTTGGTCTCTCTGAATTTTCCATTTCCTTTCTCTGATTTTTATAGTAGGCATTTTCAGCTCCTTGTTGAAGAAGCTACTCTGAAATGGAGCTTATTGGATGAAAGCAAAAAACAAAGTATTTAATATGTACTAGGCATAGAGTGGGGTTTTGATAAATAGAAGTTCAAAGGGCTAATAGTCAGGGTACCTTGCTCTCATTGTTATTTCTGCTTTGACTGTGTTGTGATAAATGAGTCATTTCTTGGAAAATTGGGAATGGAATCACTATTTGACCCAGCTATCCCTCTCCTTGTTCTATACCCAAAGGACTTAAAAACAGCATACTACAGGGACACAGCTACATCAATGTTTATAGCAGCACAATTCACAATAGCTAAACTGTGGAACCACATATATATGTGGCATATATACATAATGGAATATTACTCAGCAATAAAAGAGAATAAAGTCATGGCATTTGCAGGTAAATAGATGGAGTTAGAGAAGATAATGCTAATTGAAGTTAGCCAATCCCAAAAAACCAAATGCTGAATATTTTCTTTGATGTAGGGAGGCTGATTCATAGTGGGATAGGGAGAGGGAGCATGAGAAGAATAGAGGAACTCTAGATAGGGCATAAGGGTTGGAGGTGAAGGCAGGAGGCATGGGGTTAGAAATGATGGTGGAATGTGATGATCATTATTATCCAAAGTACATGTATGAAGACACGAATTGGAGTAAATATACTTTGTATACCACCAGAAATATGAAAAATTGGGCTCTATATGTGCAATAAAAGTATAATGCATTCTGCTGTAATATATAAATAAAAAAATTTAAAATTTAAAAAAATGAGTCATTTATCCCCATTTTGCTTCTCTGTCTTCACTGTTTGCTGAGAACGAGGAATCCCTTTCTTCCATCCTACGCAAGGATCATAGTAAAATAAAATGAGTGTATTTGAATACAAAGATGCTGACAAATTTTTGAGCCATGATTACTATTCCAATAAGACTTATCTGTTTCTGGTTCTGAAACAGATAAGACATGTCCACTTCCCTAGCTCATTACTGAATTTTTCTGTGCAATGACAGATGTTTAGAAATCTTCCCTGTTTTGTACCATTCCTACTAAAATATCAGTTCATAACCTACATCGAAATGCCACTGGTTATTTTAAGCTGTGACTTTGGAAGGAGAGAATCAGCCAAACCCTGGAGCTTGGGCATTGTTGGAGTACTTCCTCCTTTAGTTTCCTTGGCCCCATCCAATATCCCTGATCCCAGGAGTTCTCATATCAGATTAAAGAAAAAAAATGTTCTGCTAAGATCTTGAGTCTGCCAGATCTGTATGTAGCTCAGTAAATCCAGAAGATCTAAAATTATGCCAGGTCCTTGGGCATGAAAGTCACTTACAATTCATCTGTCTGGCTACAGGGCTCCCAGGCCCACATGAAGGAGGGTAAAGGCAGGCCACTTGCAGTACAGCGAAGGGTGTTCTCACTTCCCAGGAATACTGCATTATTGGTCTTCAAGTCTGTATCCTTCTCATAAATCTTAGGTTTTTCTAGAAAAGAGGAGAAAAGAGCAGATATTTTTATCACACACTAAGGCTGACATTTTTGCTGGTACTCCCAGTACAGGTATTCCAGTGATTAAAACATTGAAATGTTTCTACATCAGCTTATAAGTAGTTGATATCTTCATCCTCCTGAAAATCTACTTCCCTCTATCACCAACCTTACCCAGGAATTGTCACTCCTCCTATTGATAGGGGCAAGTGGTGGGAATATGAAGTTAAAGGAAGAATTCTATAAAATGCAACCACTGTGCTGATCCCCAATGCTTTCTTTAACAAGAGGCAATTTACCCGTAGACCTGCCTGGCTTAAGGGAACAAGATATGACACATTCTTCAGAAAATTACCTGTTATCTGCAGGAGAAATGCAGGCCCAAAATAATGCCAATAAAAGGAGTGTTATTCTGAAAGGGTGGACATTTGTGACCCTTTTCATAAACAAGATCCCAGAAATCAGGGAGATAAGAAAAATCCCACCTTATCATAACCTCTATAAGAAAGCATCGCATCGTTAAGAATCCAATTAGAAATACCATTATCTCATACTACACAAAGGCTTCAAAAATATACATTATAAAAAAGATAGTCTCTTCAACAAATGGTGCTGGGAGAACTGAAAAGCCATATGCACCAAAATGAAACTAAACCCCTGTCTCTCACTATGCACAAAACTCAACTCAAAGTGGATAAAGCACCTAGGAATTATACCAGAGACCCTGAGCCTAGTAGAAGAAAAAGTAGGCCCAAATCTTCATCATGTCAGATTAGGCTCCGACTTCCTTGACAAGACTCCTAAAGCATAAGAAATAAAATCAAGAATCAATAAATAGCATGGATTCAAACTAAAAAGCTTCTTCTCAGTAAAAGAAACAATGAAGTGAAGAGAGAGCCTACATTTTGCGAGCAAATTTTTGCCACATGCATGTCAGATAGAGCACTGATCTCCAGGACATATAAAGAACTCAAAAGTTAACACCAAAAAAACAAATAACCCAATCAATAAATGGGCTAAGGAGCTCAACAGACACTTCTCAGAAGAAGATATATAATCGATCAACAAATATATGAAAAAATGCTCAACATCTCTAATAATTAGAGAAATGCAAATCAAAACTACTCTAAGATTTTATCACATGCCAGTCAGAATGGCAGCTATTAAGAATACAAATAACAGTAAGTGTTGGCGAAGATGTGGGGGAAAGGATACATTGATGGTGGGACTGCAAATTGGTACATTTCCTCTGGAAAGCAGTGTGGACATTCTTTAGTAAATTTGGAAAACTCCTCTGTCTATACCCAAGGACTTAAAATCAGCAGTGTAAAGCAGCCACATCAATGTTTATAGCTCAATTCACAATAGCTAAATTGTAGAACCAAACTAGATGTTCTTTAGTAGATGAATGATAGAGAAACTGTGGTATATATACACAGTGGAATATTACTCAGCATTAAAAGAAAATAAAATTTATGGCATTTTCAGATAAATGGATAGAGTTGGAGAATATTATGCTAAACAAAGTAAGCCAATCCCCCAAAACCAAAGGCCAAATGGTCTCTCTGATAAGTGTATGCTGATCCATAATGTGGGCAGGAGGGCATGGGAAAAAAATGGAGGACCTGTGATTGAGCAAAGGGGAAGGAGTGGAAGGGAAGGGACATGGGGGCAGGAAAGATGAGATGGACATCATTACTCTAGGTACATATATGACTGGACATATGGTGTGACACTACATCATGTACAACCACAGAAATGAAAACTTGTGCTGTAATTGTGTACAATGAATCAAAATGCATTCCGCTGTCATGTATAACTAATTAGAATAAATAAATACATTTTTAAAATATGTTGAAGACAGCAATCATATTACATTCAGTATGGGGGTTCAGATCACAAGCTTAAGAACAGCTGTAGTTCTCACAGGTAACAGTCTGTGTGGCTTGAGAGAGTGATGAATCCTCTATGGAACTATTTCATGGTCTCTAAGTGAGGCTAATAACTGGGGCTGCTTAATGGTATGAGGATTTAATAAATGCTCATATGAAAACAAAATAATTCAACTAGACTTAGAAAATATTTCAGAGTTAAGTTCATTTGCAAAATTACTTCATAGAAGGATATTTTGAAGTCTAAATTTTGATTTTGTATTTTGAAAAAAATATGGCTTGTCAAGAAAGAGGTCAGTCATCTTATTTCCAGTTCAAACAATGTGTCTGTCTCCAACATTAGGCTCTGTGAGCACCTATAATTTGCTAATCAGCATTAGTTTATAAAGAGAAGAAATTCATGAACATAGGCATACAGTGAATTAGAGGAAAGGAATCAACAGGGAGGTAGGAAATATGGGATAGAAAACAACAATGGAATGAGATTGACTATGCTATGTGCATATCTGAATATATCACAATAAATCACAGTTTTATGTATAATTATAATGCACCAATTTTTTAAAAAATAAATAGAATATCGGTAGAGGGAGGAGATGAAGGAGAAGGAAGGAAGGGGAAAATGAAGTACTGGGTAATGAAAATGAAGCAAATTATGTTTTGCACGTATGAATATGTCACAATGAAATTCACTGTCATATATAACAATAATACACTAATAAAAATATTTTAATATAAAAAATAATCAAATTAGAATCTGACAGTATAGGTCAAGGTTACCTAGAGATGTCATGACAGTGGGAACTTGAAAGTCTGATGTTATCCTGCTGTCAGTCAAAAGTCAAGAGGTGGACTTGTGCAGGACTCACTGGAAACTTCTCTGAGATCCCTAATAAAACTGAAGTTCAGGAGAGGTACAAGGTCCCTCCTCCTCTGAGAGGACTCACCCCCTCCCTTTAAAGTGTCCCCTTCCATTTTCCTATTCAATCTCATTCCATTCTTGTTTTCTATCCCATATTTCCTACCTCCCCCTTGATTCTTTTCCTCTAATTCACTGTTCTCCTTCTATTTTCATGAGTTCCCCCTTTTTATAAACTAATTATTATAGCTGCTGGCAGAGCCTAATGTTTGAGACAAACATATTGTTTGAACTGGAAATAAGATGACTGACCTCTTTCTTGACAAGCCATTATTCCAGGCAATAAACTCATGCCTGTAACTCTGAACTAAGATGTCTGAAATATTTCAGACTTGATCAAAAGAATCAGGGTTTGAAGAGGGGGACATTAATGCTGCCTCATTTTTCCAGAAGGTCCCAGCCCTGTAACACTATAAGGTCCCCTTCCACATCATGAGAATTCTATCTCCTCCAAAACAAATCCCACACCAATCAATCTTCCCTTTCATTATTGTATGTAAATTTTATTCTTTAGGTTTGTGAGGGAAGAACCCAGAAGAAAATTGATGAAACCTGCAGCCTGCACAGACCCCATCTGCCAGAAGAAGTGAAAATATAATTTCATCTCAAAACTCTGGTTTCACCATGACACCTCCATGGAGCAAAAACTAAAGGACTGTGGGCTGGGGTGGTAGCTCAGTGACAGAATGCTTACCTAGCATGTGAGCCACTAGGTTCGATCTTCAGCATTGCACAAAAATCAACAAATAAAATAAGTGCATGCTACCCATCTACAACTACAAAATTATTTTTAAAATAAAGCATTAATATACAACATAGTAGAGGCCTCTTCTGACTATTATTCTATATTATAAGAACATTTAACATGAGATCTACCTTCATACCAATTTTCTAAATATATAATATAGTATTGTTAATTATGTTGTGCAGTTTGATTTCTAGGACAAACTCACCTTGCATAATTGAATTGTCATACCCTTTTAACTAGTAACTCCCTTTTCCCCAGCCAACTCCATTCCATTCTCTTCTTCTATGGTTTAGAGTAATTTAGAAGGTTCCTATATGTTGAATTATGTAGCATTTCTTATTTTATGTCTAGATTATTTCATTTAGTATAATGTCTTCCAGGTTCATTAAAGTTGTCACAAAGGGAGGATTGTTCTTTCATTTTAAAACAATAATATTCAAATACATGCATTTATAGTTTTAGCCATTCACCTGTTAATGATCAATTATATTGCTTACATTCCTTGACTATTCTGAATAATGCTACTATGAACATGGAGTGTAGATATATATTTGGATTCTGATCTTTTAAAATTATATATTGAAAAATAATATATACATTATGGGGTAAAAAGTGAGGATATAATATATGTCTACAATGTATAATAAGTAAATAAAGCTAATTAACATATTTATCTCCTCAAACACATCACTTTTTAGTATGAATATTTTAAATTTACTGTCGTAGCAATTTTAAAATCATAGTATGTAAGCAGATCTCAAAAAAAAATTTCTCTTTTTAAACTGAAACTTCACACCTTTGTACCAACATCTTCAATCTCTCCATACCCCTGGTCCCTAAGAGAAACAATTATTGTATCTGGTTTTATTAGCATGATGTTTTAAAATTCCACACATAAGTGCAACATTTGTCTTTCTATGCCTGAATTTTTTCATTTATCATAATGTTTTCTAAGGTCATCCATGTTGTACAGAATGAAAATATTTCCCTCATTTTTAAGGAAAAATATTATATGGTGTGTATGCATATATATACACATTTCTTTATCCATTATAACATTGATGGACACAGATTAGTTGCATAAGTTTGGGTTTGTGAATAATGCTGCAATAAACATGGGAGTACCAATATCCTTTCTACATAGCGATATAATTTTCTTTGGATAAATACCCAGAAGTGAAATTGCTAACCATAGGATAATTTTATATTTAGAGTTCAGAGGAACAATCATACAGTTTCCAGTGACTATACAAATTTACTGTTTTCCCAACAGGGTCCAAGTCTTGCCTTTTACTATATATTCATCAGTATTTACCTTTAACTTTTTATAAACAATCAACTGATAGGTGTAAGGTAATATACAACTTTAACTTTCACTTGCTTTATGATTAGTGAGTTGAGCATGTTTTATGTATCTTGGGTCATTTTTATATATTCCTTCAATAACTTCATGTTAAGGACTTGCCTATTTTTATTTTTTATTGATTTTTAAAAAATAAATGACAGCGGAATGTATTACAATTCTTATTACACATATACAGCACAAATTTTTATATCTCTGGTTGTAAATAAAGTATGTTGACACCAATTCATGTCTTCATACATGTACTTTGGATAATGATGCCTATCACATTCCACCATCCTTGCTAATCCCCTGTTCCCTCTCTTTCCCTCCCACCCCTCTGCACTATCTAGAATTCATCTATTCCTCCCATGCTCCCCTCCTTACCCCATTATGAGTCAGCCTCCTTATATCAGAGAAAACATTTGGCATTTGTTTTTTGGGGATTGGCTAACTTCACTTAGCATTATCTTCTCCAACACCATCCATTTACCTGCAAATGCCATGATTTTATTCTCTTTTATTGCTGAGCAAAATTCCAGTGTATATATGCCACATATTTTTTATCCATTCATCCACTGAAGGGCATCTAGGTTGGCTCCACAATTTAGCTATTGTGAATTGTGCTGCTATAAACATTGATGTGACTGTGTCCCTATAGTATGCTGTTTTTAAGTCCTTTGGGTATAGATGGAGGAGAGGGATAGCTGGGTCAAATGGTGGTTCCATTCCATGTTTTCCAAGGAATCTCCACACCGCTTTTCACATTGACTGCATCAATTTGCAGTCCCACCAGTAATGTATGAATGTACGTTTTTCCCCACATCAAACACTTATTGTTGTTTGTCTTCATAATAGCTGCCATTCTGACTGGAGTGAGATGATGTCTCTGAGTGAAAATCACTCTGAGTGAGTGATTTTTATTTGCATTTCTCTAGTTGCTAGAGATGATGAACATTTTTCAAATATTTGTTGATTGATTATATATCCTCTTCTGAGAAGTGTCTTTTCAGGTCCTTGACCCATTTGTTCATTATTGTTTTTTTTTTTTCTTTTTGGTGCTTAGCTTTTTGAGTTCTTTATATACCCTAGAGATTAGGGCTCTATCTGATGTGTGAGGGGTAAAAATTTGCTCCCAGGATGTAGGCTCTCTGTTCACCTCACAGATTGTTTCTTTGGCTGAGAAGAAACTTTTTAGTTTGATTCCTTCCCATTTATTGATTCATGGTTTTAATTCTTCAAGTATAGGAGTCTTATTAAGGAAGTTGGGGCCTAATCCCACATGATGAATATTAGGACCTACATTTTCTTCTATTAGATGTAGATTCTCTGGTTTAATTCCTAGGTCCTTGATCCAATTTGAGTTGAGTTTTGTGCATGGTGATAGGGGTTTAATTTCATTTTGTTGCATATAGATTTATAGTTTTCCTAGCACCATTTGTTGAAGATGCTATCTTTTCTCCAGTGCAAGTTTTTGGCACCTTAGTCTAATATAAGATAATTGTAATTTTGTGGGTTAGTCTCTGTGTCCTCTATTATGTACCATTGGTCTACCAGTCTGTTTTGGTGCCAATACCATGCTGTTTTTGTTACTATTTCTCTGTAGTATAGCTTATGGTATGGTATAGTGATACCACCCTGCTTCACTC
Organism: Callospermophilus lateralis; assembly: GCF_048772815.1. Taxonomy (NCBI): domain Eukaryota; kingdom Metazoa; phylum Chordata; class Mammalia; order Rodentia; family Sciuridae; genus Callospermophilus; species Callospermophilus lateralis. The sequence continues at coordinate 58,159,556 of NC_135325.1, read as the reverse complement.
TTCCTGCTAAGGATTGCTTTAGCTATTCTTGGTCTCTTGGTTTGTATTTCCAGCCATATTTGTTTATTTTTGTTATTTAACTTGACTTTATTTTCTTCTTTGATTAGTTTTTCCTTTATGGTACTACCTCTCTCTGCTGATTTCATTGTTGTTTTTTGTTTCCTCTTCATGGAATATTTTGCCAAGGATGTTTTATAGTGCCGGTTTTCTAGCTATAAATTCTTTTAATTTTTGTTTATTGTGGAAGTTTTTTATTTCATCTTCAAATATAAAGCTTAATTTTGCTGGATCCATGAGCTTTGGGTTTCGGCAGCCAGGGATCTGGATTCCTGCTCGAACGCTGGGCTCTGAGCCCTGCAAGGGGGTCACAGCGCTGGTGATTTCTGTGGAAATCAGCTGTATAGGGCTCCTCTTACACTCTCTGAGATGCAGTATTCTAACTAGGTGAGATCTGGGTCATGGAGCAACACAGGATGCTGCCTCCCCCTAGCCCACCATCTTGGAATCTCCCTGAAATATTCACATTTCTAAATGTCAAAATTCTGAGTTTGGAGTGGTACCGTTTCCTCCACTGGCAGGGCAAGTCCTTCCTCCCTTTGCCTATTTTTAAATGAATTATTTGTGTTCTTGTTATTGAGTTGTTTTTGTGTGTGTGTGTGTGTGTGTGTGTGTGTGTTCACTATGTAGTTTGAATATTAACCATTTATTACATATATGGCTTTCAAACATTTTCACCCATTCCACAGGTTTTCTCTTTACTGTTGATTGTTTCCTAGGCTGTGCAGAAGCATTCCACATTGATAAAATCCCATTTGTGTATTTTTATTTTGTTGCCTATACTTTAGTGTTCATATTCAAATAATAATAATAAATGCCCAGACCAATGTCTTATAGATTTTCTCTGTATCTTATAGTAGTTTAAGAGTTTCAAGCATTACATTTATGTCTTTAATTCATTTTGTATATATTGTAATACAAGGATCCAAATAAATTCTTTTGAATGTTAACATACAGTTTTCCCAGGGTCATTACTATACTTTCCCAATTGTGTATTCTTTGTTCCCTTCTTTAAGATCAGTTGACCATAACTGCATATATAAAATTGAGGATCTCTATTATGCTCAATGGGTTTATATATCTATATTTATGTACTATGTTATTTTTATTACTACCAGTTTGAAATATAGCTTGATGTCAGGTAGGGTAATGCCATCAGTTTTCTTCAACATTGTATTCGCTTGTGGTTTTATATAAAATCAAGGATTTATTGTTGTTGTTGTTTCTGTGAAAATCATGATTGGAATTTTGATGGGGACTGCATTGAATCTTTAGATCTCTAAGGGTAGAATGGACATTTTAATGTTATTAATTTTTCAATTTATGAACAGGTTATTTTTTCTTTTTTGTAGCTATTGTAAAGGAGCTTATTTTCTTTATTTCCCCAAATTCTTTATTGGCGCATCATAGTTGTACATAATGATGGCATTTGTTCCACATTCAAACATGCAGACAATATAAATGTAACAATGTAAATTGGCCAATATCATTCCCCAAATACTTCCCACCTCCTTCCCCTCCTCCCACCCTTTGGTCTCTTTTCTCTACTGCTTTGCCTTTGATTTTCATGATATCTAACTCCACCTGTCTTTTCCTTTCACCTATCTAGCGTCCACATATCAAAGAAAACATACAACCCTTATCCTCTGAGTTTGACTTATTTCCCTTAACATAGTGGTCTCTAGTTCCATCCATTTAAATGCAAGTTACATAATTCAATGTTTTTATTGCTGAATAAAACTCTGTTGTGTATATATACCACATTTTCTTTCTCCAGTCATCCATTGATGGAACTCTAGGCTAGTTGCATAGTTTGGCTGTTGTTAATTGTGCTTCTATAAATATGGGGATGAATGTATAACCATGCCTAGTCTTTTGAGGACCCTCCATTTTGGGTTTACATAGTGGTTCTACTAATTTAAAATCCTACTAACAGTGTATAAGAGTTCCTTTTTCTCCTCATCCAATCCAGCATTTATTAAATGTATTCTTAATGACTGCCATTCTGACTGGTGTGAGATAAAATCTCAGCATAGTATTGATTTGCATTTCTCTAATTGCTAATGGTGTTGAACATTTTTCCATATATTTTTGGACATTTGCATTTCTTCTTTTGAGAAGGTTTGTTCAATTTGCTCATTTATTAACTGGTTTATATGAATTTGTGGTGCAAAGTATTTGAGTTTTTTATATAATCTATATATTACTCATCTGTCTGAAGAGAAGCTAGCAAAGATTTTATCCCATTTCATAGATTCTCTCTTCACAATCTTAATTATTTCCCTTGCTATGAAGAAGCTTATTAATCTGATGTTATCCTGTTTACTAATGCTTGGCATTATTTCTTGAGATTTAGGTTTCCTATTGAGAAAGCTGTTGCTTGTGCCTATATGCTGAAATGTTGACTCTATGTTTTCTTCTAGGAGATACAAAATATATAATCTAATCCCTAGATCCTTTATCCATTCTGAGTTGAATTTTGTGCAGGGTGAGAGGACTAGTTTCATTCTTGCACATATGGTTCCCAGTTTTCATATTACCATTTTTCAAAAATGCTGGGTCTTTTCTCCAATGTATATTTTGGCATCTCTGTCAAGGAAAAAATGACTGTGTCTTTGTGGGTTTGTCTCTTTGTCTTTTATTCTGGTCTATGAGTCTATTTTCATGACAGAACCATGCAGTTTTGTTACTATATCTCTGCAGTATAATTTGAAGTCAAGTTTTGTGATACATCCAACATTACTTTTGGGGGCTTAGAATTGTTTTGGCTATTCTGGGTCTTTTATACTTGCAAATGAATGTTAAGACTATTTTTCCTAGTTCTGTAAAGAATGTCATTGATACTTTGATGGAGATTGCATTTGATCAATATATTACTATTGATACTGTGTCCATTTTAACAATATTAATTCTGCCTATCCACAAACATGGGTGGTCTTTCCATCTTCTGAAGGTTTCTTCCATTACTTTCTTCAATATTGTATTAGTTTCATTTTAGAGGTCTTTCACTTCCTTGACTAGATTTATTTCTAGGTATTTTTGAGGCAATTGTGAATAGAATTGTTTTCCATATTTCTCAGCAGATTCTTTGATGATATATATGAAAGCAATGATTTTTGTATGATGATCTTATAACCTGCAACATTGCCATATTTGTTTATTAGTTACAGCAGTCTTTTGGTGAAGATTTTTGAAACTTCTATCTACAAGCAATAATAGTTTGACTTCTTTCATTCAAATTTTTATTCATTTTATTTCTTTTTCTTGCCTATTCTCTGGCTGGAATTATTAGGACTGCATGAAATAGAAGAGGTGAGAGTGGACATCCTTGTCTTGCCTGAGATTTTTAAAGAAAATGTTTTCAGTTTTTACCTCTTTACTATGATGTTGGTTTTTGTATTTTCATATATAGCTTTCATATATTAAGATAGGTTCCTTCTATCCTGAGTTTCTTCAGTGTTTTATCATGGGAGCTGAATTTTGTCAAAGGCCTTCTCTGCATCTATTGAGTTGACTAAGTAATTTGATCCTTAATTCTATTTATAGGATGAATTACATTTTTTTATTTGCATACATTAAACAATTCTTAAATCTCTGGAATAAAACCAACTTTGCTGTGTTGTACAGTCTTCATAATATATTGTTGAACATGATTTGCTAATATTTTATTAAGCATTTGGGCTTCTAATTTTTTTATGAATATTGGTCTATAGATTTATTCCCTTGCTGTGTCCTTATCTGCTTTTATGACAAGTGTGATCCTGGTTTTATAGAATAATTTAGAAGTGTTCCTTCTCATTTTATTTTATGGAATAATTTGTGGAGTATTGCCATTAGTTCATGTTTAAAGATTTGGTAGACTTTAGCTGAGAATCTTTCTGTTCCTGGGATTTCCATTTTTGGAAGATTTTTTACTACTGCTTCTATGTCATTTCTAGTGGTTGTCTGTTTAGGTTTTCATATCTTCTTGATTCAGTTTTGGCAGTTTTTGTCTAGAAATATATTCTTTATGGCCTAAAATATTTTCTATTTAGAGAAGATGCTATGAGCCACTGAGAAGAACATGTATGTAGCTTGTTGTTGGATGAACTATTCTCAGACGTCTGGTAAGTCCATTTGATTTCTAATTTTTTTCAGATCCAAAAAGTCTTTACCCAGTTTACATCTGGATGATCTATCTAATGATGAGAAAGGCATGTTGAAATTACTCAGTATTATTACTGGGTTCTATCTGAGGCTTCAAGTACTATATCTTTTAAGTAATTAGTTACACCTACATTTGGGACATAAATATTTAGTATTGTTTATTGTTGTTGGGTTGTTCCCTTTACCAGTAGGGGAAGTGACATTCTTTGTCTCTTATGATTTATTTATTTGTCTTTATTGGATAATTTAATCCATTTACATTCAAGGTCACTAAAGGTATATAATGATTTACCACTGCCATTTTGCTAATAGTTTTGTAGATCTTTGTTCCTTTCTCCCTCATGATGGTCCTCTGTAATTCCTGTAAGAATTTTTTTATTCTTTTTATTATTCTTGTGCTCTTATTATACAGTCATATTAAATGTTCTGTCTTTGGAGTTAACTGATTACTTTTCCTGTTTTTCTATTGATTTTTTTTAATATCAGCAATTTATTTCTCCCATTTTTAATGAAACTTCTCATTTTGGTTGTGTATTGCTTTCTAAGGTTCATTCAATTTTTATCTGTGGGTTCTTGTAATTCTTTGAACTTCTTTAAGAAGTCTTTTCTGAATTCTTAGCCATCTGATTTAGAGTCACCTCTTTCAGCATTGTGGGTGTTCTTTGGCAAAGGTGGACCTTCATTACTCAGTATAGCCTATGAATCTGGATGGATCAGATGGTAATGACACTGGTCAAAGTTTTCTATTGAGTTCACTAGTTGGCTGGGCCACTGACTTTTCTGTTAGATTCTGTTGTTTCTGGCTGGGATTCACTGCCCAGTAAGTCCACTTGCTCAGTAGCATCATCAGGTGAAACTATTGGGCACTGTCATCACCTTTGATTGGTAGAAGTTATGGGGTATATTCCTTGGCCATAGAAACCACTATTTGAGTTCTGTAACTGGATAAATCTAAAGGCTACAACCCATGGGTAGGCAGTCACTTCTCATGAAACAGAAACAGAGGTTGTACATATTTCAAAAGTATATTTGAGGCTTGCTTCCTTTCTTGGTCAGAATCTTGTCATTGTCTCTATGACTGAACCAAAGTGCTATTTATTCACCCATTTGGGGGCAGGTTTAGTTCCTTTGTTCTACAGAAATGCTCTGTAGCATCCTTCTGCCTAGATAGGGATTTGTTGAGCTTTGAGACTGAGCATAGCTAATGTTTGAACTCCTGAATCAGGCAGATCTAGTTCCTATGCTTTGGCAAAATGTGCTGCACCAGGTACTTCCCTGCCTGGATGGGGTTGTAGATTGGGCTTTGAATCTCTGTGCTGAACCACTATTTAGACTCCTGACTTGGTCAGTCTTGTCCCTATGCTCTTCATTAATACACTGTGGTGGATATCTGTCTGCCTCAGTGGGGCCTGGTGACAAACTTTGAGGCTAAATCAAGTAAAGATTAGACAATTAAGTACCTTTTTCATGGACAAGTAGACCCAAGCAGCTATTAAAGTCAGTGTTAAAGAAGATATAACCATCCACTGCCAATATAATATCTATATCTATGGGTGCTTTTAAAGAATGAGGTTAAAACTCACATTTCATTGTAGACATGAATATAAATAAAACCATATACACCAAAATGCTTTACACATTGATCTGGGAAAGATACTTTCCCTTGTCTAATGAAGAAACACACTGTTCTTTCATATTCACGAAAGAACCTCCTTCCTCTTCCAAATGGTCTCAGTCTTTTCTGACTACCCATTTCCATAAAGAACTGAACTCCCTCTAAAATATCTACAGATATCTACAAAGTATTTCATCCAAAGATTCATAGGACAATAAAGCATAGAATTTGACACCCCTATCACTCTCTTGCCCAATCTTCTTGCTTTTCTTGTATTCATAGCATTTATAAGTGCTATTAACTGATATATTGAACATTTATTTATTTTGTTTTTTATTTACACCCTTCTAAAATGTAAGTTTCCTATCACATTTTGTCTATTTTATTTCCTGCAATAATCTCAGTGCCTATAATAGTGCCTGGAACCCCACAGGTGGCTTAAGAAACATTTGATTCATTGACATTTTCGAGTGAGAGAAAAAGAGATCATGCTATTGCTGCTGTCTCTCCCTCTCCCAAGTCGTGGGAGAGAGGGAGAGAGAGAGAGGGAGGGACAGAGGGAGGGGGAGAGAGAGGGAGGGAGGGAGGGAGGGGGAGGGAGAGGGAGAGAGAGAGAGAGAGAGAGAGAGAATATGAATGAGAACGAATTTCAAAAATTGTTAATAAACATACTTAGAATTTTTGGCAGAAGACCTATACTTTTAGTCCTCCAGCCCATTATCTTGTTTGCTTCTTTCCAACACAATAGAAAGAGCCTCCGTGAATTTTCAACATTTAATGTTTCCTGAAAGTGTCATAGGTACAAATACACATGGATTCTGCATAATATTAAAAGAGAAAATAGTGGACCACTTGCTTAAAGTAAGCCCCTTGGCCCAGACCTCCCTACAGTGTTCCTCTTAACATTATCCAGGGCTGGGGTTGTGGTTCAGTGGTGGAACGCTCACCTCACACGTGCAAGACCCTGGGTTTTGATCCTCAGCACCACATAAAAATAAATAAGTGAAATAAAGGTATTGTGTCCAACTACAATTAAAAAAATAAAATTAAAAAAACATTATCCATTTGCCAGGTTGGCCCCTTTGGCTCCATTTTAACTCTGAAGTAGTCGTCCCACCAGGGTCTGTATGACTTCTACCTGCCTCCCACTAACTTAAAAAGTGCACTGAAAGGAAGAGGAACTACCTTAAAAATATAAGGTTATAATTCAGAGGTCTTGCTGACCCCTCACTTCTCCAGCACTAATCAGGTACAGGGGGCAGAGATTTGAGAATAAATAATAACCATTGGAGCTGCTGGTTAGCCTGGCCTCATCTTGCTATACTGATTTCCCTCGAATAACTCATGATGGGATGGAGGGAGAAAAGAACCTGTTGATGAATTTTGTTTAGTTTGTATTTGTTTGTTTCTCTGGTCACTTTCTCATGGGAAAATCTGGCAAAGGAAATGAAAAACAATGTGGTGTTTTGGTCTGAATTTTGGCTAAGGAGGCATTTCCATAAGAAATGAAAAAGTAAGGTTTATTTTTCCTTTATCTTCTGATCCACACTAGAAATGGTTTCATTTCTCACTCTGAATATTAGATAAAGAAATAGATAAGTCCTGATATAGGGATAGCACTCAGTCTCCCTTATGAACCCATCATTTTTCTCTCTGCCAAAGACCAGGCCTCAGCCATTTGTAATATGATCCTTAAACAGACACTTATCATTCAGTTCTAGATTTAACACTGAATGCATCTAGGCAATGAATCTATTATTATAATAAGCTGTGTTAAAATAGAATCTCAAGATTACCAGGGCTTTAAAGGCAATTGACTACAAAAATACTTCCTATGCCCTCCTTACCTAGTAATTGTTCTACCTCTATAGACAGGATGATCATTATCTCACAAGACATGTTCCGTTGTTCAACAGTTTTACTGTTTAAAAGGAAAAAGAAATTCTTCCTTCTGTTCAGCCAGAATGACTCCCTTTCATATTTACATTTTACCTTATAGTGTCACATAAGATAAGTGTACTTTTACTTTTTCAGGATAGAAACATACTAGAGAGAAAGGTGTCCAAAGTTATGTTCTATCATGATCATCACAATACCCATTCCGCAGATATGGAAATTGGGAATGAAAGTGGTTCACTGGAACACACTAATTTGGAAGTAAGGCCAATATATTTCTGGGGATGCATCTACTCGTCTTGTAACATTCCAAACAGTCCCATCAGCATATTCTGTAGGGATATGGGAAAAGAGATCACAGCTAATGATTAAACCCTTGGTCTCTTAACTGCCTTCAAAAGGGACTATTTTGGTTCAGAAGAGCTCTGAATTGACTTTATCTAATAAAGTTATATGTCTAATGCATTGGTTGATTGTCAGTGTAATGAAAAAAGAAAGAAAAGGAAAAAGCAGGCAATATGATCTTGAGAAAATAAAACCCATAGTTTTTGAGCAGATACTCTAGGAAGCATAAGTGTTACAAGGTTTTTGTTTTCCTCATTACTTACTCTTCACATATCCATTTGATTAAATCCTGAAAGTGGGTTTAACACACGGGATCATACAGGAAATAAAAGTAATGTGTGTAATTGGGAATTTTATTCCTTGGTCTGAATCTGGCCTTCATTTTCTGGTTTGGAATAGCCCTCAGTCTGTTTCTAGTTACCTCATTTTATATTGAAAATAGGGTGTCTTGGAAATGATGGTGCCCAAAATATGTTGCCAAAGTAGTAATGATTAACAATTTTAGCAGACATCTGAGATGAAAGAGAAGGAAAAAGATGAAACATCTCTTCACTTCATGTCATTATTATGATAGCCCTGTGAAGAAAGTACCGTAGTATTCTTTTTAATGATTATAAAATTGATGATCATAAGGGAAAAGTGATTTGCCTAAGGTCGCTTAGCCAGTGGGGACTGAAGACAGAGTAGGTATAAAAATCGGTTCTAAGCCTATCATTGCCTTCTCTAACTGCCCACCTGATTGCTAGAGTGTTAAGTGCTAAACCTTAATTGAGAGGCTAGCAGAGAAAACAAAAATCTCCATAGTGCTTACCTCAGTATCCAGATTGGAAACACTTAACTATGACAATTATGTTGGTAATGGGGATAGTTGTAGTTAGTGATTTTAAATTTTTCAAATTTATATATTCTTTTGATATTGGAAATCCAGTTTTATAGGAAACATTCATAGGTAAGAAAGGATAGACAAATGACAAAGATGGTCTATGATCAATACAAAAGAAATAAATGCTGTACTAGTTTCAGGGAAGCATTCCTCCTTCCCTCCTCCAATCCAAACCCTTTGCAAATCAATGGTATTGATAAAGGAGGGATGAAGAGGCATAATCATAGAGACAAATGAAGATCCAGAAAACTTCTCCTCTTATTTTGGTCTCTAGATAACCAAGAATTTTTAAAAATGAGGGAAAGGACCATCTTATCCAAGAATGGCTCTTATTCCTCATTGACCCCACCATTTGCTCCCCCATAATCAGAAGTTCATAGGTGAAAATATAAGATAGGCTAAATATAAGCTAGGCTAAAGCACTGACTTGCCACTCTGGTAAGCTAAAACCATTGGTTTTCAAGTCAGATAGCAAGAGCTATGACAATAATCTACTGATATTATTTTGTCATACTTTTGAAGGAAACTATCAGAGGTGGCTCTTAGATGGGCCATGGAAAACATGTTACTCTTCTTTTAGACATTTTTAATGTAGAAAACCAGGCAGTTGATTTTTGGCTCTCTGCACCTCAAATAATCTTTTCTTAATAAGAAGATGCCAATTTTGAGGATCTCTGATAACAAAAAATGACAGATAACTAATTCATCTGAGCACTAAAATTGCTATCAGCATTAAGTGCCAAGCAAAAACTCTAGGTAACAAATAGGCATTTCCAAAACCTCTGTCTCTGCATAGCTGTGGTAGTTACTATCTGACTCTTGCATTAAATATCTTTTCTAATAGCACCAAGAAAGGAACCTAGAGCTGTTGCATAGATCCAAATCCCCAAAACTCACCATTGACAATCAGTTGTACAGTGATGTTTTTGTAGAGGCCATGCTTGGTATTGCTCAGGGCAAAAGTGTAGTTTCCAGCATACTTTACATTAACTTCCAGGATTCTGAGTCTGTAGTTTACAGGGTCCAGCTGGAAGGTATGGTTTACTGGGAGTGGTTTTCCATCTTTGAACCTATAAGGCATGAGAAAGGAATGATAAATACAGTGTTGGCCTCTAGGACATACAACCCTCTCACCATAGGCTTATGCTTCATCATGGTCAACAAAGAGAAGCAGAAAAATGGAACCCATTTCATCAAATTTCCTGGCTTTGCTGGGCATGGTGACACATGCCTATAATCCCAGTGGCTTGGGAAGCTGAGCAGGAGGATTGTGAGTTCAAAGCCAGCTGAGGATGGCTGAGGATGTAGCTCAGTTGTTAATCACCCCTTGGTTCAATTGGCTGTCCCAAAAAAATAAAAAATTCTAGCAGGAGCATCTTAGTACAGTCACACTGGAAGTAAAAGATTAAAACTATCTCTTTCCTTTCTCCTAATGGTTAAATCTTTGGAAAGTATTCCCACACATGCATCCTATATTTCCATTTCCTCACTTCTCATCAATTCCTTTATGTTGTAAAATCAAATTTTCCTCCACAACATCATTTTGAAGTCATCTTTTCCAAGATTCCCATCAATGCCCTAAATATCAAAGCCAGTGGCCTTTTTGCATTAATGACCTTCAGATCTTCTGGGAAATCTGACCTCAAGGACCAAGTTTTTCTCTCTTAGCCTATTTTTTTCTTTTTCTTTTTTTTAAATGGAATGCTTCATGAATTTGCATGTCAGCCCTGTGCAGGGGCCATGCTAATAACTGTTATCATTCCAATTTTAGTATATATGCTACTGAAGTGAGAACTCTCTTAGCCTCTTGAAACTGTTCTAATCATTATTTCTCTCTTCTTCACTGACTTGTCTTTTGTTTACTTTCCCTTTTAATATATGTGTTTCCTGTAAACACATAAAATACTTAAGCAAACAGATGAGAGAGAGAGAGAGAGAGACTGAGAGAGAGAGAGAGAGAACTGAGATGTTTAGATCAGAACCTACAGGTTCTGCTAATAATCTGGATTTAAGGTGCTGGGAAAATATTTTTCAGTAATTAATAGTAGGAGCATAATAAATGCTTATAATTGCCCTCAAGTATATATGTGTTTATGTATGGATAGATACATAGATAAAGAATACTCTGTATTGTGTCTTGGGCTCTTATCTCTGGGTATTCAGGCTACATGAATTCATTTAATACCTGATGATGACTCTTAGTTTACCTCTCCAGATCCTAGCTCTAGATCCATATTTCAAAATGTTCCTGGAGGAAATTCTCTAAATGAATTTATCATGGTGTTCCTCTCCTACACCCTCACACTAGCTTTTCATCCAAATGAAGCACAGGTTGTTAATAACACAAGCACTCTTACATTTAACCAAATGTGAAGCCTATGAATTATCTCAGATCCCTGGGCTTAGCTTCACATATCTAACTGGATACAAAACCCTGAGTATTCTGCCTCTTCAATTTTCCCCAATTTCATTCATTCTTATATTCCCATTTCCTCCTGCTTATTCATGTCCACAACATGTCTCACATAACTCTTATCATAAGCCTCTATAGCAGTAGCTATTTCTCTTAGCCTTTCTCCATTATCATTGTACATTCATAAAGCCATATTAATCTTTCTAATGCTTAGCTTCAAATCTATCCTTCCTTACTTCATAACTTTGATGGTTCTCCACTGCCTACTAAAGTGAGCAATAAAAAAGTACAATATTTATTTTTCTTGTTAAACGTCAGAACTGTTGTGTAATATAAGTATAATCACTCAGATTTCATATATGAAGAAACTGAAGCTTGGAGAGTTTATGTAATATGCCTGGTAACTTGAAAAGGAATTAATTACATGTCTGCCTCATGGAAATTCCCATATTGTTTCCACCTCACCATTTCTTACCCTGATGTTCAAGGACCTGTACTAGGCTGGGTAAGACCATCTTTAAGAGTCCTTCAAAACCTTAAGATTCTGTAATCCCATAATGACCTTGGCAATTTTTCTAGACTTGTTCCCTCCTTTACTTTCAAAGAGCAAAAACTTATTTTCCCAAACATAGAGGATATAAAGAGTAGGAAAAGAAAATAATCAAAGAAACCCACCTCTTCTTGGGAACAAGGAGATAAGCCCCAGTTTCTGAAATTGGAAGTGCCCCAAAGGGTAGGGTTAAGATTAATTTATTTTCCAGAGTTAATGTATTCCTGAGTTCCCAATGCCAAAGTAAGGGTCTGGTGGAAGGAGTAATTGTTAAGGGTGAGGTTTAGCAGACACAGGAATGGAGAACCTTAGAAAAGAAGGCCCACTTACCAGGTCACATTGGGGCGAGGGAAAGCATCCACTCTTACTCCTATTTTGAGCATCCTTTGCCCAGCTGTCACCTCATAAATGCACCTTCTTTTGCATCTCACATTGAGGAATGATTTTTCTGGAATCAGAAGAGGTATGGTATCAGAGGGATAAAGTAAAACTAAATCTTAACTTTGTTTACTCTTCCTATGAGCATCCATGTTTTTCAAACCTCAGGGAATAAAATTTGAACTGACAAATGTTGTTGTTTATTAATAAGGATTGGCATTTTAGGTGGGACAATTCTTTGCTGTGAAATACTATGTCTCACTCTATCCCATCAATGCCAGTAGTGATCACCAGTCATTTTGACAAACAAAACATGACCCCTTACATTTCCAATGCCTCCAAGTATACTACTGCTCCCAAGTTGAGAATCATATAATCATGTTGGCCTTTTCCCTTGTGAGATGATTATTTAGACATGTGCAATGAATGATTTCTCACCAATGAGGCAAGAGGGCAAATTAGCTAGAGAATCTTTCGGAAAAGTTGTACAGATTCTTAAAAAGGAATGGAAGTCATCAATTTCCTTCTTTTCCTTGCCTTTAGACACTATCATTGGTATATATTTTCTGAAACTTCAGCAACATGCAGGGTACATTGAAGATAATGAAAGTGGCAGAGTAAAATAATGGAAGGAACCTGGCTTCAGTAGGACATTCATGATCCACTGAATCAAACATGGAACTGTAAATCTGAAGAGTCTATTATATAAGATAACTGTCTCTTGATTGTTAAACTACTTTTAATCAGGTAGTTTGCAGCTGAAGACATCCCAGTTTACTAAAGTGGACATATGGAATCCAAAGCCTGATAAACATAAAGAAAATTATCTTATAAACTCAGCTGTAGGAGTTTAACTGAGCTATAGCGGTTAAATTTTTAACTATAGAATAAACTCAGAATGTGACGGTATTTGAATTTGTAAGCATTTGTGTGTAGACAAATATTAGTATTTGTAGGTGAGAATTTTTTTTGTTGTGGTGCTGGGTATTGAACCCATGGCTTATGAATGATAAAACACACCATACCATTGGGCTGCATGCCCCCCCCCAGGCTCCAATAAGTGAGGATTTTGTCCATACCTTCAAATAAGTGTTAGAATCTGTGTGTATGCATTCCAAATAATATTTTTCTGTATAAATGTACTGGGATGAATATGGCTATAATTTTGTTTTGTCAGAGCATGTATTATGTGCATATGTATTTTTTAATCACCACTCCATAAACACAAAGTAATTGGGTTAAATAGAGGTTCACTTAATAATTCTTTCTGCTATTCAATTTTTAGACACATAGATATCAGTAAAAAGAAAAATCAAAGGGTACCCTCAAACATCATTTTAGAGATAGAAAAATTAAACCTAGAGAGGCATAGTAGTTGTTTTCAAGATCACACATCAAAATAGAAAAGAATATTCAAGACTCTTTACTCTCTATTTGGGATTAACTACTAGCTAGCCAAAAGATAGAAAAACATGTAAGTTAAATCACAATATTTTGTAGTATATGTTCCCTGTGACAGGGTAAAGGGACAGATTTCATATAAGCCCTGAAACAGTGGGCTGTAAGCTGGAGAAACCATAACAATGGAAGAGAAAATGCAGATATTTCTGAGTGATTCACCATGTATAGGGGAGAAGAGTAGAATCAAGAGAAAAGTCAAGAATGCAAGGTTTACTTACTGTATACTGTGATGGTAATGTTGGCTTGCAGGGCAGTATTGTTATTTTCCTGGCAAATATATAAACCCTTGTCTTCCATGGTTATATTCCAGATGGTCAAATTACTATAGCTTTTGTACACAGGGGACCCTTGGTACAAATTCCTTTTAACTTCACAACACCTGGGTGTTGTCTTAGACTGTGGGATGGGAAAGGATGAAAATTTCAATCAAGACTATTGAGTATTTCTAGATGTCTAAACTATTACAGGGTTTGGGAAGGAAGCCAGAGAAATTACTATAAGGAACTTGTACTTTGCCTACACTTCTAAAAATCATATATATATATATATAAAATAGACCACAATATGGTACAGAATAAAATATCAGTCCCTATAAAACATGTTTCTTGAAATTCACATACTACTTATTATTCAGCTTTGTTGATCTGCTAGCACTTAGCCTGGTTCTTGTCCAAGACTAGACTAATTCAGGGAGAGACAGTATGGATAAATACTCTAACATTCTGAAGGAAAGATAGTATACTCACATCTTGCCGGTTGAATACCCAATCCAGTTTGATTCGTCCATTGAATGTGGTCTCTGCCACACACTGCAGGAAAAGGGTGTCTCCCATCAAAAGCCTCTTCTGGTTATATCTGATAGAGATATTTCCTCTCTTGATTTCTAGAAAATAGAGGATATGCCATAATGGTGTTGACAAAACCAGGGGGAAAAGTCTTGATTATAGAGTAGTTCTTAAAAATTTTCAATCCTGCAACCCTTTCTTAGGTGAAAACTGTAGATGCAAAATCATACCACAAAGTCCCATGGTTTAGAAAAGACCAAATAAGATTTTATATAAACTATTGCAAGATACTTGGTAGTGGTGGCAAGGGTAATCTTGAGGATTTTTAGTGAGCAGCTTCTATAATCCTTAGAAAATTTTTATCTCCAATTTACAAGCTTCCCCATCAGAAAGTTTTATTTCTCCTACTGATCTAAAGTCATAATGCCCTTTGGTGGCTCATTCTGCATATTTATGTGTTCTCTGAGCAAGGGGTCTTCCTTGTTAATGGCCCATATCCACATTAATCAAAGAAGCAATAACATAAAATTCCAAGGTGCCTGTTATTTAGCCACGACATGCACCATTATTTCATGGTTTTGCAAGGAAAACCCTGTAAAAGGTGAATATTTATTATAGACATTGCCACCGGAGAAATGGTCTGATACTTATGAGTCATATAAGATTGCAGAAGTTAATCTGGGCTTTACCTACTGATTTATCTATCTATCTATTTATCTATCTATCTATCTGGGCTTTACCTACGTATATAGCTATATATCTATCTATCTACTGACATCTATATAGATAGATAAGTATATATTTGTATAATATATGTATATGTATATATGTATACATCCAATATATATTATGCAATATACATATTAAAATAAGACCCTAGGATCTTTTTTAATATCTATTTTTTAGTTTTAGTTGGACACAATACCTTTATTTTATTTATTTTCATGTGGTCCTGAGAATTGATGTCACCTTGCACGTGCTAGATGAGCACTCCACCGCTGAGCCACAACCCCAGCCCCAAGACCCTAGGATTTTGATTATCATGATTATTAATCTATACAAAAGAGAATTTAGCTGAAGTAAGTTTTATTCAAAAATGAGGTATTCTCACAAAGCATCATGATTATAATTCCTAATCTAAACACACAAATCACATACCCAATCGCTGTGGGAGATACAGTGACCTGTGGATCTTTCCACTGACTTCAGCAATGCATTGGAGCATGCTACTGTAGAACTGATAAGAGGGCCGCATCACAGTGAAGCCTTTCCTGGGGTCCCAGTTTTGGCTTGCATAGGTGAATGTGGCAGGGTGCAACTATGGGGAATGGAAAGGAAAACAGAAAGACAAAAATGTAAAGATCTCACTAGTATTCAGTGTAACACATATGCCATCTAACCTTAAACACAGAAGAAGAGTGGTCTGTCTTCCCACTTTCCTACCCAAGCTTTCCAAGGTCTGATCCCATACCCTACAATGAATCCTTTGTTTTTCTCTTACAAAATTAACACAGTTCTGGTCAGAGTAGATAGTTGACAAACAAAAAAGGGAACCAGTGAACATTTACATAGCACTTACTATTTTTCAGACAAATATTAGCTCATGTAATCCTCCCAAAAAGGTTATGATGTTGCCCCATTTCACAGATGCAGATCAGAGTAGATACCTTGCCCAATTGATGTTTTGTTATTGCATTGAATATCAAGACGTAGGTCTCTTCTATTGGAGAAGTTTAAAACCAAAATGCCCATTCAGTCTTCTTTTGAAGATAAAAGAACACCAGCTGTCAGTTTCCCAGGTTGCACATCTACCTATCAAGACGCCCGATATTTATTGATATTCTGTTGTTATGGGCATCCACTTTTGCCTCAGCTATGAACAAGTGCAAAAGACTTCACTGTAAGTCTATAAGAAGTTGACTATAAGAAGTCTATGCCTAATATTTTTATTAGTTAAATAAATCATATTTAATATTTAATCAAGTATATGTTCTGTGTCAAGTACTGTGCCAAGTAATAAGGACCTAGCTTCAAATAGCACAAACTGAATGCCCACTCTCAGCTAGTGTATGTCTAAACAGGCTTGTATTACTAAATTGTATCATTTGTAAATATGAAAATAATACATACTAACTGTGAACATTTTTCAAAAATACTGAAGAAAGTAAAGAAGAAAATAATACTAACCTATAATCCAGAAATAGCTAGGAAACAAATGAGGCATATGTACTTACATTCTCTTTTCTATGTATGTATGCATTGACACATAGTCACACACTATAAACACAATTTTAATCCTGTGTTTTCCTACTTAACATTATATTAATTAGCATATTCTCATATAACTAAAATTTTCATTAAATATAAAATTTAATGGCAATATGACATCAAAGGAGTATGATCAAAATCATGAAATCTCTGGAAGTCTTGTGATACAAGGAATAGTTGGAGAAAAAGGAAGGTTTTAGCCTGAGAAACTAAAACACTTGAGGAAAGAATATGGTTGGTAGGATTGATGTTTGGATTAGGGAAAAAGGTCAGAATAAGTTTAATTTTTTCCTAGTATATGAAGAGCTATTATTTGGGAACTTGGATTTTTGAGTATAACTTCAGAAGGTAAAATGTGAACTGATGAGTAAAAATGTCTGATATGCATGTGTTGGCTTAATAAAAAGATGGTAAACTCTGTCACTGAAATCACTCAAATAGGTGGGATGACTATTTGTCCAGGAGGCAATAAAGAAATTTTGTGTCATATAGGAAATCTCTTCAAACTCTGAGTTTCTGTTTCATAGACTATTGATTTAGTTTTCTTCTTCCTAATATGTATATACTCAGAAACTTCTTTTCCTTAACTCTACAATAGGATCATCAAGCTTTACCTAATAACACAAAATTTAAGGTATAAAATATACTACGTTTCTTTTTCTATCTTTTCACATTTTTAATGGCTATGATTGGGTCAAATTTGAATTAATTATAATTAGTCACACCAAGTATGTCTTGCTAACTTTTTTTTTCTTTATTGTGTACATTCTTTTATCTTTCTTTTTTGTTGGGGGGGGGTGGTACTAGGGATTGAACTCAGGGTCACTTGACCACTGAGTCACATCCCCAGCCCTATTTTGTATTTTATTTAGAGATAGGGTCTCACTGAGTTGCTCAGTGCCTCACCATTGCTGGGGCTGGCTTTTAACCCTTGATCTTCCTGTCTCAGCCTCTCGAGCCACTGGGATTACAGGCATATCTTTCTTTTTAGCATTAATATAATTATTATTCCATACTGATTGTACAAATTAGTGGGTTTTATTTTGGCATTTTTGCACATGCATATATTATGATTTTTTAGCAACTTTTAAGTCAAATTTCAAATGTTTAAAAATATTTTTAAAACTACTTTTCAACAAAATCTGTTGGGCCCCTTTGAGAATTCCTCAGCACTTTCATCATAACCTAACTGTCCTTTACTACCCAGTTGCTAGGTCCTCAAAGAACCCGGCAACAGAAATAGCATGAACTAAGGAGACTGCAAACAACACATGGAGACAAAAATACAAAATGGCTGAGAAAATAGTTAAAATCAGTAATGGAGGAGGCCCCCAAACTTGGAGTATTTTGCATGCTTCTACAGCAATTTAGAGTTTCAGGGATATATATAAAAAAAATCAGAGTTAAAAGGAATAACTCTGTGTCCTTATTGTTGTACAACACTGAGGCTTTTCTCAGTGGTAAAAAGTTACTCATTCAGTTAATTAAGCCTACAGACCAGTGCATCTCAATGGGAGGGAGTAGGTTCTCCTTACAGGAATTGGGCAATATTTGGAGACATTTTTGGTTGGTGCAACTGAAGGAAGTTGCCATTAGTATCTAGTGGGTAGAAGTAAGGGAAACTAATAAACATCCCTGAATGCACAGGATGCCCCCATGCAACAAAGAATTATCTGCTCCTGAATGTCAACTGAACTGAGGTCAAAAAAGTTTTATTGGATTCTACTTCCAAAATCTCTATTCTGCCTCTTCCCTTCTGTGCTCTCCTAAATTAGATCATCATCTACAGTAGACGCTTGGCATTTTGGTTGCATGTGATAGGATCTTCCCCTCGTTATCATCTTTATTCTTTCTTATAATGTGGCCCACCATCCTCATCCTCACTCCAGAACTATGTACTTTGTGTGGCATTTGCATACCATTCCTGCCTCTCTGACCACAGTGAATAGAGTAGAATTGGAGATTAGATTCTAATTAGAGTAACCAGAACCATCCTTGGGATTATTTTCTAACTTGGGTTCAGATAGGGAATACTTCTCAGCTTATCTCTAGGAAGAAAGATATAATGACCTATAGATTAATACAGATAATTTGTGAAAACAGATCTGTGATATTAGAGAAAGGAGCTTCAGGTGAATACACTAAACTATATTCTGCCCCTTGAAATGCATTTTGCATTTTGCCTAAGCCAATTTGAGTGCATTAGGATTTGAATAAATTTCTGTCATATTTAATCAACAATCCTGAATACTTCTTCATTTTTTCATAGTACTTTTTGTGTTTCTTACCAAATTCTTCACTTAATGTGCTTCTACTTGTCATAAGCTCTTCAGTTAAAACTGCCCTAGGCAGTCATTCCCTTTCTCCTTGGCATGCCTATTTTCTCTAGTACATACAGACCTGGCATTGGAAACTTTCTGTGGCTCTCCTATGGCAATAGATTGCTCAAAGCACATGACCTTTCCCTCTGCTCTGCTATGAAGGTTCTGCATAGTAGCTCCAGAGATGGGCATAACCCATTAGAAACTGAACAGGCTACCTTTAATCTTTTTTTGGAGAACATTCTATGGAAGGCCTTTGATATGTCCTGATATAAACAAAGCAGGTGAGGGCTCCATTTTGCCAGGAGCTCAATCTATTTCATGAGCTTGCCCATTCTGTCCCCAATTTTGAAACTACTTTCTGTGTTCTATGGTTTTTTTCTCAATTTTATTTATCTTAGTTTTTTTTTGGGGGGGGTATAGGGTTACCAGGGATTGAAATCAGGGTTACAGTAACACTGAAACCTAGCAATGAGATGGTAAAAGTAAAAATGCAAAACAGCAAAACCAATGTTCCTTGAATAACACTGGTTGTTAGAAGTTCCCAGGGAAGAGTGAGCCGAAGGCCTGAACTTGCTGCTTAGAAAATAAAAGACTTCAATGTGATCATGGGAATTGTGACATTGAGTATACAATGGCCTGCCAAATGACCGTATGTAGGTTATGTATTTTAGATCAGGGAATGTGAAATACATAACCAATACATCAAACATCAGCTGTAATGATCATAATTATACTGGTACTTTTCACCTGTACTACCTATTGCATTGTATAAAGTATAATTCACATCTATTCTCTTAACAAATAATCAAAAATTATTATCCAACTTGAACTCCAGGTTTCCTCTTTCATAGCTCAGAATTCTTCTTTGTGGGCTCACAGAATCTGATGGATGTTCCTCAATTCCATAGTAGCCAAGCTTTAGGCTGAATGTGTTATTCAGTGCTTTGGGATAGATTCTTTAGCCAATAGTTCCTTAAATGCCAGTATCATGTTAAATGTTTTTCCCCTAAATACAATAGTATCATAATAAGCTAACTTGAATCATGGGGACTTTTGATGAGTTATAAAGAAAGTGGTATATTATGGTTGCTGTCTAAGAATCCCCTTTGGATAGAAGGGGGAGATTTCTAGATCCCCTGAAGTTGATTGTTCTTAATAAATCTTAGGGGAGATGATAGGTAAGGCCTTAGAAAAGCAAATTCTGGCAGGGCTGGGGTTGTGGCTCAGTGGTAGAGTGCTTGCCTAGCATGCATGAGGCACTGGGTTCCATCCTCAGCACCACATAAAAACAAAATAAAGAGGAGTAAATGAAAGTAAAATAAGATTTTTTTTTAAAAAAGCAAATTCTGGCTATACCTCTACTAATATTCCCAGACAGCTCATGCTATGGAGGTGAACCCATTGTTTAGTATGGTTTAATTTTAGAAAAGGAGGCTTGGAATTAGGTCAGTCACTTCCCTATTCCATGCTTCCTTTTGGCATAGGACAGAGACACAGTGGCGCCAAGTCTCGTCAAACATTTGTTTGAAGGGAAAAAAGGAAGCTTGGTGAGTGGACCAGGTCATTCTCCCTGCATATTAGGTGAAGCGAGGATGAGGAAGCTATCCAAGCACATAGACTCTATCACAAACCCTGTCTTTCCCTCTCCACCCTTCCTGATGGTACACTAATTCCTGCTGGACTGTGTCCTAAAGACACGGGACATCTTCTTTTCCCTTTAGAAAAAGCTAATAGAAAGTCCCAGGGAAGTGTTGGAGGAGCACGTGAACTGGGTACTCACAGGAGATAGGACTTAATTGTGATGATAGAGACTGCTATAAAGAGCATATAATGACCTGCTAATGACGTTAGGGACAGATAGGACTTGGAAGAGGAATACTAACCAATCAAGATAGTGTGCAGTCTGCAGGAAGTACCTAATAGACTCCCAAGATTTTATGGGGCCTGTTAAAGTACCTTCTTCCCACAAGCTTCGTCAGCACCCCATTTATCATATCAGCTGGTGCTGCAAATACACAATGTCCTGGCTACCCAACTCTTAGCCTTCACAGATATATTGCAGTGAAGGG
The DNA here is from genome assembly GCF_048772815.1 of Callospermophilus lateralis. Classification (NCBI taxonomy): domain Eukaryota; kingdom Metazoa; phylum Chordata; class Mammalia; order Rodentia; family Sciuridae; genus Callospermophilus; species Callospermophilus lateralis. The sequence continues at coordinate 58,138,366 of NC_135325.1, read as the reverse complement.
GTATTAGGGAAAATCTTGACTCTCCTTATATGGCAGGAGAGTAAGAAGATCATTGCATGCTACTGTTGGAGGGTCATAGCTTTGTCATTACAGAGAATTTAGAAGAACCTAGTAGCAGAAGAAGAATGTATCCAGGAGAGGAGCAGATATATATGCCTGCCCTGAAGGAGACCATGAAGTCAATACCTGGACAAGGAATAAAGACATCCAATTTTTACTTTTGGCTATGACCTTCTAAAATATGGACTTTGAGAAAGTTCTTTCTTTTCTCTAGGCCAAGGGTCCCTCATATGTAAAATGGAAATAATAAAGCAAGCTCCATTTACCTCAAACGGTAGCTATCTGAGCAGCTCAAAGAAGGTGAAATATAGAAATGTGTTTTTAAAATTGTAGAAGTGTTATGCAACTTTGAATGCTGAGAACTTCAGGAATGTTAAGGTGATCCATCAGGGATATAATACCCCATTCATAACCAATATTGATTTGACTGATGAAGCTACATCTCTAAGTTACCCCTTCGTCTCTTGTACTCCTCATGTGTTCCACCCCAAAATTTCCAGTATTTTCTTTCTGTTTAAGAAAGACATGTATTTACTCAGACAATAAAATTTTAGCTTTACTTCTTATTTATAAAAAACTCCATGAAGGGGTTGGGGTTGTGACTCAGAAGAATAGCATTCGCGTAGCATGTGTGAGAAATTGGGTTCAATTTTTAGAAATACACACAAATACTCAAACCTTAGAGCTCTGGACAAACCTTATATGAAGTCTTCACAGGTCCTTAGACATCTAGAGTTAATCAAATTCAAGAAAACTCTTCTAGAAAATGTTTCTGGCTTCTGGGAAGGGGAGACCTTTCTAGAATGGCCTATAATATAGACTGAGTACAATAGATGATTACTCAGGGGCATCATAGTAACTATCTACTTCCCTCTAGTTTGTGCAATCCTCTTGTGAAAGTACTAATTCAAAGCAAAATAGTAGCATATCTATTTTTTATGTTCCACTCCAAAAAGGTAGACATGACACAGTTAGGGCCAGTACTAAACATGAAAATTAAAAATTCACCCCAAGTATCTTTATACTTCCTACACTAGAAAGTGGCAAGTCCCTCAGACCCTGACAATACAACTTACCAGTTGAAGCTTAACATCAACATCAGGGGAAGTGACCCGGCATGGTACAAGTATCTCTTCAGTGTCAGTAAACACAGTGATAACAAGAGGTATATTGTCGTAGGCCTGCACAAAGGTCTGGTTGTCATCTGCAGGGGTGAGAAATCATACTACAAATGGAATTGTCATCAGGATAAGATTTCCTAGGTTCCTTGTATATAAATTTCATTATAACTACTTTTTTTCTATATGGGGGAAAAAGGCTTAGAATATTAAAAGAACTCAGTAAAGAACACAGCCAAAACTTGAACTGAGATCTTGCACCTCCCATCCAAGATTTTCTGCACAAAGGCCAGGAAAGAATACAAGTCTACTCACAAAGATCTAAGAGAAAACCATTATAGTGGTCTTAATTTCAATCTATTGGGCTATATGGAAGAAGTAAAATCTATCTCATGGGCCTTCTGGCATATATCTAAAATTCCTAATTCTTTTCCATGTGAAGTATTTTAAAGTCATATGGGTTCTCTGGCACTTGAGCCAAAATGCATAGTAATTAATAGATTAGGCATATGATGTTTATCTGGAAAAGATAATAATTTATTTAAGTATTATATGCCAAGTAAAATTATTATTAATCTTTAATAAATTAAAATGTATTAAAATGACCATGAATGTGCTCATTTCACCCACTTCCCATAGGACTCAGACTCAGTTTGAGTGGGTACACACTCTATAAGTATTTCTCATGTGGTAAAAAATATAATGTCGATATGAGAACATATGATACTTCAAAAAAATGAGCCTTCAGTCATGGATCTTAAAAAAATGGTTTTGGCTACCTATATTCCTACAATTTCAGTTTTACCCCTGTAGATGGACCTGATATGAGGCATTTTTTTTATTCTGTACTATATCATTCCTTAAGATGTCCTTGAAAGTATTTTATAAATAGAAAATTTTGCAAAAGACAAATTAAAGATTTCCTTATTCTAGACAGAAAGGACTTATTTCCACAATATAAAGACTCTTTATGGCATACTCAAAGTCAAAATCATAATGGATGGATTAAAAATAAGTCATTTCCTCCAACATCAATAACAAAATAATTGTGTCCACTCTAACCACTAGAGTGGCTAGGTAGTAGATTGCTAGCCAGAGCTACCAAGCAAGAGAAAGAAATTAAAGGAACACAAAATAGGAAAAGAAGAGGACAAATTATCTCTGTTTGATGATAATAAGACCTACAAAGATGGAAAGACCTCCCATGCTCTTTGGTAGACTGAATTTGGTGAAAATGGCCATGTTACCAAAAGTAATATATAGACTCAATGCAATCTGCATCAAAATACCAATGGCATTTTTCCCACAACTAGAAAAAATAGTCCTAAAATTCTTATTTAGGAATAAAAGACCAAAAACAGGCAAAGCAATACTGGGCAATAACAGTGTTCCTGTTGGTACCACAATACCTGATCTCAAATTATACTACAGAGATACAATAACAAAACCAGCATAGCATTAGCATAGAAATAGACATGAAGAACAATGAAATAGAAGACACAGACAAATCCACATAGAAAGAGTTGTATGATCACTGGTAAAGGTACAAAAAGCATGTTGAAGAAAATATAGCCTTTGTAACAAATGGTGCTAGGAAAACTGGATACACATATTTTAAAAAAACTAAATCCTATCTCTCATCCCAAACAAAAATCAACTCAAATTGGATCAAAGACCTAGAAATGAGACCAAAATCACTGCAACTGCTAGAAGAAAATATAGGGTGAACACTCCAACATATCCCTACCGGCACCAACTTCCTAAAAAAGACTCTTAAAGCTCAAGAGATAAAATAAAGACTGAACAAGTGAAGATCAAAATAAAAAGATTCTGCATAGCAAAAGAAAAAAGAACATGAAGAGAGAATCTACAAAATGGGAGAAAAACTTTGCCAGCTACTGTTTTGACAGGAGATTAATATCCAGAATATGTATAGAACTCAAAACAACTTAATCTCATTTCAATTGAGGCAATAAAGGGCATTTAATAAAATTCAACATCTATTCATGATAAAAGCATTGAACAATGAAGACAATACAAAGAATGCCTCTCAACATAATAAAGACCATTTATAATAAGCAAATAGCTAACATTATATTGAATGGGGAGATGCTAAATGCTTTCACTTTAAGATTGGCAATAAGACAAGGATGCCCAATTCATCACTTTTATTCCCCCAAATCCTACTTACACAAATAAGTCAAGATAAATAAAAAAGTAATGCCCTAACTGGAAAAGAAATCAAACTGCTACTATGTGCAGATGACCATCTTATATATAGAAAACCCTCAAAACTACACCAAAAAACAATGAGAACTAATGAATAAATTCAGCAAAGTTACAGGATACAAAATAATATCCGAAGTCAGTATAGTTGCTACATGTCAATGTCAAATTTTCTAAAAGATAAATCAAGAAAGCAATTCCATTAAGAACATATACAAATAGAAATAAATAAATACCCAGGAATAAATTCAATCCAAAGGGGTGAAAAATCTCTACAATTAAATTTATGAAACATTCATAAAAGAAATGATAATATCCCAAATTGGAAAGACAGTTCTTCTTCATGTATTAGAATAATCAATATTGCCAAAATGTTCATACCTCTCAATCAGATTTACAAATTTAAGTCATTTTCTATCAAAATACTAATGACATTCTTCATAAAACTAGAAAAGTCAAATCTAAAAATTTTATGAAACTGCAAAAAAGGCCAAATAGCCCAAGTCATTTTCAGTAAAAAGAACAAAGCAGGAGTCGTTATACTACCTAATGTCAAAGCATACTACAAAGCAGTAGTAATGAAATGATATGGTATGGCATAAAAACAGACATATAAAAATGGAACAAAATAGACAGCCTAGAAGTAAATTTACACATCTACAGACAATTGATTTTTGACGAAGATCTCAGAAAACACACTGGATTGAGGATGGCATTTTCAACAAAAGGTTTTGGGAAAAATAAGATAGACCCACTATATCTCACCACTTAAAAAGATAAACTCAAAATGGAATAAATATTTAAAGACTTAAATGTAAGTCCCGAACTTATGAAACTACTAGAAGAAAACAGACGAAAAATATTTACAGAATATGGGTTTGCTTCTAGGATCTTTACTCTGTTCCACTGTTTCATGTGTCTGTTTATATCTAATACAATGCTTTTGCTTGAATAAGACTTCAAAAGTGCAATAAGTAAAATCATACATAGACAAATAAGATTAAATAAACTTAAAAATACTCTACACATCAAAGGAACCAATCAACAGAGGGTGGGGACAACCTGTATTATGGGAAGATATTATCAATATATACATTTAATAAAGGTTGGTACCCAGAATATACAAGAAACTCCAAAAATCTATAACAAAAATATGACCAAATTTAACAATGGAAAATAAATCTCACATTACCTCTCTCTCTAAAGAAACACACATTCAAATAGCCAATAGGTACATGAAAAATATGTTCAAAATCATTAATCATCAGCGAAAGTCAAATCAAACTCAAAATAAGATATCCCATCCCAATAAGAATAAGTAATATAAAAAAAGACTAAAAGTAACAAGTGCTGGCAAGGATGTAGAGCAAAAGAAACACACAGTGTTGGTAGGGATATAACTTAGTACAGCCATTTTAGAAAACAGTATGGAGGCTCTTCAAAAACAGAACTACCATAATATTCAGCAATCCCAGTAAATGAGTATATATACAAAGAAAATAAGATCAGTATGTTGAAGAGACATCTGCATTCCCACATACATTGATTCATTATTCTCAATCTCCAAGAAATGGAAACAACTTAAGTTTCAATCAACTGAAAAATGGTTAGAAATGTGGTACATATGCACAATTGAATACTGTTCCACAATAAAAAAGTATTAAGCACTTTCATTTACAACAATATGGATGGAACTGGAGATCATTATATGAAGATAAATAAGTTAGAAATATCAAGTACCATATGATCTCAACCATAGGTAAAATCTATGAAATCTTATAAAAGTTGTTAATAAAATGGTAGTTACCAAAAGCCAGCAAAAGTGTGTGTGTTTTACTGAGTACTGATTAATGGTTACTAAGATTCATTTAGATGGGATCAGGAAGCTCTGGAGTAATATTGTATAGTATGGTAATGATAGATGACATTATGTCCTATGAATTCCAAAAAGCTAGAAGAAAGGGTTGTGACAGTTTTCACCACATGGAATTGATAAATGTTTTGGAAGATAAATATATTTAATTTCATTTAATGACAGTGATATTGACATAATAACAAAAATGAAGACCAGTGGAATAGAATAGAAGTCAGAAACAAATACAAACAGATACATCATCTGATCCTTAACAAAGTGCCAAAAACAGTCGGGCATGGTAGCACAAGCCTGTAATCCCAGCAGCTTGGGAGGCTGAGGCAGAAGGATTGTGAGTTCAAAGCCAGCTTCAGCAACATAACAAGGCTGCTAAGCAACTCAGTGTGACCCTGTCTCTAAATATTTTTTTTAAAAAAGGCTCAGTGATTAAGTATCCCTGGGTACAAAAAGAAAGTACCAAAAATATATGTTGAATAAAACAGAGACTTTTGAACAAATGGTGGTAGGAAACTGGATAGCTCTTTGTAGAAGAATGAAACTGGAATGCCATCACCCTACAAAAAAATGTTAAGTCAAAGGGGATCAAACAGTTATGAATCAAGAATAGAAACTGTTCAAGTGATATGAAAAAAAATGGCAGGAATGGAACTGAAGCCAGAATTAGACAGGCAGACAGTATAGATAGGTAAATCATATCAGGTCAGATCAAGGAGGCCAATATTTTTTTCTTTTTTTTTTATTTTTATTGTTGGTTGTTCAAAACATTACATAGTTCTTGACATATCATATTTCACACTTTGATTCAAGTGGTTTATGAACTCCCATTTTTACCCTGTATACAGATTGCAGAATCACATCGGTTACACATCCGCTGATTTACATATTGCCATTCTGGTGTCTGTTGTATTCTGCTGCCTTTCCTATCCTCTACTATCCCCCCTCCCCTCCCCTCCCCTCTTCTCTCTCTACCCCCTCTACTGTAATTCATTTCTCCCCCTTATATTTTCCTCCTTTCCCCTCACTTCCTCTTGTATGTAATTTTGTATACCCCTGAGGGTCTCCTTCCATTTACATGCAATTTCCCTTCTCTCTCCCTTTCCCTCCCACCTCTCATCCCTGTTTAATGTTCATCTTCTTCTCATGCTCTTCCTCCCTACTCTGTTCTTAGTTACTCTCCTTATATCAAAGAAGACATTTGGCATTTGTTTTTTAGGGATTGGCTAGCTTCACTGTGAGTCTGGGAAGTTGGAGACTGTCTCCAGAGGGATTGAAATGTTAATTCCTTCAGAGCCCTTCCTCCACACTTATCAAGAATCTCTCCCTGCTCTAACCTGTTGCTAAGGTACTCTGTCCCAGGAATTGCCCCTCCCTACAGGGATCTATAAAGTTGATAATGTGTACTGGGCTACTCCATCCAGCCCTTCCCCCTTCAGCCCACCAGTTTCTCACCTCTTGGCTATCCCATTGGGCCTAGTCAGGTACTCAGGAAGGAGAAAGAAAAGGAGAAGAGGGCAGAAGAACAAAGGAAGCCTAGGACATATAAAAAAGGGCAGAACACCTTGCTTCTTGGGATACCTGGATACCAGCTATGGTCCCCTTCTCCCTCCTGGGAGAAGTCTATGTTACCCATTTTTAAATAAACCCTGCTTTATATGCTTGCCTCAGCGTGCTTCTTTAATGTTCAAACTTCAACATGTGAGGGATCAGAACTCATCACTGATAACGGTGGTATCAGAACCACATAAGACCCATCTCTTTCAGTCCTTGCTATTTACCCCCCAAACTGCAGCAGATACACACATACGCACACATACACACACATACACACACACACACACACACACACACACACACACGATGGAGTTCTACACAGTAATAGAGAAGAATGAAATTATGTAATTTACTCCCAAATAGATGGAAGTGGAGATTATCATGATAAGTGGAACAAGCGAGACACAGAAAGTCAAGGGTTAGATGATTTCTTTCACATGTGGAAGCTAGAAAGAAAAAAAGAATAAAAATGGGGAATCTCTTAAAAATGGAAAAGAGATAAGTAGAGGAGAGTTAGGGTATCGAAGGTTAGAGGGGGAAGGGAGGGAAATGGGAAAAACTAAGGAATAAAATTGAATTATGCTACAGCATGTATTAATATGCCACAAGGAATCCCACTTTTCGTTATTATTATGATGAGTGAACAAATATATATGTGTGTATATTATTTATACATATGTATGTATACATATACGTGTGTGCATATATATATATATGTATGTATGTATATATATGAGGATCAGAAGAATAGAGGTATGGGGAAACAGAGGAGGGGAGAGAAAGGAAAGTACTAGGGATTGAACTAGAACAAATCATGTTGTGTGAATAAATGCATGTCACACTAAAGTCCATCACTTTATAAAAATCTATTTATTACCATATTATAGTGATTAGCACATTATAGTAGTCACTGTAATGTGCTAATAAATAGATTTTTAAAACATTTTGAGGTACTTATATACATAACACATGCTATGGAATTTTATTCAGCCTTAAAATGTGAGGAGATCCTGCCATTTGCAAAACCATGGATGAACCTGTACAATACTCTGCTAAATGAAATAAGCAAGACAAAAAAAAAATAACTGCTGCAGGGGCTGGAGTTGCAGCAGCTCAGTGGAAGAGCCCTTGCTTAGCATGTGTGAAGCACTGGGTTTGATTCTCAGCACCACATATAAAAAAATAAAATAAGGGTCTATCAACAACTAAAAATATTTTTTAATAAACCTGCTACGTGATTTCACTTAAGTGTGAAACCTAAAACATCAAATACACAGAAATATTAAGTTGCACAGTGATTATCAAGGGCAAAGGGGTGAGGGGAATGTAGAGGTTTTGGTCAACATTTATAAGGTTATGAATATGTCTAGATACCTGATGTAATATGCTGACTCTATATAATTCTACATTATTGTATAGTTGAATTTTGCTAATAAGTAGATTCCAGGTCCTCTAAACATTAAAGAAAAGATAATTATATGAGAAGGTGGGTATGTTAATCTGCTTTATTGTGGTAATCATTTCACTATGTGTGCAAATATGAAGACATCAGGTTATATACCTCAAATATATATGACTTAAATGGCATGCATGGCCCGCAACATGGCTTCCATAATATTTCTATTGTATAGCATTGCCCTAAAATATCTGATTCAGAGCACAACCTCCCACAAATGGGTATACACAGGTCGGATTAAAGTAAATGTAATTCCCCTCTACTCCTACATTACACCTCCTCTATCTATACCATATACACATTAAAGAGACACTAACATAACGCTGTCAAATATACCATAGTCCAGAGAAGTTATTCCTTATGATTTCACTCCATAGTATTCATTTGTTCAATGAACACTTATTGAACATCTACTCCATACATGGTTACAGGTGCTAAGTATAGCATGTTGAATAAGACAGACAAAAATCACCACTGTGGATTATGAAGAACAGCAGTGGAGACAAACAAAAACTAAGTTTTATATATAATGTCAGAGAGTGGGACATATGAATAAAGCAGAAATAAGGAATGTAGAGTTTCAATTCTAAATAAGGTGGTCAAAGGAGGTCTCATTGAGAAGGAAATGTTCATGAAAGATTTGAAAGGGAACAGGGAGTGATCTTGGGGGCTACAAGTGGGAAGAGTAGTCCAGGTAGCATAATCAGCCAGGTGCCATCGCCTGGTACATTTGAAAAATGAACAGGATGGCTGGTGCTATAGCTCAGTGGTAGAGCACTTGCCTGGCACATGTGAGGTACTGGGTTTCAATCCTCAACACCACATAAAAATAAATAAATAAAATAAAGGTATGGTGTCCATCCACATCTAAAAATATTTTAAAAGTAAATAAAAATGAACAGGACACAAGGAGTTAGAGCAATGAGAATACAGAAAAGATTAATAGGAGATGAATAAAGTCATAAGTATGACAAAAACCTAGGTCATATCATGATTTAAAGGCCATTGTAAATACTTGAGATTTACTTTGAGAAGGAGCATCATTTTTGTTTCTGAGCAAGACGATAGATGCAACAAGAATTATCCTTTTAAATATCATTCTTTGCTCAACACTGAAAATATATACTATACTGAAGTGTACACTTAAAATATTGACAGTGACTTTTTTATGTATTTTACAACAATTAAAAAATAATTCACTCTGGATGCTAAGTTGAGAGAAAACTATCTTGGCTTAGGTACAGAAGCAACCAAAAGATTTTGGCAGTCCCCAGGTTAATACAATTGTGGCTCAGGCCACAATGGTAGCAGCTTTTACGGGCAGAGGAAATGAGTTTTATGATACACCTTCAAAGCAGAGCCAACAAGCTTACATGTGTGCTTGCTGTGTTCTGATTATATAAGCCTTCAACTGTATAGATCTTCTAACTCATCCATGTGGGGCTTTTAAAATAAGAGTATGAAATAAACCTCAAGTTCCAGGATCTTCACATGTCAGAGTTTAGATGCTGGTATTTTATACTCAAGAAAACAGAGAACCAAAATAGGGAATATAATTGCCCACACCAAATAGTAATAGAGCCAACATAAGAACCCAGGTGCTCTAGGTTTGAGCATGAGAATACAGAATACTATTTCTACTACCTTCTTTTTCCTTTTTGCTTTCATGATCACATGGTCAAGAGTGTTGAGGTAATCAAAAGAAAATACTGAATGAAGATGGATGTTGTTTCTGACAATAAGGGAAAAGGATTTTGAAGGATAATATAAAATATATTTGCTAAATAAAAGCATGAGTGTCTTTCCAAAAGAGTCCATGCTTGCATGCAACATACTAAATTCATTTAAGAGCAATCAATGAAGAAACAACCCAGTGTCATGGTTTATAACTTTTCAAAATCGGTCTTGAAAAATATCTCATTCTCTCTCAAGATTACCTAGGCCCACTACTAAGGAGGTAATGCATTTTCAGTAAGGATCTGCATTATTTCCAGCTTCAAGTCCCATGTAGGTGTGGAAGGCTATGATATAGTTTCCAAATGACTGTGGTTTTCAGCCTTACTCATTTCCAAATATATCTTGAAATTTCAAACCCTTCCAAACAGGAGTAGAATGAGTATTACTTGCTTAGGAGTGTTATCAGATGAAGTTAGCTGAATGCCTGAGGGAGTTGGAAAGAGGTCTGGATTACTAAATTTGGATAAGAAGACCCAGATGAAAGGGGTCATCTAACCAGAAGAGGTCAGAGCATTCTTCCATTTCTCATTCCAGAAGCTAATGAAATTTACACAGAATTGACCTCATTTATTAGTGAAAAGTATAACTGTGGAATGGATTCTGGTATTATTTATTATCTCGGAAATGTCTTGGGACTGCTATACAAGCCCTAATACTCTTCCTCCCAAACCTTCTTCTCCCCATATCTTCCCACATCAGCTATTTTCATTCATTCACTTTGTCCGAAGCAGGTCTCCCAAACATCTTTGTATATTTTCTAACATTGTTCCCTTTCCTAGAAATCTAAAACCATTACAGTCCTATCCACACTAAGATCACAGACTCATACATTTTGTCTTTAAAAAGTTTTTGCTTCATTGAGGTATAATTGCCAATTAATAATTATGTGCATAAATATATATACAACTGTGTATAAATATGTATAATTATATATACATATGTATGTGTGTGTGTGCGCGCGCACACAAGCAAACATCTGCATCTGCCTTTGCCCTGGAAAGGCAGAGAAAAATGGCAGCTAAGTAAGAGCCTCCAATGATCATCTCTCCACAGACACACGAACTGAAACAGGTATTCATGCACCAAACTACCTTCAGCAGAGCTCAGGAAAGAAGATGAGAGACCATGGTATCTGCTTTTAGTAAACAAATGAAAATAAATATTGAAGAAGACATAAATAAATGAGTTGCTTTTGTTACAATTCCTCAACACTAAAAAGCCCAGTGTGAACAGAGCAGCCACCAGCTTTGGGTAAGGAAACAGAATTAAGTCCACATCTTGAAGAACTCTATCAGGCCTGCCACAGTGAAACCCAGTGCTGGACTAAGCTACACAATCCCTACCAACAAGCCAATACCCACAGACTGAATCACTAGAATTATATTGGGCCATGCAGCTGACTGCCTCCAATACTCCTCCATCAATCTCTGGCAGCAGAGTATTAGCAGGATGCATAGTAAGGGTGTGACACAGGTTGGTGTCATTGGTGGCCACAGACATGAGGATGGCCATTCGTGAGGACTCTATAAAGAGCAGGGCAGAATCCTACAGGACCTGACCATAGCCTGATTATTATCTACCTGGCCCAAGGGAGAACCTTATGGGGGCAGAATGATTTCTAGATATTCTCTTGGTTCATTCTGAAAAACACAAACACAGTGTGTCTGGGACAAATCTGGTATTAGGTTATCCCCTAGTACTGAAACAGTGAAAACATACCAACAGCAGATGTCTTGTCCTTATAGTTTATATCTTAACCACCTCCCAAAAGCTTATGTGATAAGGCTTAGCTAATGGTACGATTGGGAGGTGGTAGAAACTATAGGAGTTGGGGGCTAATTGAAAGAAGAATGTCATCAGGAGCATGCACTTAAGGTCTATAATAAGACCCTGTCATTCCTCTGACTCTTTGCTTCCTGGCTGGTCATCATGAGGTGAGCAGCTTTGTTCTACTATGAGCACCTTACAGTAATTTTCTACCTTGCCACAGATACAAAATAATGGAGCAAAGTGACTATGAACTGAAACTGTTGACAGCTTGAATGGAAATAAATCTGTCCACTGTCCACTTTTGAAATCACTCATCTCAGGTATTTTATCACACCAACAGAAGACTTCCATCAAGAAGTGGGGTCATTGCTACAAATAAACCTGTCAATGTTGTTCAGGAGCCTTTGGAATTGCTTTTCAGGAAGGAGTTGGAAAAAAAAGGTTGCAGACGCATGCTAGAGAAACCCTAGAATTTTTTAAGAAGTGTTTAATGGGTGATTATTATAGAAACTCAGAATACCAGAATGCTGAGTGGAATACAAACAGTAAAGGCTATGCTCAAGAGGTTTCAGATGAAAATGAGCACTCTATTTATAATTGGACTATGGGCTATTTGTGTTACATTCTGGTAAAGAACTTGTATATATTTTGCCCATCCCTGAGACTTTGCGTGAGGCCAGGTTTAAAGTTGTAGAAATTCTGCTTGGGAAATTAAAGATGGAGGATTAGAGGCACCCAGCAGTCACTTTCATATCCAGGATATAAATCTAAACAATAGGAGTGTAGTGTTGAGGTGGGAAATAATGGGAGAACACTGGAATTCAATAGTGCACAGATCAAAACTTGGAGACCAGAGACTTTGAATAGTGAAATGGATTGTGAAATAGAAGACATTATTGCTGTGTAGCACTGTGGTAGAGGGTTGGGAGTAACCACTTATCAGGCTTAGAGGTAAAAGAAGGAGAGTTTCGGTGAGTTCCCCTAGTTAAAAATCCAGCACCCTGCACAAATATGGTCTAAACAGACAATTGACCCTTGGTTTAGAGAGCAAGCTGGTTCTGGAGTTATCTGCACTTCCTAGAATATTCTAATGGTGCTGTAACTGGGAGCCATCATGATAAAGGTTCTATTGTCTGTGCTTACTCCTCTGGGAGCCAAAGGCCACTGCATTTTCCTGTCTCCCAGACATCATGTCAACATCACTCTACTGGTTTAGTGGGATATTGCCTCAAGAGTCAATTTGTCCCACAGGGGAGACTCTGACATAGACACATTGAGAATTCTATGCAGTGTAAAAATGGTCTGGCATATGGAGGGGAGCAGAAGGTGCTTGTCCTTAAAATCAGCAGTTCAGAAGGCCAGCTGTCAGAGTCCAGGAGACTGAATAATCACATGTGATTTTATGCAAAAGCCAACACTAGGAACACTGTGGGCAGGAGACTGTACAATTCTATTACCACCCCCACCCCAGAACAAATATATTTGACTCCCTTGCCACTCTCTGCCCTCAGGAACATCTGGGAAAATACTGTAGAACTGCTATTTCACTTTCCCTTAGACCGTATTAGCACAATAGGCTCTGGAGAGAATCTTGGGGGAGTTCTGCATTCTGTGTCAGCTTATTGACAGAGTGAATCAAAGATTTTAGCCCCAACATTGGAGCATGCAGCCCCAAAAGATCTGGAGAGATTCGTTGCCAGAAAAGTTCCACATTCCATAATAGCTTTTTGGCATGCTAGTGTGGCATGGGGTGAATAGACCTTGCTCTGCTCTGTCCATAGATCATACAACTTTGAGACAAGCTTTGTAATTCTAGCTTGAAATCAATTATTACCCACTCATGTAAATAGGAGGAAAGAATTAATTTTTATTGATGACTTCATAGGTCTTACTATTATTTATTTTCTTTTTAGATTTTCATTTTTTCTTTATATTCCTCAATTTTATTTTTTTATTGGTTATTCAAAACATTACAAAACTCTTGACATATCATTTTCATACATTTGATTCAAGTGGGTTATGAACTCCCATTTTTACCCCAAATACAGATTGCAGAATCACATCAATTACACATCCACATTTTTACATAATGCCATATTAGTAACTGTTGTATTCTGCTACCTTTCCTATCCTCTACTATCCCCCCTCCCCTCCCCTCCCATCTTCTCTCTCTACCCCGTCTGTTGTAATTTAATTCTTTCTCTTATTTTTTTCCCTTCCCCCTCAAATTCTCTTATATGTAATTTTGTAAACTTTTACTTTTCTTCTGCTTTTCCTTTTTCCTTTTGTTCTTTCTTTTTTGTTTTCAATTGTATTTCCTTTTTTCCATATTTTAACCTTTTTTACTTATTTTATGTGAAATTTTTCCAATTAACTACTTTTTAACTTTTTATTTTACCCTATGTTATTTCCCCTTTATTTTCTATTGTATTTGTGGTTGCTATTCTTAACATGTTAATTTTTTTAAATTTCTTTACCTGGATTATTTACTTTATCCTTTTTACAGTTCTTGGGATAGAGCCAAGCATTGCATGGGTGTTCTGCCACTGAACTACACTACCAGCCCAGCTGAGAGGAACCACACCTTTCTCCAGCCACAAAAGAGTCCTTGCTCAAACCTGAGTAGATAGTTCAACTTAAAGAAAAGTGAGGAAGGGGCTGGGGCTGGGGCTCAGCAGTAGAGTGCTCGCCTAGCATGTGTGAGGCGCTGGACTCCATCCTTAGCACCACATAAAAATAAATAAAATAAAAAATTGTGTCCAACTATAACTAAATATATATATATATATATATATATATATATATATATATATATATATATATTTAGTTATAGTGTGTGTGTGTGTGTGTGTGTGTGTGTAAAAAATAGTGAGGAAAATGTCCCTACCCAACAAGCTGTCCCCAAGTGAGTATCTCTTAGGGAGCACTGAAATCTGGCTTCTGGATACTCACCACAATAGCAAAAACAGACAAATAATACAATTAATGTGAACACACACACGCAAGGGCCCTCAACCTCAGTCACTTGCATACACTATCAAACTGCACATTGCTGGCAAAACTTGATGGGAATACTACAGAGGGGAAACTGTGATACCAGGCACTTTATCTAACCATGCAACACTTGTAGTTGGGCCAGTGTCTAAACAGAGGATGAAAATATTAGGCCCTATCACCATGATTAGAACAGTCAGTATGAGAATTGTTGTCAAGTAACAGTGTCAATATCAACACAAACTGAAGAAACTCCCATCATCTGAAAGGGGCTTGTATGCCTATTTTAGGAGTAATCACAGAATGAAACTCATATTCTACTTTCTTTTCTGCTTATGTCAGAACTATCAGAGGAACCCCACTCTTGAAAGACCTACAGGAAAAATGTGTTCCTCAGGCTCTGACATGATATTCATGTGTCAAAACACACTAATCAAATCCAAAGAAGCTTCAGGAAATTACATAGTGAAGTAAAATTGAAATTAGTTAATAGTATAAAACACACTGGTATCATAGGATGCATCATTAAGAAGGCTGCTTAATAAGAAATTTGTCACATAAAAGTGAGAAATCCATCCAAAAAGACAAACAAATCTCAAAGATGAAATACAATAAATATGAAAAAAACAGGCAATATGATATTCTCCATAGTTCCAATGTCCCTAATGACAGATTGCAAAGATAACAAAGTAGATGAAAAGCAAAAAATTAGAAATATATACATATATATAAAACTCAATGAAATACAAGAGAATGCAAATAATCAACTGAACTAATTAACAAAGACACTGAGGGAAATGAAAGGGCAATTCAACAAAGAGATAGAGATATTGATATTGATAGTGAACCAGATAAAAATACTGGAAAGTGCTAGGCACAGTGCTTTACACCTGTAATCCTAGCAGCTTGGGAGGCTGAGGCAGGAGGATGAAGAGTTCAAAGACAGCCTCAGCAAAAGCGAGGCACTAAGCAACTTAGTGAGAACCTGTCTCTAAATAAAATACTCATTAGGGCTGGGGATATGGCTCAGTGATTGAGTGTACCTGAGATCTCATCCCCCCACCCCCCAGCAAAAAAAAAAAAAAATCACTGGGAATGGTTTGGGCCCAGTGGTGCACACCTGTATTCCCAGAAACTCATTAGAATGAGGCTGGTGGTTCTCAAGTTCAAGGCCTGCCTCAGCAACTTAGCAAGACCCTAAATAACTTAGTGAGACTCTGTCTCAAAATTAAAAAATAAAAATTAAAAAGGGTTGGGAATGTGGCTCAAGGTTTAAGGATTCAATCCCAAGTACCAAAAAAAACTGGAAATATAAAGCTTAATAATTTTAAATCCTCACCAATAGACTAAATAAAGAAGAAAGAATTTTAGAGCATAAAGAAAAATCTGTCAAAGTATTACATTCAGATAGCAATGAAGAAAAAAGAAGGATTCAGAAAACATACAAGATATTTGGGACACTGCTTTCTAGATCAAACATTCACATAACTGGCAAACTAGATGGATAGAGCTACATGTTGAAGACAAAGGAAATCCATTAAGTGGAACAATAGCAAATAATTTTCAAAATGATGGGAAAGACAAAAAAGCGTTTAAATCTCAAAGAGACAGGACCATAAAAGAAGCATTCTACAACATAATTATAATTAAATTGGCAAAAGCACAGAATAAAGAAAGAATATTAAATTCTGCAAAAGAGAAGTACTGAGATGAATTTAAAAGCACCCCCCATTACAGTAACAGCAGAATTCTCAACAAAATCTCTGAAAGCCAGCAGGGTATGGAATGATGTATTTCAAATCCTGAAAGAGAACAACTTCCACTGCAAATTATTCTCCCTAGCAAAATGATCCTTTAGAATCAAAGTATAAATATATAATTCCAAGATAAGCATAAACCAAGGGAATTCATGATCAGTAGAGCAGCATTACAGAAGATAGGTAAGAGAATCCTATGCCCATATCAGGTATAATGATTAGTACAATCATGAGAACAAGGGAAAGAATACCTCTCAGAAAAATAATAGACATAGAGTGAACAATAGGAAAGAATAAAAAAATATCTATATGCTAAACCATAAAGAGTCTCAGATGAATAACATAGGAAGAAATTAACATAGAATACTAAAAATATAAAGAAAATCAATCAAGTGTCAGAAAGAAAAGCATACATTTCAATAATAATGCAGAATGCAAATGGTCTTAATTCTCAAATGAAGAAAAATACTGGCTAGATGGACTAAGAAACAAGATCCAACAATATGTGGCTTTAGGAAACTCACCTTGCATGTATAGGTATAATAAAATTGAAAGTAAAAGGATGAAAAAATATATTTCAAGAAATGGAATCCCAAACCTAAAAGAATAGCTATAATTATATCCAAGAAAATGGACTTAAGACAAAATCAATTAGAAGGTCACTACATATTGGTTAAGGAAACCATCAAGAAAATATGATGATGAAAAAAATTTAAAAAGAAAAAAGAGGATATGATGATTATTAATACATATGCACAAAAATTCAGAGCCACCCAAATTTATAAAACAAACCTATGAAGCATAAAGGGAGAGACTGGGCCAATACTACACTGTAGATGACTTTAGTAGCACACAATTACAGATCAGCCAGACAAAGAAATAACAGAGTTAAATTATACTACAGATCAAATGGACTTAATGGACACAGATTATTTTACCCAACAGCTGCAGAATACAATTTCCTTTCATCAACACATGGAACTTTTTTCTAATAGACCATATATTAAGCCACAAAAGAAATCTTTATAAAATAGAAATGATTTCCTGTATCTTATTTGATCATAATGGACTAAAACCAGAAACAAGACACAAGTACCTGATCATACTAAAATAAAACTACAAAAAACATTAAAAGAAACTTCATAAACTATATAAACATATAGACATTGAACAACACACTTTGAGTGAACAGCATATTATTGATGAAATTAGGGAAGATATTAAAAACTTTCTACAACTAATTGAAAATAAAGCAGGACATACATGAACCTATAGAAAGCAGTACTAAAAGGGAAGTTTAAAACAATGAATGCCTACATCAAAAATTTTTCAAATAAATAAAATAATGATGTAGCCCCTAGTCTTATTAAAAAAAGAGCAAACCAAACAAAATCAGTAGAAGAAAAGACGTAAGAACAAAAATAAGAGTCTAAAAGAATAATACAATAGCTCAATTAAACAAATAACTGATTCTTTGAAAAGATATAAAATGATAAATATTTAGCTATATTCATCAAAAGAAAGTGAGAAGACAAACTAAATTAGTTAAAAATAAGGCTTTACAAGGTTTACAAATTCAAAGGATCACTAGAGAATATTTTGAAAAACCATTTACCAATAAATTGGAAAATCTATAAGAAACAATAAAATTTAGGATCATGTAAAAAATTAAATCAAGGAAATGTTGAAATCCTAAATATAGGGATAAAATCAATTAGATTGCAGCAGTAACAACAAGTCTCCCAACAAAGAAAATCTCAGTACCAGATTCACTGCTGAATTTTACCATATTTTAAAGAAGAATTGAGAACAAAGGTCCTCAAACTATTCCATGAACCAGAAAAATAAGTAATTTTTTCAGGCTCATTCCACAAATCCAGTATTACTCTGGTTCCAAAACCTTATAAAGACAAAACAAGAATTAAGACCACATACAGACATCACTAATGAACATAGATTTAAAAATCCTCCATAAAATTACCATGAGGGGCTGGGGATATAGTTCAGCTGGTAGAATGTGTGCCTCACATGCACAGGCCTGGGGTTCAATACCCAGCACCAAAAAAAAAAAAAAAAAATACCATAAACCAAATTCAAATGAACCTTAAAAAGATCATACACCGTGATAAATATGATTTCATTCCAGGGATGGAAGGATGGTACGGCATACACAAATTAATAAATATAAAAGGATGCATAAATAAAATCAAAGATGAAAATCACACGATCATCTCTGTAAAGCAGAAAGTCTTTGATAAAATTACACCTTCCTTCCTAATAAAATCTCAGAATAAATTAGTTATAAAAATGATCATTTAGCGGCTGGGGTTATAGCTCAGCAGTAGAGTGCTCACAGTACATGTGTGACTCTGGTTCAATCCTAAGCACCACATAAAAATAATAAATAAAATAAAGGTATTGTGTCCAACTGCAATTAAAAATAATTATTTTTTTAAATGATCATTTGCTAATATAATAGAGCCTATATATGACAAACCCCTAGTCAACATAATTCTGAATGGGAAAAAATGAAAATAGTCCTTTTAAAATCAGGAGACAATTAGCACATCCATTCTCACCACTCTTATTCAATATAGTAATAGAAAATGTAGATATTGAAATTAGGCAAAAGCAAGCAAGAAAAGAGATACAAATAGGTAAGGATGAAGTCAAATTATCCATGTTTGGTGATGGTCTGATACTATAAGTAGAACAACCTAAAGACTCCACTAAAAATCTTAAAACTAATAAGCAAATTCATTAAATAATGGAATACAAAATGAATATACACAAGCCAGTATCTTTTCTTTACACAACAGTGAACTCATTAAGAAAGAAATCAAGAAAATAATCCCTTTCTTGATAGCCACACAAATAAAATATCTAAGAATAGCTATAAAGAGTTTAAAGACCTCTACAAAGAAAATAATAGAATATTGAAGAAAGAACTTGAAGGAGACATTATAAGGTAAAAAAGATTTTCCATGTTTTGGGCTTGGGGGAATTTATATTATTAAGACCTACATATTACCAATAGAGATCTACAGTTTCAATGCAATCCTCATGAAAATACCAATAACTTTGTTCACAGAAATAAAAAAAAAATAAAAACAATCCTAATGAAGCACAAAAGACCACAAATAAACAAATAAAGCAATCATGAATAAAAAGAATAGTAATAGGGCTGGGGATGTGGCTCAAGCAGTATTGCGCTCGCCTGGCATGCATGTGGCCCGGGTTCCATCCTCAGCACCACATACAAACAAAGATGTTGTGTCTGCCGAAAACTAAAAAATAAATATTAAAATTCTCTCTCTCTCTCAAAAAAATAGTGATAGAGGCATAACAACACCTGATATCAAAATGTATTATGAAGCCATAGTAACAAAAACACCATAGTACTGGCATTAACACAGATATAACAGTGTGCTAATGTAACAGAAAAGAGAACCTAGATATAAACCCAGAAATTTATCATTTACTGATTCTTAACAAAGGAGACAAAAACACACATTGAAAGAAAAAAAAAGTCTTGAAAGCAAATGGTGCTAGGAAAACTGAATGCAAGAAAGATACATATTTGTATCTATTTTCTTTCTTGCTTTTCTTGCTTACTGCAGAATATTGAAACCAGACATCTATAGACCTCTGTATCTCACCCTGTGCTAAAAAGATCCTATGGATAAAAGACCTTTACATAAAAATTGACACTTTAAAATGTACTAGAAGAAAACTTAAGAATAACACTTGAAGGTACTGGCATAACCAACAATTTCCTTAATAAGACTCTAGTAGCTCAGGAAACAAAAGCAAGAATTGACAAATGGAATTACATCAAATTAATTTGCTTTTGCATAGAAAAGGAAACAATTGATAGAGTGAATATACAAGCTATAGAATGGGATAAATCTTTTCTGTTATTCATTTGACAGGGGGTTAATATCCATAATTCATAAATAATACAAACAACTTCACAATAAAAACTAATCCAGCCCAACAAAATTGGCAAGGATTCTGAATAATTTCTTCTCAAAAAGATATAAAAATGGCCAATAAATTATATGAAAATGCTCAATATATTTGCCACAAGGGAAATAAAAATAAAGACTACACTGAGATTTCATCTCACTCCAGTTAGAAGAAAAAAATATATAGTAACAAAAGGCACAAATGCTAGTGATAATGCAGGAAAAATGAATATCTATATACCATTGATGGGAGTGTAAATCACTACAGTCACAATGTAAATCAGCATTGAGGGTTATTTAAAAAGTAAAACTAGAATTATCATGTGACACATCTATACTCCTAGGTATGTATCCAAAGGGAATGAAGTGAGCATCAAAAGAGATACCACTTACCCACATTTATTGAAGCACTATTCACAATAGTTGTTAAGATATGAAATCAGCTTAGGTGCCTATGTTCTGATAAATAAAGAAGATAAGGTATATGTACACAACAGAATGGTATTCAACCATAAGGAAGGATGAAATAATGACTTTTCTAAGAAAATGAATGGAACCATTAACTGAAGTAATCTAGACAAGAGGGAAAGAGAGGGTTGAAGAAAGGGTAGATATTTTCAAGGTATGCAATATGATATATGGAAACATCACAGTGAAAAACATTACTTTGTACAATTAATATGTTAACAATTTGTAGTTTTAAAAATATTAAATGTGGTGGAATAGTTTATCCAATAGAGGAAATTTCAAAGAACCTCAGCATTCAGGCAGTGGCATGTATATTGCTGGCAGCTTTTAACTTGGGTTATGGTGATAATAAGAACAAGAAAAAGTATGCAATGATTCAAAAAATCTGTACTTTTTCCAGAAAAGTGTAAAATGTATTTTTTAAAAGAACAAGATAAAACCATAAATAATTTTTAAACATGGAAATTAAATAAGACACTTTTGAAAGAGGAAAAAGAGAAGAAATCAGGGAAGAAATTTTTTAAAAATAGAAACAAATGTAAAGAGACATACAACATATTAAAATCTCTGGGACAGTATGAAAATAGTTCTAAGGTAAAAGTTTCTAGCATGGATTGCCTACATTTTATAAACAATATAAAGATTTCAAAGAAAGAATCAAATGTAATGTCTCAAGACCCTAGAGAAGCAAGAAATAATATAAAAACAAATGAAAGACAGGAAATAATTAAGAGTAGAGCCAAATTTAAAAATAAAAATTACATAAAAATCAATGTGACAAAGTGTTGGGAATTGAAAAAATAAATAATATTGATAAAACCATAGCCAAACTAAACAAAATAAATACAAAAAAAGACCCAAGTAAATAAAATTAGAAATGAAATTTGAGACATCATCACAGACATTGCTGAAATCTAAAGGACCATTAGGAGCTAGTTTGTGAAGTTATATTCCAATAAATTGAAAAGTTTAGAAGATATTGATAAATTTCCAGACACATATAGCTTACCCAAAATGAACCATAAAATTGAAACAGTAATAAAAAGTCTCTCAACAAAGAAAACCTTGGGATCAGATGGATTTTCAGAAGTGCTCTATCATAATTTTACAAACCACAACCTTGTTTAAAAGGTCCATCCCTGGGTGGGCTCAAACCACCAACCTTTCGGTTAACAGCCGAACACGCTAATCGATTGCGCCACAGAGACACCCGTATCTATCATAATTTTAAAGAACTAATAATGACCATACTCAAATTATTCCATGAAAGAAAAAGGAAGGAAACACTATCAAATTCAGTCTATTAAGCTAATATCACCTTGACATGAAAGCCAGAAAAAAAATCAAGAGACTACAGCTCAATATATCTGATGGTAAAAGATAGAAAATTCTTAATTAAATATTAGTAGTGTACATTGAGAATTATATTAAAAGGATTGTATACCATGTTAATGTTGATTTCATTCCAGAGATGCAAGATTAGTTTAACATATGCAATCAATAAATGTCATTCATCACATAAATATAATTAAGGACAAAAATCATATGAACATATCAATTGATGCAGAAAAGGACATGAACAAAATGAAGCATTCATTCATGTTTAAAACACTGGAGAAACTAGGGATAGAAGAAACTGACCTCAATATTATAGAGGCAATATAGAACAAACCCAAAGCCAATATCATACTAAATGAAGAAAAACTGAAATTGTTTCTTCTTAAATCAGGAACAAGACAAAAATGTCCACTCTCACCACTCCTATTTAATATAGATATTGAAAGTCTAGCCAGAGAATCAAGAAAGACAAGGAAATTAAAGTGATACAAGTAGGAAAAGAAGAGGGCAAATAATCTGGTTGATGATGTTGTGATTCTATATGTAGAAGACACAAGAAATTCTACCAGAAGACTTTAAGATCTGATAAACAAATTAAGTATAGTAGCAGGATATAAAATCAAGATAAAAAATCAATAGCTTTTCTATACTCCAATAGTCAATCTAATGAAAAAGAAATCAGAAAAACTATCACATTCATAATAGCCTCAAACAATAAAATATTTGAGAATAAATCTAACCAAGGAGGGTAAAGACTTCTATAGTGAAAACTATAGGAACAAATGAAAGAAAACAATAAAAATGACTTTAAAAGATGAAAATCCTATCATGCTCTTGAATAGGCAGAATTAATATGGCCAAAATGGTCATAGTATGAAATATGATCCACAGATTCAATGTGAACCCCATCAAAATACCAAGGCATTCTTCATAGAAGTAGGAAATTACTATGGAAATTATTACTAAAATTATTATGGAAGAATAAAAGACTCAGAATAGCCAAAGTAATAGTGAGCAATAAGAGTGATGCTGGTGGCATCACAATAACCAATCTTAAATTATACTATAGAAATATAGCAACCAAAACAGCATGGTATTGGCATCCAAACAGGCAGGAATAATAATGGAAATGAATACAAGACAGAGAAAAATACACATAGATACTATCATCTGGTACTCAAAAAGTTGCAAAAAAATGTGCTAGAGCATAGATAGTCTTTTTAATAAATGGTGCTAGGAAAACTGGATATCTCTATATAGAAGAATAAAACTAGAACCCTATCTCTCACCCTGCACAAAAATCAACTCAAAAGTGGATCAGAGACCAAGGAATCAGACCAAAATTACTGCAACTGCTAGCAGAAAATATAGGCTCAACACTCCAACATATTGGCACAGGCACATAACTTCCTTAACAATAGTTCTAAAGCTCAAGAAATGAAACCAAGAATCTATAAGTTGGATAGATTCAAATAAACAAGCTTCTGCACAACAAACAAGAGTGTGAAGACTGAATGGGGAAGAATCTCTGCCAGCTAATATTTCCACAGGAGATTAATATTCAAAATATTTTATAAAACAAAAAAAATGAACTAAATAGACATTTCTCAAAAGAAGAAATACAAATGGCCAAAAATATATGAAAAAAATGTTCAACAGTCTTAGCAATCAGAAAAACGCAAACCAAATCTACATTGAGGGAATCCAAGATGGCAGGATAGAGGGAGGCTGCATTCTGTGCCACTCTGGGACCTCAAATTCAATTACTGGAAATACTATTTCATTGCAAGTGATTAGAGGACCCCTGACAGCTGCTCCCACTCAGGAATCACGCTGCCATGAGCATAGGTCTCCAGGTCTCAGCATCACCACAGGACTCCCTGCCACTCATCTACGCAGGTCCTCCGGGTGTTGAAGTAGCACCCATGCAGGACTCCTGGCCACCCACCCACGTAGGAATTCCAGCCACTGCTCCCACACAGGACATCTGGCCACCACTCCCATGAGGACCCCCATCTACCAACATGGGGCTCCTCCAGTCACCTCTATCTTGAGGCACTGCAACCACTGCCACAGTCCCCTACACATGATAGCCTGCAGCTGGGGACACTGCACTGGGTCTGGTGACAGCACAGCCACAATACTGCATGCCATAGAACTGCATCTCTAAACATGCCATTCAATGCTACTACCCAGCCCCACCAAACCCAACACCCCATCACTGCAAGCAGCCACCTCCATCTTGATTCACTTTCATTGCCATCTTTAGTTGGGGCAAATCCCAGCTTGAAACACAGGCTGGGGCTTCGAAACAATATCAAGGAACTAAAAGTCCCCAACTTGCCCCCTGTACCTGGCAGCCACTAACCCAGCACAGTGCCTGTGGCAATGCAGCCAGTCCATAGCTAACAAAACCAAGTCACAAAACTGGGTCCTGAATTGCCCAGTATAAAACAGCTCTCCACAACAGGTGCACAGCCCCTAGAATGCAGTCCAACAAGACCTC
The DNA here is from genome assembly GCF_048772815.1 of Callospermophilus lateralis. Lineage (NCBI taxonomy): Eukaryota > Metazoa > Chordata > Mammalia > Rodentia > Sciuridae > Callospermophilus > Callospermophilus lateralis. The sequence goes on along the minus strand of NC_135325.1, from coordinate 58,113,544 downwards.
CAGAGAGAAATGTTCCTAATTGGGAAGTAGAAAGGGAGAGGGTGAGTGAAATATGGTTTAGAGACTAAATTAGAGACCAGGAATTACGAAGTCTACAAATGATATAAGGAGATAAGACCAAATGCTTACATCATATGAGTGGGCCCCCAAAGGAGATCCTTGGGATGCAGTCTCCCATTGTGGACTGGCAAGTACTATACTCCACCTCCAAGAGCCATGCCCCAAAGACCAACCCTCCCACCTTATAATCTTTATTATCCTGAGGGTAAATGTCACCAAACAACAAACAACCCCACCTACTGCATGAGAAGGAAAGCTGGAAAGATACTGATCTCCAACAAAAACAATCTTTGTATCTTTCTCTGAGATCGATCTATCTATCTCTCTCTCTCTCTCTCTCTCTCTCTCTCTCTCTCTCCCCTCCCTCCCTCCCTCCCCTCCTTTGGCCCTCACATCCCCAACATTTGTGAAACCAAGTACTTTTCAAGAATTAGGCTAGTGAGGACTGGGATATCTGAATAGTATATTACAGTAGTGTTGTATATTCTTTTATCTCCTATTTTTACCTTTTAAAAAATATTTGTTTTAGTTATAGCAGAGTGCAAAAAACAAGCAAACAAAAATATTAAGAAAAATAAAAAATGGGGCTGGGGTTATGGCTCAGCAGAAGAGTGCTGCGTAATACTCCATGGTGTACAAATGCCACATTTTTTTTTATCCATTCATCTATTGAAGGGCGTCTGGGTTGGTTCCACAGTCTAGCAATTGTGAATTGTGCTGCTATGAACATCGATGTGGCAGTATCTCTGTAGTATGTTCTTTTAAGGTCTTCAGGGAATAGTCCGAGAAGGGCAATGGCTGGGTCAAATGGTGGTTCCATTCCCAGCTTTCCCAGGAATCTCCATACTGCTTTCCAAATTGGCCACACCAGTTTGCAGTCCCACATCCTCGCCAGCACTTGATGTTGTTTGACTTCAGAATGGCTGCCAATCTTACTGGAGTGAGATGGTATCTTAGGGTGGTTTTGATTTGCATTTCTCTGACTACTAGAGATGGCGAGCATTTTTTCATGTACTTGTTGATTGATTGTATGTCCTCCTCTGAGAAGTGTCTGTTCAGGTCCTTGGCCCATTTGTTGATTGGGTTATTTGTTATCTTATTGTCTAATTTTTTGATTTCTTTGTATACTCTGGATATTAGGGCTCTATCTGAAGTGTGAGGAGTAAATATTTGTTCCCATATGTAGGCTCCCTATTTACCTCTCTTATTGTTTCTCTTGCTGAGAAAAAAACTTTTCAGTTTAAGTAAGTTCCATTTGTTGATTCTTGTTATTAACTCTTGTGCTATGGGTGTCCTATTAAGGAATTTGGAGCCCGACCCCACAATATGTAGATCGGAGCCAACTTTTTCTTCTATCAGACGCAGTCTCTGATTTGATATCTAACTCCTTGATCCACTTTGAGTTAACTTTTGTGCATGGCGAGAGGAGGGGATTCAGTTTCATTTTGTTGCATATGGATTTCCAGTTTTCCCAACACCATTTGTTGAAGATGCTATCCTTCCTCCATTGCATGCTTTTAGTTCCTTTATCAAATATAAGATAGTTGTAGCTTTGTGGATTAGTCTCTGTGTCCTCTATTCTGTACCATTGGTCCACCCGCCTGTTTTGGTACCAGTACCATGCTGTTTTTGTTACTATTGCTCTGTAATATAGTTTGAAATCTGGTATCGCTATACTGCCTGATTCATACTTCCTGCTTAGAATTGCTTTTTCTATTCTGGGTCTTTTATTTTTCCATATGAATTTCATGATTGCTTTCTCTATTTCTACAAGAAATGCCGTTGGGATTTTGATTGGCATTGCATTAAATCTATAGAGAACTTTTGGTAATATCACCATTTTGATGATGTTAGTTCTGCCTATCCATGAACAGGGTATATTTTTCCATCTTCTAATTTGCAGGGAAATGGATGGCACTAGAGCAGATTATGCTTAGTGAAGCTAGCCAATCCCTAAAAAACAAATACCAAATGTCTTCTTTGATATAATGAGAGCAACTAAGAACAGAGCAGGGAGGAAGAGTAGGAAGAAAAGATTAACATTAAACAGAGACATGAGGTGGGAGGGAAAGGGAGAGAAAAGGGAAATTGCATGCAAATGGAGGGGGACCCTCAATGTTATACAAAATTACATATAAGAGGTTGTGAGGGGAAGTGGAAAATAAACAAGGAGGGAAATGAATTACAGTAGATGGGGTAAAGAGAGAAGATGGGAGGGGAGGGGAGGGGAGGGGAGGGGAGGGAGGATAGTAGAGGATAGGAAAGGTAGCAGAATACAACAGTTACTAATAGGGCATTATGTAAAAATGTGGATGTGTAACCGATGTGATTCTGCAATCTGTATTTGGGGTAAAAATGGGAGTTCATAATCCACTTGAATCTAATATATGAAATATGATATGTCAAGAGCTTTGTAATATTTTGAACAACCAATAAAAAAAGAATGAATTAGAAAATCAAATACAAGAGGCTTACAGGACACCAAATGTACAAAATCAAAACAAATCTACACCAAGGCACATTATAATGAAAATGCCTACCATATAGAATAAGGAGAGAATTTTAAAACTCACAAGAGAAAGAAGTCAGATTACATACATGGCAGAAACAAATTAGAATATCTGCAGATTTTTCAACCCAGACCCTGAAAGCTAGAAGATCCTGGAACAACATATACTAACCTCTGAAAGAAAATGCATGCCAACCAAGAATCTTATATCCAGCAAAATTAAACTTTAGATTTGATGACAAAATAAAAACCTCCCATGATAAACAAACGTTTTTTAAAAAAATTACAATTAGAAAGTCTGACTACAGAACATACTCTGCAAAATATTCCATGAGGAGGAAATAAAAAAAAACTATGAAAATCAGCAAAAGAAGGTACTACATTAAGGAAATACTAATCAAAGGAGAAACTACATCAAGTTAAATACCAAAAATAAACAAATATGATCAGGAATACAAATCATATCTGAATAATAACCCTGAATATTAATGGCCTAAACTCACCAATCAAAAGACATAGACTGGCAGATTGGATTTTTAAACAAGACCCAAAAATATGCTACTTTCAAGAGACTCATAAGAAAAGACAGCCACAGACCGAAGGTGAAAGGTTTGGAAAAAATCATACCATTCACATGGACTGCAGAAACAAGCAGTGGTTTCCATCCTCATGTCAAATAAAGTAGATTTCAAGCCAAAGTTCACCAACAGGGATAAAGAAGGACATTTCATACTGCTTAAAGGAACCATACATTAACAATACATAACAATTATAAATATATATGCCCCCCAAAATGGAGCATCTACATTCATCAAACATACTCTTGTCAAGTTCAAGAGTCAAATAGACCACAAACAATAATACTGCGTTACTTTAACACACCTCTTTCACCACTGGATAGACCTTCCTAACAGAAGCTGAACAAAGAAATTATAGAACTCAATAAAACAACCAATAACAGTATATATATATATATATATACACACACACACACACTTTATTTCATCCATCAACAAGTGAATACACTTTCTTCTCAGCAGCACATAGATCTTTCTCTAAAACAGAACATATATTATACCACAAAGCAATTATTAGCAAATATGAAAAAGTAGAGATACTATCCTGCATTCTATCAGATAATAATGGAATGAAATTAGAAATCAATGATAAATTTAAAAATACAATCTACTCCAACACCTGGAGACTAAATAATATGCTGTTGAATGAACAATGGGTTGCAAAAGACATCAAGGAGGAGATTAAAAAATTCTTAGAAGTAAATAAGAAAACTGATACAACATATCAAAGTCTCTGGAACATTATGGAGGCAATACTGAGAAGAAATTTCATTGCATGGAATTCATTCCTTAAAAGAAGAAAAAGTCAACAAATAAATAACAAATAATAACAAATAACATTACATCTCAAAACCCCAGAGAAAGAAGAAAAAATCAATACCAAAGGCAGTAGAAGACAGAAAATAATTAAAATTTTAGCTGAAATCAATGAAATTGAAACAAAAGAAACAATTGAAAAAACAAAAAGTTGGTTCTTTGAAAAAATAAATAAAATTGATAAAACTTTAACCATGCTAATGAAGAGGAGAGAAAACTAAAATTGCTAATATCCATTAATAAAAAAGGAAATATGACAAACACTACAGAAATACAGAAGATAATTAGAAATTATTTTGAAAATTTGTACTCCAATAAAATAGAAAATACTGAAAGCATCGACAAATTCCTAGAGTCATATAATTTGTCAAACTGAACCAGGATGATATACATGATTTAAACATATCAATTTCAAGCAATTAAATAGAAGACACCCAAGACCAGATGGATACACAGCTGAGTTCTATAAGACCTTTAAAGAAGAACTAATACCAACACTCCTCAAACTATTTCATGAAATAGAAAAAGAGTGAGCATTTCCAAACCCATTCTATAAGGCCAATATCACCCTGATTCCAAAACCAGGCAAAGATACATCAAAGAAGGAAAACTTCAGACCAATATCTCTAATTAACATAGATGCAAAAATTCTCATAGTGGGGTAGGGAGGGGGAGCATGGGAGGAATAGATGAATTCTAGATAGGGAAGAGGGGTGGGAGGGAAAGGGAGGGGGCAGGGGAATAGTAAGGGCAGTGGAATGTGATGGACATCATTATCCAAAGTACATGTATGAAGATACGAATTGGTGTCAACATACTTTATATACAAACAGAGATATGAAAACTTGTGGCGTATATGTGTAATAAGAATTGTAATGCAAAAAAAAAACAAAGTACATGTATAAAGGCATGAATTGTTGTGAACATACTTTATATACAAAGATATGAAAAATTATGCTCTACATGTGTAATAAGAATTGTAATGCATTCTGCAGTCATGTATTTTAAAAAATAAAATCAATTTTAAAAATTCTCCATAAAATTCTGGCAAATAAAATACAAAAAGATAATAAACCACAATCAAGTGAAGTTCATCCAGGGATGCAGGGTTGGTTCAACATAAAGGAATCAATAAATGTTTTTCAACACATCAATAGACTCAAAGATAAGCATCATATGATCATCTCAATAGATGCAGAAAAAAAAAACATTTGACAAAATACAGCACCCCTTTATGTTCAGAACCCTAGAAAAACTAGGAATAACAGGAACATATCTCAACACTGTAAAAGCTATCTATGCTATGCCCCAGGCCAACATCATTCTAAATGGAAAAATTGAAAGCATTCCCTCTAATAACTGAAACAAGATAGGGATGCCCTCTTTCACCACTTCTATTTTACATAGTTCTTAAAACACTGGCCAGAGCAATGAGACAGATGAAAGAAATTAAAGGGATATGGATATGAAAAGAAGAACTCAAATTAGCACTATGTGCTGATGATATGATTCTGTACCTAGAAGACCCAAAAAATTCCACCAGAAAACTTCTAAAACTAATAAATGAATTCAGCAAAGTAGCAGAATATAAAATCAACACCCATAAATCGAAATTTATGGGTGTTGATTTTATATTCTCAGAAGATGATATACAATCAATCGCTGTACTTTATATCCTCAGAAGATGATACATAATCAATCGCTGTATACATCTGTGACAAATCCTCTGAAAGAGAAGCAAGGAAAACTACCCCATTTACAATTGCTTCAAAAAATAAAATAAAATAAAATACTTGGGAATCAACAAAAGAAGTGAAAGACCTGTATGGTGAAAACTACAGAATGCTAAAGAAAGAAATTAAGGAAGACCTTAGAAGATGGAAAGATCTACCTTGTTCTTGGATAGGCAGAATTAATATTGACAAAATGACCATACTACCAAAAGCACTACACAGATTTAATGCAATTCCATTCAAAATCTCAATGACATTCCTCATAGAAATAGTAAAAACAATCATGAAATCCATCTGGAAAAATAAGACCCAGAAGAGCTAGAGCAATCCTTAGCAGAAAGAGTGAAGCAGGTGGTATCACTATACCAGACTTTAAACTATACTACAGAGCAATACTAACAAAAACAGCATGGTATTGGCACCAAAATAGACTTGTAGACCAATGGTACAGAATAGAGAACACAGAGAGAAACCCACATAAATACAGTTATCTCATATTAGACGAAGGCATCTCTTCAACAAATGGAAATCCATATGCAACAAAATGAAATTAAACCCCTATCTTTCACCATACCCAAATCTCAACTCAAAGTGGATCAAGGACCTAAGAATTAAATCAGGGTCCCTGTGCCTGATAGAAGAAAAAGTCTACCCAAATCTTCATGATGTAATGTCAGGCTCTGACTTCCTTAATAAGACTCCTATAGTGCAAGAATTAAAATCAAGAATCAATTAATGGGATGGATTCAAACTAAAAAGCTTCTTCTCAGCAACAGAAACAATCAGTGAGGTTAATATAGAGCCTACAGAATAGGAGCAAATTTTTACCACATGCCCATCAGATAGAGCACTAATTTCTAGGATATATAAAGAATCCAAAAATCTTAACACCAGAAAAACAAATAACCTAATCAATAAATGGGCCAAGGAATTGAACTGACACTTCTCAGAAGATGATATACAATCAATCGCTAAATATATAAAAAAAATATTCAACATCTCTAGCAATTAGAGAAATGCAAATCAAAACTACTCTAAGATGTCATCTCACTCCAGTCAGAATGGCAGCTATTATGAAGACAAATAAAAATAAGTGTTGGCAAGGATGTAGGGGAAAAGGCACACTCATACTTTGCTGGTGGCACCGCAAATTGGTGCAACCAATATGGAAAGCAGTATGGAGATTCCTTGGAAAACTGGGAATGGAATCGCCATTTGACCCAGCTATTCCACTCTTTGGTTTAAAACATACCCAAAGGGCTTAAAAACAGCATACTACAGGGACATAGCCACATAAATGTTTTTAGTAGCACAATTTACAATAGTTAAACTGTGGAACCAACCTAGATGCCCTTCAGTAAATGAATGAATAAAGAAAATGTGGTATATATACACAACGGAATATTATTCAGCATTATAGGAGAATAAAATCATGGCATTTACGAGTAAATGGATGGAGCTGGAGAATATAACCCTAAGTGAAATTAGCCAATTCCCCCCCCCCAAAAAAATGATTTTTCTGATTTAAGGATGCTGATCCATAATATGCTCTAGGGGGTAGGAATGGGAGAATAAAAGGAACTCTAGATAGGACAAAGAGGAAAAAGGGAAGGAGTGGAAGGGTGGGGGAATAAGGGTAGGAAAGACAGTGGAATGTGATGGTCATCATTACACTAAGTACATGTATGAAGACACAAAGGATGTGACTCTACTTTGTGTACAACCAGAAATATGAAAAATTGTGCTCTATATGTATAATATGAATTGTAATGTATTATATTGTCATATATAACAAATTAAAATCTAAACAAAGAATACAAAGAACAATAAATCCTAGGATATGGAGTGAAAGGTACACTCATTCATTGTTGCTGGAACTACAAATTAGTTCATCCACTTTGGAAAGCAGTACAGAAATGCCCAAAATGATTAGGGAGGAATCCACCATTCTGACCCAGCTATCCCATTCCTTGATATTTATCAAAAAGAACTATAATCATATTATAGTGATGCCTACATATAGATGTCTATAGCAACACAATTCATAATAGTCAAGTTGTAGAACCAGCATAGGTATCCCTCAATAGACGATTGGATAGCCAAAAGGTGGTATTTATACACAGTGGAGTTTTACTCAGCCATAAAGAAGAATGGAATTATGTTATTTTCAGGAAAATGAATGGAACATCATGCTGAGTGAAATAAGTCAGACTCAGATAGCCAAGAGCCAAATGTTTCCTTTTATATGTGGAAACTAGAGAGAAAAAAGGATTAAAAATGGGGACAAATCTCATGAATATAAAAGGGAGAACAGGAGAGTAGAGGAAAGAGAATGAGGTGTAAAGAGATGGGGAAGAGAGGAAGAGCATGGGGAGAAGATTACCTTTACATAGGGAAGGGGGTGGGAGGGAAAGGGAGGAAGAAAGGGAATTGCATGGATGGTGGAAGGAGACCCTCATTGTTATACAAAATACATATATGAAGATGTGAGAAAAAAAAGAATAGCGTTACCCTAGATTAGGTTGATAGAAGTGATGGGAGGGGAGGGGAGGGGTTGGGGAGATAGGAAGGATAGTAGAATGAAACAGACATTATTATTACTGTGTGTATATATGTGACTACATGACCAATGTGATTCTGCAACCTTTGTACTCAGAAAAATGAGATATTATATCCCATCTGATTCAAATGTAAAAAACATTAAAATAAAATAAAATGCAATACAGATTTTAAAAAACAGAAAGTAGGAGGGATGAGAAAGGAGTAGTATAGTAGAATGAAATTAACCAAACTATATCATGTGCATGTATGAACATGATTTCTGTAAATATTGAATGAGGTTCAAAATACATGATATGGTTAGAATAGTGGCTAACAACATAATAAATACTGCATAAAGGTCAGCATAGTAGTTAACATGAACATAAACCCTATAACCAGAATATCTGGATCCTTACCCTGATACTTGCCAGATGTGTGATTTTAGGCAAATTATTAACCTTTGTATGCCTCAGTTGCCTCACAAATAAAATGGGTAAAATTCATATCTACTTCATAGGATCGTTATGAGAAATAAATAAGTTAATACTTGTAAATCTCTTAGAACAGTCCCTGATACATGGTAAGTACTACAAAATTATTTCCTTTCTTTATTAAAAATATTATTGGAAGCAGCTGAAATCAACTTCATATTGTTTTTTCTTGTTTCCATAGATCAGAGATAAAGAATTATCTTTGCAAATTATGAAGCTGTGCAGGCAAACCACACAGAAGTCAAAAAGCACAAGTCTGTCCCTCGTGTATCAAACTCTTCTTTTCCTTCTCTCCCCATAAAATAAAACACTCCAGCTTGTTCCAAAATGACCTTGGGATATATGTATCTAGATGTACAGAAAAAAAATGTAATATCCTTGAGTCCAAAGGTAGGAGGCACCCACTCACCTTTGACATACACATATACACTGGCCTTGCCATTAGAATCCTTGGTGTCAGCAACATCTTTGTAACTACATGTGAAGTAGCCAGTGTCACCAGCTTTTGTGTGGAAGATAGTGAGTTGGTTACAAGTGAAAAGGTGGTTATCAGAACAGGGATATTCCAAGATGCGGGTCCGACTCCCTGCAGGTCCAATGCCCCAGGTCCAGGTCATGGCAGCCAATCCTCTGAGAAAACAATGCAAAAAATAAATAAACAAATTAATTAAGAAAGCAAGCCATACCAAAGCAGGTCTGGGAGAGAGAGTGCAGAAGTAGCCATACTTCAGGCCCCTAATTCTGAAGATTTAACAGTAACAGATAGCTTGATGCACATGAAAGAATTGGCAACTGAAATTGGGATACTTAGTTATGGGCTAGATGAGAATCTGAAAAGCAGGTAAGATTCAAAGACATGTCAAGTCTTTGTCTCTATCTTCCACTTCAGTTCCTCTTCTCCCAAATATTCAGCCAGCTTTCTCCCCAATAGGGGTGCTTTGAAATTTTGGGAAAACAACTTACAAAGGTGTAAGAAAATATTACACTAAGTCATTTCTTATGTCCTTTCTGTCTCTACTGTTTCCACTTGGCAAATAAGCTCACGAAGGCAAAATGCCTTATCCAAGAAGTTGCTGATAGGACCAACAATGTGTAAGCTAGATCCCAGTGTAGATTTTTTTTTCCACATTTATTTTCTCATTAAATTTTAAAATCTCTTCTGGGAAATGATTTGATCTCTGAAAAGATATGCACCTGGATGACATTCTCTGCATTCTGTGAGAAAGCATCAGGGACAAAGTTAAATTTAATTCCATTACAATTATTCCACATGCAGACAAAATGAATGGAATCTATCTCCTTCTCCTAATGTTATGGTTGAGGATATTGGGTGTCCCCCAAAGTCCCAGGTGCGAAAAAAAATGCAAAACATTTAGAAGCAAAAAGATTGGGTTACAGGAGCCTTAGCACAATTAGTGAACCCTAACCCTAACCCCTGATAGGAATTTATTGAGTAGTAACTGAAGGCAGGTGCAGTGTATCTGGAAGATGTGGATCATTGGGGGTGTACCTTTGGGAATATATTTTGTCTTTGTTGAGCAGAGTTCTCTCTTTGCTTCCCAGAGTCATTTCTTGAGCTGCTTTCCTCTATGACACCCCGCCACCATGAAGTTCTGCCTCACCTCAAGCCCCAAAGAATGGAGTCAGCCATCTATAAACTAAGATCTCTGAAACCATGAGCCCCCAAATAAATGTTGCTTTCTCTAATGTTCTTGTCAGGTCTTTCAGTAATAGCAATGAAAAAGCTGACTAAAACACCCACCAAGGATAATTCTCACCTCCCTTGCCATTTGCACTGCAAAAACAACCATTGTAAAAAACAAAAAAGTGGGAAGGGAAAAGAACCTGGATATTGATTCTCAGTATTATTGCTGTTTAATTACATAATCTTGACTAGTTACTTAAGCTTATGTTGCTTATCTGTAAAACAGCAGCTGTAATCCTCCTCTCCCACTGAAGGTGTGAAGATTCATCCAGAAACCTTTGAAAAGTTTTATCAATGGACGGAAACCACATGTGTGGGTGGCAGTGGGAGTGGGGTAAGCTTGAGCCAAACTTGATTCCAGTTCTCCAAAGATAGACACATTTCCCCATATCAAATCATAGCATCTATAGTATGCACATATTTGTTTAACCACTGTTTATCATGGCTCCTAATTTTACTACAGTACCCCAAAAGTAGAACATGAAAGAATGTAAGAGACAACCACTCACCTCAAGCACCTTCTACAAATGCAATATACTTTCATTATTTTGAAAAGATGATATGTTGCCATGAGTGTGATTCAGACTGTTGAAAATGGGGATTGTTATATAATGCCATGAGAAAGAAAGATCAAGAGAGGGATTGGTAGGGCTGGAGATGTGGCTCAAGTGGTAATGCGCTCGCCTGGCATGCGCAGGGCACTGGGTTTGATCCTCACATAAAAATAAAATAAAGATGTTGTATCCTTGGGCTGGGGATGTGGCTCAAGCGGTAGCGCACTCGCCTGGCATGCGTGTGGCCCGGGTTCGATCCTCAGCACCACATACAAAACAAAGATGTTGTGTCCGCCGATAACTAAAAAATAAATATTAAAAAAATACTCTCTCTCTCTCTCTCTCTCTCTCTAAAAAAAAGATAGGGATTGGTTAAAAAGCAACTTTGCAAATTTTGCTCCCAAGAATCTCGTACCCTGAAGCTTCCACTGTAATTGGAAAGAAATGAATTTGAGTAATAATTCCTCAGTCTGACCCCTATTTCTTCTTTCCACTAAAGTCTTACTTCCAATAGAAGCATGGCTTCTTTAAGGTATGTTTTGCCCAATTATGGGGTCTTTGAATAAATTGAATGCCCTCAGAACCAAGCATCCTAAGAGAAATCATTCCAAACCCACTATGTGGGTCTTTATTGTATAACCTCAAAATTCACATTTTGAAGCCCTATCCCCCAACACATCAGAATGTTACTGCATTCAGAGGTAAATCTTTTAAAAGGTGATTAAGTTAAAATGAGTTCATTGTTGTGGATTCTAATCCAACATGACTGGTGTCCTTATAAGAAGAGGAGATTAGGACCCACAGAAACATCAGAGATGTGTGCATACAGAAAAGAGAAAGAGAAAGGGCGGGCATCTGGAAGCCAATGAGTAAGAACTCAGGGGAAACTAATCCTGCTAACACTTTATCTTAAACTTCTAGCCTCCAGTTCTATGAGGAAATAAATTTCTGGCCTTGAAGTCTCCCAATCTGTGGTATTTTGTCATGACAACACTAGAGAACTAATACACTCCCTGAAGTACTCAGAGTTGCCATATTAAGTAAACATTGTTGATCCTTGAATTCCATGAGAACTTGTTCCCAGTGTTGCCATTTCCTGATTCCTTCTTGCCTTACCTGACTGGAGTCTGAAAACTGACATTTAGAGCCAACAGAAGATACTACTCTTCTGGATTTCATCCCTGTATGTGCAGTATCTCTAACTGCTCTTGGTAATGCCCAAGTCCAACCCAAACTAGTTTGTGAAATCCTCACATATGAACATTATTTGTCCTGTACTTGGACACAAAGAATTAGAGCAGCAGACATAATCTTGGGTTCATGGATAGGCAAAGTTTTCCTTAAAGTGCCACATAAATATTTTAGTTTGTGAAAGTCTCTATCACAATTGTACATTTTTATAACTATTTAACAATTCAAAAATCATTATCAGCTTACAGAGCCCACAAAAATTGGTTGTGTGTTCTATGATTTGCTTGGCCCAAAATCAATCAATTCAAGCCCCTATTTTATGCTTGAATTACTACCACAGAATTCCAACTTCAGTTTCAATACCTATTTTAAGGAGAATTTGAGAAACTCACACCACTATCTTTCCCCTCAAGGTGTATCATTATATCCCAATGAAATCTCTGATAATTTTGGCATCATCATAAAGAATAACTTTGTTATTAATGGATGAAGTTCCATTTCCTATGAAAAGAATCTGTTGTAATATTACATACCATAAAAATCAAGCATAAGTTAGACATACATTAAATTAGAAGATTTATTGAAAATGGGGCACATGAATAATTATTTATAGTAGTCTGGAGTGGTGGCCAGAATATGAGGATCTTTAGGAAGAGCATCACTTGATAGGAGAGTTAAAAACAAAGGCCTTGGGTTTATAGACCAGGGAGTGTAAAGAAAGAATTTGGCTGAGTGTGTTCATATGCCATGCCTCTGATTTAGGACCATTATCAATTCCCATCACATAGGTTCTGCCAATCACCTTCCTGGATATTTGGTTGATTTTGAGTGGAAACTTCTACAAATATTAAAGGAAGAATACTATAATACAGTCTGGGTTCTGAAGACTCTGATAGCCAATTCATGTGCCTGAGCCTGAACAGCTGAAAGCATGGAATGATTAGGATTCCATTCCCAATAACATTCTGTGGAGTCTAAAAGCTTGGGCTTTATCAAAGTATGGCTTATTTACCTTATCTACCTTGTATAAAATGTTGAATTAGCCTATCAGACAAAAGGTTTGCAGTATATAGTTTGAGAACTTGAGCAATTTGCAAACGGAAACACTACTAAAGTCTACCTGAATAGTGACACAACCCCAACACACACACACAAACACACACACACAAAAAAAAAAACATGAAAAATCCCAGCTAGGCAATATGTAAGCTCAGCCTACTTCATAGAATTTCCAAGCCTCAGAAAGTATGGAGGGTTGCTGGTACTTTGGCACGATTGAAAAGCCATTGGGAGTCAGGGAATTCTACCATTTGAAATCTTAAATGTCTTCTCTTTAGGCCTTGGTTTCCTCATTTGTAGAGTTGAGATACGTACCTGACAGAGTTATTATGACAATTTAATGAGCTGATTCATGCAAAGTACTTAGAACAATGTCTGGCACAGACTGAAGTACCCCCAAAATGGTAATCATTATGATTATCAACATTATCAGTCATGAAAATCATCTTTTAAACTTATTACTGTCTCACACTCCACTTCTCCATAATAAAATACTGTAGGCTCTATCTTCAAAATATATTAAGAACCTGACCTCTTCTTTTCCCCTCCACTGTTGGCCCACTTCATTTATCTCATAGATAACTAAAGTAACCTTCTATTTCCCCTGTGAACTATATCTGCTGTAACAGTCAGAATAAACTTTTTAAAGAATGTATCAGATCAAATCATTCTTCTTCTTAATTCTTTCAATAGCTTCCCATGATATCCAGGATAAATTCAAAAACCTCCTTATGGTATACAAGACCCTGCTAACTGTCCAGTCTAATCTATCTTTCTCCCCATCACTTAATTATTTTCTCTTCATGCCATCTTTTATTCTATTCCTTGACATATCAAAATTATACCTTTGTGTAGATCTTTGCATTTTTTCTATGCCTTCTGTCTGGAACCCTCTTCCTCCAGATACCTGCATGGTTCCTTCTTTTACTTCTTTATGCCTCTGCTCTAATGGCATTTCTAATCTGACCAAGAATTTCAAAGAAATAACTTCTCTTCATTCCATCACCTTGCCTTGCTACTATCTCAACTGCACTTATCATCTTCAAATATACCCTACAACTTCTTATTTATTATATATATTATCTGTCTTTACCATTGGGATTTCAGGTCCATGAGAGCAGAGATCTTTATACTATACATTATCGCATCTTCTGGACTTAGTCCAGTCTTAAATAAATATATATTGAGTAAATACATGAAGATAACCATCCCTGCTTCGATTCCATGGGACTGATGTGGGTCTAAATATATCAAGCACTTGAAACTTCTATGAAAGATGTATAGTCCAACTTCTAAGCCTTATTTGAGGTTATTCCTTTTTCTACAATATCCTCCATTCCAAATATATCCTGAAACTTCCAATTGAGAGTTCTTATTCCTTTCAACATCGCTTTTTTTGAGTGGCTGTCTTGTTCATTCAACTGTGATGTGATCTGCTAGAAAGCAGAGAATATGTCTTACCCAGTTATGCAGCAGAAATTCCCAACATCAGACAGAGCACTCTTCTTCTACTCCAGATAAGCAGTGAATTATTTTTCTAATCAATAATTTATTTGCTTTTTGACACTAAGGGGAGAGATTAGAATTTGCCTTCATCAAAAATAGTTTTCCATATAGCAAATAAATGAGAGATTATTTACATTTATATACAATAAGTAAATGCAGGGCCTCCAATAGTTTTTAAACTTCCGAGAAATCATTTATCTTTAGAAGCCATTCCTCCTTCATTTTATTCCTATGCCCACCTCAGGCCCTATTAACATGTTTCCCAAATTCACTTTCTTTTGAATCCTCCTAGAACTGACACAGATCTAACCTGAAGTAGCAATCAACTACCCATCCATAACCAAACCTGTTTCACATGCATCAACTGGGATTAATTGTTTAAAATTAATAGTTAATCAGAGAGCTGTGATTCATGAGGCCCAGAGAAGAGGCTTTGGAAACAATTACAACCTATTGGAATATGATAGGACAAGGCACAGCAGGTAATCACTGGCAACTCC
Source organism: Callospermophilus lateralis (assembly GCF_048772815.1). NCBI lineage: Eukaryota > Metazoa > Chordata > Mammalia > Rodentia > Sciuridae > Callospermophilus > Callospermophilus lateralis. Next base: position 58,098,301 of record NC_135325.1, on the reverse strand, counting down.
TCTAACTTCTGGTTTACAGGTCAGATGCCATTCAGGGGTACTGGGGTAAAAGGGACCAAATGAATAGGAGCTAAAAATGAAGTGAAGCAAGCTTCTCAATCATACTCTATACCTAAAGATGTGGCTGGAAAGGCCCCCAGGTATGGAAAAGACAGCTTTTGTGGCCTTCAATTCTGACTCAAATCTACTGGTCAATATTAAACTATACTTTTAGGATCCCAATCAGCTAGGGGAATAGTTCAGCTCATAAAGGAGAATACAATAATTCACAGTAGCTAGGATAGAAGACCTCACCCTCCAATGATATATGAAACAAGTTGCATATCACTACTACCAATAAAATATACCTAGTATAAGTCACTTTGTTCTCCTCTTTTAAATAAAATCTTCACTGATTTAGTTGGGCATATGGCATTCTGGAAAAAAAATTATATATATATATATACACACACACACACACACACACACACACACACACAAAAATATAAAATTACATTTCCAAGCCTCTCTTGCAGCTATGTATGGCCATGTAACTAAGTTCTGGGCAAGAAGATATAAGCACAATTAGTGTGTAAAAATTTTCAATGTATCCTTAAAGGGAGAAGGCATGTCTTTCTCTGGTATTCTTCTTTTTAACTAGCTGGAATATAGACATGGTGACTGAAATTCAAGATGCCATTTTGGACAATACAAGTCATCAGTTAAGGAAGACAGAGTTACAATACAGAAAGAGTCTAAATTTCTAATTCTTTTATGGAAGTGGAATATGGCTATAGATATCAATCTTTGGGAATTTTTCCATCAAATAGTTAAATCTTGTGTCTGAAATCACTGTCAATTTGGATTTTCTATTGCATATACTCCGACCTTATTTTATTGATACATTGGGCCATAAGTTATCTTAAAGAAGGAGGGAGATTCTGCCCTTTTTCAGTTCAATTCAACCCAATATAAATTTATTGAGCACCTGCACCTACATCTATCACAGAATTTGCCTATTCTTTCTTTCTTGAACCTCTCCTCTACCTTGATTTTCTCTTGTTTCTCCTTTCTATTTATTATCCATGCACTTTCCTAATTACCCTTTCTTCCCACTCTTTCCTTAAGTACAGGGTCTCCTCAGGATTATGACCTTTCTACTGTTCTCGCCTTACTTCAAACACTCTTTTATTATCCTCATCTATTTATATATAATTTCAACTCCTATCCAGTTTCTGTGAATGATTCTTATATTTCCAATACTAGCCTGCCTAATCTCTCATATATGCCCATGCCTATTGTTCTTCTAGTAGGCTATTTCAAACTGAAATTTCTCTCTTTCTCCTAGAAGTGCTATCTAATTCACCAAGAGAAAGAGCATGAAGGTAAAGACAAGGGTTAGCAATTACATATCCTTTAGATATTTTTTGGAAATATGAAGTTCTGCATTTGGCTACATATGTGCACACCTATAAGAAATATGATGCTTTGATAGAGAAGAAATAGGTACCATTTAAGAAAAGAGTACCATTAATTTAACTATTACCAAACCAAGCCTATAGTGTCACACACCATGCTTTTGACATTTTTCAAAACAAACAAGAGCAAGACGCTTTTCAAGAGAATTAATGCACATATTAGTCAGATAAAATGGTATATGAGTTTAAAGTAGATTCCCAAAATTTATGAATAAAAAGGGAAGACAAGAAGAAAAGCACCTGGATTCAACTGAAGAACTAGCTCTTGCCACCTCCAAGAAATCCATTCCAAAACCTATTCTCTATGATTATAAAATAATTTTTTTTTAATTTGTAGTAGGAACAAAACCATGTTTCTGTAAACTTCCTACATGGGTATTTTAATTACAACAAAATGAAAGTCTTGATATTATTACCTGCAAGTAATGTCAAACACTCCACCAGCCTGGATCACCACTTGATCTCCCAAAATGTTCAGTTTTGGTTTCATCAGGGTCTCTTCACTGGCAAGACCTGAACCAAAATAAAATTTCTTGCCATTAGAACTTTTCAAAATTTGTCTTCAAATACATCCAAATATCATTCCACATGTACAAACTTATGTGTATATGATGCCAATTACTACAATTTCTGTAACAGCAAATAATTAGAAACTACCAAATGCCCATAGAAATGGGATTGATTAAATTATAATATATGAACATGGTGAGCTACAATATCTGTAGAATGGTAATAAATAATTTTTTATATACAAATAAAGGACAGTCTCCAAAATAATTCAAATGAAGAGCAAAATATAAATCAGTGTGTATAGTATATAATATTTCTGCAAAATAAGAAAATAAATTAATTCACATGTACGTATAACTTAAAAGCACATGAAATTCGATACAGTTGGTTGTCTCAAAGCAGGGAAACTAGGAGGATAGGTAATATAATGGCACTTTTCAGTGTGATTACCTGTGGTAGACTAAATTGTTTGCAATTATTGTTCAGAACTACCCATGAGAGTGAGAAGTATCTAATTAACAGCCTCACTGATGTTGAATTTGAATATGCCAATTAATTTTAACCATTTAAATAGGGAAATGACAGTACTTCAGTTTTGGTGTGAGATTTTGAGAAATGTCACATTTATGTTTAATTTATTCATCTTACTCTGTTATGGAAAGAACTTGACCTAGTTAGGTTGGTATTTTAAGGAGAATTTGAGATAATTGGAGCATTTTGTTCAGAGGCTGGAACCAAATCTAATGGAATTCAGATTGAATCATCACAACCCCAGAGTTGCATAAGTAAGATGCAAATGTTTGTTTCACCACTATATCAGGGATTGAACCCAGTGCCCCTCACACGTGCTAGGCAAGCACTCTACCACTGATCTACACTCCCAGTTCATAAATGTTTAATATGCAATACAGACAATGGAGTTGTTAAAAATAACTTTTTAAAGTATAATTGAAATACAACAAACTGCAAAAATTTAGTGTAAAATTTGATCATTTAAACATATATGTACACACATAGGAAACTCTCACCACTATGGAGATAGTGAATATATTCATCACCCAAAAATTTTTCCTACAGACTTTCATGTTTATATTTTTCTACAAAGTGCCCCATTTGTAACCCATCTATTCCTGCTCCCAGATCTGCTTTCTTTCAATATAGATCCTTTTGGAATTTCTACAACTTCAAATAAATTTAGTTATACAATATATACTCCTTTATGCCTAGTTTCAATAACTCAGAATAATTATTTTGAAATGCAGGCATGTCATAGCATCTATCAATAATTAATCACTTCTTATTTCATAGCAGTATTCCATTGATTGGATATATCACATTATGTTTAGAGATTCATTTGTAGGTGGACATCTGAATTGTTTCAAGTTTGGACTACTGTGAATAAAGCTGCTATGAATATTCATGTCTTTGTGTGGACATATATCATCACTTGCCTTAGGTAAACACACAATAGCGGAATAATCACATGGTCCACATTGTAAGTCTACCTTATTTATTTAACTTTTTAAGCACCTGACATTTTTCTGAAGTAGTTGTATCATTTTGCATTCCCATCATCAAAGAAGGAGCATTCCAGTTGACTTCATATTCTTACAAATATTCAATGTGGCCTTTTTATTGGCAGTGCTGAGAATTAAACCTGGTGGCCTCTCATATGCTAGACAAGAGTTCTAGCACTGAGCCACAACCCCTACCTGGTATTATAGAGTCTGTTACATTTTAACCAAATTAATGAGTATGTTGAGGTATTTTATTGTGGTTTTGATTCGCATTTTCCAAGTTACTAATAGTTGCATGTAAGTTGATTTGCTTTTTCATCATTTCTTTTGAGAAATGTATGTACAAATCTTTTACCCCTTTTGTGGGATTTAAAAAAATTTTTTTTTGAGTTGCAAGAGTTCTTTGGAAACTCTGAATAGAATTCCTTTGTTTAGTATATGTGATGCTTGCTCTGGGTTTTGGACTGGTTTGTTCCAAAATATTTTGGGGAATATAGGTGACCTATAAAATACATTTAGATAAACTTTCGATTATATACCATGAGAATAAATCTCCTACTAAAAATAAATAAGCCAAGAAACAAATATTTATTGTCAATCATTTCAAGTGTAATGAAACTAATATTGGGGAACTATTAAATATGCTAATAGTTACACTTGCTCACTAGATCACCACAACAACCCTGTCAGTAGATGCAAGTATGATCCTTCATCCTGAGAATCAGAAAACTTATGCTAAAAATATAAAAACTGAGGCTTATAATCAACCTTTGTTCTATCTACCACCCGCTTCATTACACAGAATACAGGTATGATGGTGTGAGGGGGAAAAAAAAAGAAGTGTGTCACATTAGATTGGGTAAAGAGAAGTGATGGGAGGGGAGGGGAGGGGAAAGGGGGAAAGGAAGGACAGCAGAATAAAATAGACATTATTATTGCTGTATGTATATATGTGACTGCATGACCAATGTGATTCTGCAACCTGTACACTCAGAAAAATGAGAAATTATATCCCATCTGATTCAAATGTATGATATGTCAAGATCATTGTACTGTCATGTGTAACTGATTAAAACAAATTTTTTAAAAAATGGAAATAAATAAATAAAAGAAGTATGTACTATTTCTTAGTAAGTTTTGCTTTTGGCATCTTTAGAGTTCAGCTCATCTTTTTTCCCACATCCAGTGTTAATGGCCTCATGCCAAATCATCCGAGCAAGTTGCTAAAACTTAATTGTATTCATATATGGTATTACTTCACATAAATTGCATATCAATGTTCTCCAGAATATTTTTTCTCTTTTTGTTGTTTTCACATATTTTAAGGTGCAGTGTGATAATATCATACATATATTCAATGTTTGATGATCTAATAAGGATAATTATATTTCCATCTCCTTAAACATTTATAATTTATTTTTGCTGAGAACCGTTGAACTCCTCATTTCTTTATTCAAGTTACAATAATAATTAGCTGCTATTTTCTCTGAGGCTCCCCAGCAACAAACTCTGATACCATAATTATAGGTCTTATTCATTCTGCCTCATGGGAAAATACCATGTTTCCTTTGTTTGACCCTCTCAGAGATTGAGAGCAATGTCATGTAGGAAACTGTTTTTATTCTTCACTTTACTCCCTACTTTAAAATATCCAACAGAGTCTGTCCCATGACCAACTCAAGGTATGAACCATGTAACAGGCTAGATGATATAAGTGCAACAGATGTCTCAGATATGGTCATTGCACTCTGTCTCCTGATAAAACCACATGTCAACAAGTGATGTTATTGAATTTGTTAAAGTACTACAAAAGGTATGAAAAAGAGGTCTGGGAGCTTGGACAGGGAGTGGTCAATTCCATAAATGTTCAGTAAATAAATAAGTGATGTATTTTGAACAATTTAATAATTCATCCCATCTAATACATAATTCAAGAACACAGACTGTGAAGACAGATAATCTAGCTTTATGACTCATTTCCATCATGTGTCACCTCTTTGCAATCATCTCAAATATATAATGGGAATAAAGTAGAAACTATCACATATATTTCTGGTTAAGGTTTTAAAGAAAAATTATGCTCCATTTGTGTAGTATGAATTGAAATGCATTCTGCTGTCATGTATAACAAATTAGAACAAATAAATAGAATGATTATTTTTAAAAGATTTCAAAGGTTAATACATCAAGAACACTATTTGTCCAGTAAGTATTATATTATTATTACTGGACAAATAATAAAAATTTAAAAAATATATTATTATTGTTATTGTTATTATAAAACAGCAGTATTTCCCTTGATTTTCTGCCTCAGTATCTATAACTTCTACCATTAGCATCACTACTCAGAACTAAATATGTGCTTCTTGAACTTGGATTCTCCCTGGGAATAGTGTGTACACGAGAGACTGGGAAGCAGTTTCATGACTCTTAGAGCTCTTGTGTTCAGTATAAAATTGTAGATCAGTACAGCTGTCAGTTTTGAAACTACAATTCTTCAATAACACTGTTAATGGTCACCAGCTCCCATTTTGTGAAGGAATTTGTCTTGTCTAGTTGGAGAATTTCTATCAAATGATGATCCAGGTATGCCTGTAACATGATCTCTTATATGCAAGGAAGACTTTACCACAAAAGTGCAAACACACATACACATGCACATACTCACACATATATTTTCAAATATATATATATATATATATATATATCCGAGAGAGAGAGAGAGAGAAAGAGAGAGAGAGAGTGTTAGTTTTCACTAGTATTATCTCTAAGCTCCATGGAACAGAAGAAGGAGTGCTTCTCATATTTTACTTATTGCTGTCCATTTTGCCAGGCACATTAAATGTACTTTGTTATAAGTTAATTATCATCTCCATGAAAAAAATATTGATTCCACTTCGCTTATGAAACATAAGGCTTAGATGTGACCATGCCTACAACATGTTAGAGGAAATACTTAGAACAAAGTAGATTCAAAACTAAAATATCTGGCTCTGATGAGGTTCATTTTCAGCTATATTAAAATAACCCTTCTTAGCGATCTCATGAATCCACTGCAGAAAGTAGAGAAAAAGTGGGAGAAGAAATGGACATGCCTCTCTAAGTTTAGGGGTGATAGCCCCTAAGCCCCATTAACTTATCCTCCTTTGCTGGTTCCTAGCTCTTTCTCAATTCATCTTGAGCTTGCTTGTATTTTATGAACTTTTGACTTGTAGAACTGAATTTGTTTTTCTTGGAGATGATGTAGGTGCCTTCTCAGGAAGTAGTGCATAAAAGAGTTGGGAGTTGTCTTGTTATAGCAGAATATTTTCAAATCCAATGTGAATAACAAACACTGAGAGTTCAGCACATACAAAAAGGCTACATAGAGCATAGTGTGTGTTCCCTCTCTCCAAATATGTTAGTCTTTAACAAGAGCAACAGTCTAGTTTGGACAAAGACAAAATAATGAAAATGCACCTGAAATTTAGATGTACTAATGTATAAACCAAGAAAATCTGGAATTTCTGCTCCTTTTGATTATTTGTGTGTCTGTGCAAGAAAAACTGGTGAAGAAACATGGGCTTATACAAGAAACCACACATCAGAAGTTCGAACAAGTTAAAGAGAAAATAAATGGAAAGGGATTAAATAATAGAAGGCAAAAGAAGTTCTTTTATATAAATATATTTGCTGGACTAAAAGAAAGAAACAACTTTAGGAAAAGTCAGTAGCTAGAATCCAGTAACTTGAAAGAGAAAAAAAATGGTATAAATTTGAAGCATTGACATGGGCCCAGACAGAAAGGATCTCAGTCCCTTGACAGCCAGTAGGGAAAAAAACACAGCTAACATTCATTAAGAAGTTTTACAAGTATCAATAAGTACTACCATTATCTCTAGTTTACCACTGATAAAACTGAGACACAGAGGTTATGTCACTAAGAATTACACATTTAGTAAGTTGTTGTGTTATGATTTAATCCAGACAGCTGACTCCAAAGCCTGTACTCCTAATCAGTATAGCATACTATCATAATAGCCAACTGGTAGGGCAGAACCTGTAGGTTGTGATTGATTATCGGTTCTGCCTCTGACTATTTCTCAGCCTACTTTGATGCTAGGAGAAGTATAACCCCTAGAAAAACAGTGAGATCAAATCTCTTGAAGCTCTGTTAGACACATATGGTTTAGAGTTAAAAGAACTGGGGGAACAAAGGAGCCTCAAACCAAGTTCTTTCTAGAACCCATAGAGTTGGCCCACTGAAAAGTCATTTCCACCTGAAGTTGACAATCCAGGCAAGCTCTTTTTAAGCCTCTTCCATATCATACCCCAAACCCTAGAGCTGCCAGTGGTGAGAAAAATTCACCTCCAATTCTTCATAGTAACATTTGCCAAGAGGAAAAGCCAGGCTCAGGTTGACAATACATCAGAAGTAAGAAAGCATGTGCCCTTCTATAGGAGCAACTTAGACAGAAATTGTCTTTCTTGTTAATCACAGGCCAAGGTCAGGCACATTCTTTCGTGACCTTGCATACTATCTAGGAAGGCTTCCTTGGGGAGTCAATTGCTGAAAAGGGGGAAACACCATGCAGGAAGCTGGGGGAGTAGAGAGTGATAGTTCTTAACATAGCATTTCAGAGACCCATGAAAATATCTTCCTTTCCCTCCCACCCCCATAGTATATCTATTTAGTTATTCTGCTTCCCTTTCTTTCCCAATATTATAGATTAGCCTGTGTCACCTAAGATCAAACAATGTAAGCAAAGCATTTTTACAATTTCTGAATTGTATAAATGATTCTATATAACTCTCTCCTTTTCTTGAAGAAATGGTTCCAAAGGAAAATATAAACTAAAATATACTGTTTATTGGTCCTCTCATGTTACCTCCTCTAGGCCAATATTCCCCTCCAGAAATAGCATTCTTTTTGTACTCCAAATACCACAATGCTACAAATAGAGGACCACTGATTCTGTGCAGAAGCAGTGAGCCTAGGGCATAAAGTATTCTATGATTCAATCTCACAGAATCTGGTTTGCTTTTATATATATCAACTGTTGGTAGGAACTTTCTGGATCATCAGAACACATTTGAGTACAAAGGGTTCCCTGCTTGGTCGCTACCAGTCTAGTCCAGATGGTAGCAGATATGGTAGGATGGACTATCATTCATGGCCCTAAACCTTTTAGAATCTCCCTTTGCCAATTCTGATTAGAGATCCAATTTCATATTTCCCACAGATGAAAAAATCAATCAGCCCTAGAGAGCTGATACTCAAAAAAACTTTCTCTGATTACAATAAGACAATCATGATAAGTCAAGAGCACTGGAATTGGGGTTTACCTTCAGTATATGGTAACGGGATGACTGAGGAGGCAACTCAAGTGTCAGGAAGGGGCAGGGGCATATTATCTTCCAGGTCCCGCCAGGCCCTGAGTGGCAGGCAAACAGTGTGCTTAAGAATATAGAATCTGGAGTCAACTTCCTAGATTTGAATTCTGACTCTCCCACCCATTATCTCTGTGATTATGGATAAATTACTGAGTCAAACTGTACCTCATTTTCCTTAGTTGTAAAATGGAGATGATAATAATGCCATCCATCAAATAGGGATATTGTGTGAATTAGGGTTAAGATGTATAAAGGGAAAAGTGTCTGACACACAGCAGCACTTGATCCAAAAGACATATTTTCTAGGCCAGATCTGGCTCCTGACTTGCTGTGTGATCTCAGATATATCATTTCTCTTGTCCTCTTGTTCCATAGCTTCTTATCCATAAAAACAGGGGAACTAGACCAGCTAGGTTTTTGGTTGTCTTTTAAAAACTTTCATGCTGACATGCTGTGGTGTTAAAAGCTCATAAAATGGAGCATATAAACCATCCTCAGTGGATTCATGCCCGTGATCAAATGGTCTGGCTTTTCTGACAAGGGAAATAGCCTGAAAGGATGAGTAGGTTTACTTACCAAAGCAGCTAACGCTATGGAACAAGTATATTTGGCCTGAAGGTCTAAAGAGTTCAAGGCCATTCCTCCAGAGATCTGGTAAATTAAATGAATTGGAATGAAAAACATCATGCTAAGTGATGAAGCCAGACTCAGAAAGTCAAGGGATTAATGTTTTCTCTCATAGAGAGACAATAGAACAAAATAAGGGGAGAAAAGGTAGGGAAGACCCCATGAAAATAGAAGTGATATCAGTAGGGGAAGGGGACTGAGATGGAAAGAAGAAGGATGGGAAAAGAGAGGAAATGTAAACGGAAATAGACCAAATTATTCTATGTGCATGTATGAATATACAAAAAATTATTCCACCTTTATGAATATCTACAAAGTACCAATTTAAAAACCAATAACTATATAGAAAGGAAGACCAGTTAGAGTAGAGGAAGGGGAACAGGAAAAGGGAGAAAGGTAGAGAAAGAGGAAGTACTGAGTAATTAAATGGAGCAAATTATATTCTTTGCATGTATAGATATGTGAAAATGAACTCCACTATCATGTATCCCGAGAGGAAGTAGCTTCTGAACTAGGACTTAAAGATTTAGCAAAATTCTGCTATCAGGAAAGTACAGGGCTCTTCAAATAGGGGAGTACAATGAGACAAATGACAAAAGCAGAAAAATCTATAAGGCATATTTGCGCAGGCAGAAAATCACTGTTGGTCAGAGCAGAAGGATGAATGCTTTCAAGCAGGATTGGGATAATTGAACTACATACCATACTATAAAATCAAAGCTGTGTGAACAATAATCAGCATCCAGGCAAAAAGTGAAGACTTTATGCCAAATCACTTTGTCCTTTGGATGTTTGGGGCTTTAATATTGAACCTCAACATTAGGCATAGACAATCTATATTGAACAAGTTGAGTCACGGGCTATCTCAAAATACAGAAGATTTAAGAATCTTACTTAGGCTCATAAACAACAAAAAATACACACTAAACATAAATACAACAAATAAAAGTTGGAAATTGGATGGACCTACTAGTCAGGTAAAATTCAAGTTCACTCTGCAATGGCCCTGTTAAGTCCTTCAGAGGACAGAACAAGCAAACTATGACTCACCAGCAGCAAACAAGTTACATAGTCATCTGTGTGCAGAGAAACAATAGGGTGGAATTGAAGGGTGGGTTTAAAGGAAGGATCTTGTTCTCTGTTTATTGGCTTGACTAGTCTCACTACTGAAAGTCACTGAGATGTGATTAGCCATCACAAGCACCTTTTGCCACATATTTTTCAGGTGTGAAACCCTCCCCCCAACCACATTCAAAAGACAACAGTGACATTTAGTGTATTGGTTTCCTCTCCAACTGGATGTCTAACTCCTAGTTTGTCTTCTGACAAACTTTGCCCTGATTCTAGGATAGGATGGGCTGAAGAATCAACATATGTTAGTGATTCACTTCAATTTTGTCTTAGATAAATCACTGAACTTAGATTACAGATATTGTTATATGTGCTTTTGTTCCTTTTAAAAAAAATGATTGTATAGCCACAGGAAGTTTCAAAGAGAGTAAGAAAGGTCCTATATACACTATACTCAGTTTACCCCAATGGTTAAAACTTAATTATAGAACAATGTCCAAAACAGGAAACTGACATTGGTACATGTATAGAATGCATAAACACCACTGTAATTGAGATACAGAATATTCTATCATTGCAAAGATCTCATTTATATTCCTACCCACTGACCTTCCCCCCTCTGCCTTCACCATGTCTAACTCTTGGAAACTATTAATCTGTTCTTCATCTCCACATTTTCTAACTGTAAGAACATTATAAGAATCATAATATGTAGTATTTGGGAATTGGCTTTTTTCACACAACATAGTTCTTTGGAGAATCATCCAAATCATTGTGCCTATCAATATTTGGCTTCTCTGTATTACTGATTGGTATTCCATGGTATAGATATGCCACAATTTTTTAACATTTTGGTTGTTTCCAACTGGGAGCTATTATGAACAAAGCTTCTGTGAACATGTATAAAAGTTTCTGAGTGAACACTAATTTTTATTTCTCTGGAATAAATATGCAAGAGTGGAAATGCTGTGTCATAGTATAATTGCATTTTTAATTCTCTAAAAAAATTCCAGACTGATTTTACAGAGTGCCTGCTCAATTTTAAATTCCCACTAAAAGTGATACACTCTCTTGGCATCTTCATCAACTTTTGGTAGTTTCATTATTTTAGACACTCTGAGATATATATATATATATATATAGATAGATAGATAGATAGATAGATAGATAGATAGTAGAATCAGGGTCTTGTCATTTCCCTAATGGCAAAGGATATTGAATATATTTTTATGCACTAATTATCATTCACATATACTTTTAGAGAAATTGCTCCTTGGCATATCTGTTCTTAATGAAATGATTTCTTTATTCCCTTAAGAGGCTATGGTCTCCATTAATGGTTTTTAGCATGTACATGCTAAAACAAGTACATGCTTTTTGTTAACTTATTCATTTGAATAATTTAGCAACAAAAGGTGAACACCCATGCAGTTTGTATCTCTGTTTATGTGTTATTTTAAAATTGTTTCTACTACTGATTGACACTTAATAATTATACAAATTTACTGGGTAAAATATGATGTTTCAATACATGCATATATTGAATTATTGTTGAATTGTGTGTTATTTTGATAAGCTACCACCTCCTCTTGAAACAGTAAATTGAAGGTAGCTAGGGATGGCCCATCTTTCCCATATTGGTGACTGACAATAGTTGGCTCTAGGGCCTTAACTATGATGACTCAAGGTCAGTCTCTGCATCTGAACATCTCATGATAGCTTTAAAGTGCATTCCTTTCTATTGTCATATAATCCTCTTAGCAAGCTCTAACAATTATAACTGTTCAAATAATTATACCTAAATGAACTGAGGCCCAGAGAGAGAAAGGAACTAGAGAGACATAGATAAAAATTATAAAAGAGATATTAAGTTTAGTTATTTTACATTTTAGGACCTTCTCCATTCCATCCTGAGGTTAGAATCTATGAGCTAAAAACATGAGGAGGGAAAAAACGTAAATAAATTATTTGATAGGTCTACAGAAGGGATAACAAATCAGAGCCTGGTATTCTGTTCCTTTGAACCTCCAAATGAGTGTTATTCTCAGGAATAGGAGAGGAAATAATGTGCAGTCACACTGGCACTACTCTTAAAGATAAGAGCCAGTAAAAAAGTGCTTTGACCATTGTTGTTGAAAAACAAAAACAGACAGGAAGCTGTTCTACCCCACATTGCCTCCATGGAATCCCAGACATTTTAGAGCAACTATTTCTCTACAATAAAGGAAAAAAACACCACCACTATGACAGGTGAGTTACTGACCTCCTTCTACAGATTCTAATTAATTTATATTTTTCAAGTTTTTTGTGAGATAGGCGGTGATGGTGATGGAAAAGTGAGAGAAGACAGAGAAATTTTTTAAAAAAATAGACTTTAAATCATGGAAATGTTTGGTACTGACATCAAAATCTGATTTTAACCAAGACCATGTTTCCCATTTAAAATTTCTATTCGCTTGTTTGTTGTTTTTTTTTCTTTTTTTTATTTCAAGAGACATTTTTGCTATTGAGGAAGCCAAACTAATTGATATGTTTCTGCTTGTTTGTTTCTTTGCTTTGTTTTTTGTTTCGATAGTTTGGGGTTTTATTGTTGCTTTTTAAATCAGAGAAAACAACCCTACATTCTGGAAAACTGAAGATAAAATTATGGGAAAACCTGCAGAGCTTCCCTTGTTCATTTCTTATCATATTCCAATCTACTTCTTTCTGCTAATGTCTAATCCCAATCTCAATTTCCTGTTTTGTTTGTCACCACAGCACTAACCACCTTATAATATATTGTATCATTTATTTATTGTCTTAATGTCTGTCTCCCTCTTGCAGAATTTCATCTCAATGAGGGCAATAATTTTACTGATTACCCCTATAAACCTAGGGCCTGGGAAAATTCCTGGCACATACTAGACACTCAAGAAATATTTGTAGAAATAATGAATGTGCTTTTTTTCTTCATCACATAATTCTAGGGCCTAAGATCAAGGAGATATTTGAATCTGCTCTTCCTTATATAATATAAAATCATAGAGACCTTCACTACTTCACATGAGGCTGGAAGATTTCTAGTTATATAGTTGTTGAAGCTGCAAAGAAGTCAATGGGGTGAGGGTAAGAAGTCTATCATTGCCCAAGTCCAGGAAGCAAGCAGCTGTCTGCCTGCTTCTAAGTTTAACACCAACTACATTAGTTTGGATTATAGTAGTTGAAACAATTTTCCTTATGGCCAGAGACATTTAGCAGTTATAATACTAAGGAAAGAGAGAGTGTCAGGACCTATTCCTTCTGTTCCATTCCCAAGCTCATTGACTTCAAATTCTGTCAACTCACTATTCTGCATAGTCTCATTATCCAGCAAGGGGATTAGCTTTGAGTCTTCTCCCTCTGGCTTGCTACATTTGTGAACCAAATTAATGTCTATCAATACCTCCTCCAGAAGAAATCATCAGGAGAAATCTAAAATGGATCTCAAATCTAAGGCATCTTGCTCCCTTTTCACATGTCTGATAATAAGTGGAGAGAAGTAAGTGGCTGTTATTATTCCTAGTGAGGCAGACAGATCATCTGTGTATTTGCATTATCCAAACTTCTTGTCCCCTATGAACAAGTGAGAATGATTACAAGCTGAATCATAAATGCTCATGTGCTGAGATGGAAAAAGACTGTTATTTCCAATGAAACCTATCACTAAATTAGTTCAATCAGCTGCATAGATATATGTAGGTTATTTATTAGTGGGTTTTTTGTTCATGCAATGTACTTAGAAGAGCAAGGAAGGTCCTTAAGTCCATCTTGTTCAATCACTTTATTTAATTGATAAAGACAACAAAGCCAAGAGGAAGAAGGTTCAGATTAAGGTCATACATACAGCTAGTTAGCATCAGAATTGAATCTAATTTGACTTCTACTATCATGCTTTCCCACTGTACCTAGTTGTTTTCCAAATTTAAGAAAATTATGCCATAATTTATAAAAGAGAAAGGAAAAAAGAACCAGTTGATAATACACACAAAAAGAGAGTATATATCTTCTGATTTTTTGAAGATACCATATTTTCATTAAATCAAATATATAAGGATAAAATTGATGCAAAAGCCATTCATGTCATTTGCATATGGTGGGGCCAGGAAAACTCAAGAGTTATATTTCTCTACATGCATTGACAAATCTACTCATACTCACAGAATGGGAAGGGCTTGTAACCTTTGGAGAACCCTACTAACTCTACACTTATGTTAAAGATATCAAAACCAAAAATATATAAGTGAATACTCACTTAAGAAAGCATTTAGAATGTGTGTTTTATGTGTGATCAATAAAAGACAATAAAATCATGGCATTTGCAGGTAAATGGAAGGTGCTGGAGAAGATAATGCTAAGTGAAGTTAGCCAATCTCAAGAAAACAAATGCCAAAGGTTTTCTCTGATATAAGAAGTCTAACTTATAGTGAGGTAGGGAGGGGGAGCATGGGAGGAATAGATGAATTCTAGATAGGGCAGAGGGGTGGGAGGGAAAGGGAGGGAGAAGGGGATTAGCAAGGATGATGGAATGTGATAGACATCATCATCCAAATTACGTGTATGAAGACACAAATTGGTATCAACATACTTTATATACAAGCAGAGATATGAAAATTGTGCTGTATACATGTAATAAGAATTGTAATGCATTCCACTGTCATTTATATTTTTTAAATCAATAAAAAATAAAGCTCAGTGAGACATTTTAGGCAAAAGAAAAAAAAAGATTTCATATCCTTAGCTCTTTTCAAGAAAGACTATTTTTGGCCCTTCTTCAATTGAAATATTGCTTGCTTCTCCTACAGGCCAATCTATGGCTAAAGCCCTCCTCAGAAATCTTATCATATTGCATAGCAGACATTTGTTGATTCTCTTCTCAATATGCATTGCCTCCTCTTAACATTCTAGTTAAGACTCAGATTTTCCTTTTGGCATTTCCTTTTCTCCCCTAAACAGTCCATGGATTTCAGGAGGAAATAACCTTAGCCCTACTTGTTAATATTCAGAAGTAATACCGAATTTACATAAGCCAATTTGTTCATTTCATTTCTCTAGCCACAAACCATTGTTTTGAGTAGGCATGTAATCCACACTGGCATCTTAGGCTGAATTTCACAACTCTCATTAGGAATTCCAGGAAAAAAAATCTATTTTCTTAATTGTGACTAAAAATTATTTATGATTCAAGCATTTTTGGCAACAATTTGAGAACATGAGGGGTGGCCATTCTAAGAATGGAAACCATACCTTAAGAAATAGTAGAAAAATAAAAGAACTATATCTTCAACAGCATCACTTTACTATAGAAACAAACTAAACAACACCAAGGACCATTCTACCTATGGAAACTTCCTCTAATTATGAAGCAATAAATGTACTCCATTGTTTTAAACTAATCAGAGTGTGGTTTTGTATTTTTTGCATTATGCTATTCTTAGAGATTACCATCTGGAAGAATAAACAGAATTATGTTTTAACAGGGACAGACTTCTAGAACAATAGCATGCCAGCGCTAAAAATATTTGTTGAAATGAAACTTCCACCAAGACCCCCATGCCATGGGGGTTTAGCTAGTATCAATTTTTCAAATAAGAAGGGAAAAAGGACTTAAGTGAAGATGCGGTGGGTACAAGTAAAAGAGGCAACACAACATTTCCACTCTTGCAACCAATTGGCCCATGTGCCAAGAATTGAAATATTTTGCTCCTTTGTTTGCCAAAATCCAAGCTACACAATCTGGGAAATTTTACATTCTAATTTTTCCCACTGTCCCTGTTTCCAATGATTCTACAATTCTCCCCTAGATGGGCTTCTCATGACTCTGAAAATAATTGAATCAAGCAGAAAGGCAAAAGTTTAGGAAGAAAGGGCCATGGATCTTAATTCTGAACTACATACAGAGTGAAACAAAGGAGGGTTTTGGCAATTTTCTACACCATTTTTAGGCTTCAGTATGCCAGAGAAGACAAGAAGATCTTATACTGTCATACTCATGGGTCATGACATAGCTGACACTTTAATAAAACCCTTTGACTCCTGCTTGTATCTATGGTATGTAAATGACTCACAGATGAGTGCATTCCAAGGAGTTTACAATCTACTTGGAGAAAATTTGTCAATCACTCACATGGCACTTTTCAGATGGCATAATCTGATTTGCCTCATAATTTTCCCATATCCCTTACCACATCAAGTGTAAGAAGCATATTTAAGTGTATTGCTAGAACCTGAGACACTGCCTAGCACATATATGTATATGTGTGTTCAGTAAATTCGTATAAAATAGTTGTACAAATTAATCCACTGGGGGAGAATTATTAAAACAAGTTACATTTTAGGAGTTACTTGAATAATTTGTTCTTTTAATAACTTTATTGAGATAAAATTTATTTAACATACCTACAGTTCACCCATCAAATTGTATAAATCAATGTTTTATTATGATCACAGAGATATGAATTGTACAAAAATCAAAACTATCAGTTTTAAAACAGTTATAGTCATTACAGTCCTCAAAAAACACCATTAGCATTTATCCCCCTTTTCTCCCCAAACTTCTCATCATTAGACCATGACTAACATAATCTCTCTATATATAGTTTCCTATTCTGGATATTTATCTTAAATTTAAGCATGAAATTTGTGGGTGTTTGTGACGAGCTTCTTAAATTTAGCATGTTTTCAAGGTTCATTATGTCATAGCATGTGTCATTACTTCATTTTATTAATAGCTGAGAAATATTCCATTGTATACATAAACTTCATTCTGCTTATCCATTCATCAGTTGGTGGACATTTGGGTTATTTTCACCTTTTGTCTATTATTAATTATGCTAGTATGAACATTGATATACCAAGTTTTATGTGTATATATGTTTTCATTTCTCAAGGGCATATGCCTAGTAGTGGAATTGTTGGGATATTAATTTGGGGGCGGGGGCGAAAGGCTCCAATCACCATTTCAAATCCCCACCAGCAGTGTAGGATGGTACTAATTTATCCATTTGTTAACATCTCTTTTATGATTATAGTCATCCTCAAGGATATGAAGAAGTATTTCATTGTGATTTATATTTACATTTCCTTTTTTTTGTTTGTTTGTGTGATTGTTTTATAGTAATGGGGATTAAAATCAGGGCCTGGTACATGTTAGGCAAGTGCTCTACCACTGAGCTACAACCCAGAACTTTTTTTTTTTTTTTTTTTTTGGTATTGGGGATTGAACTCAGGGGCACTCAACCACTGAGCCACATCCCCAGCCCTATTTTGTATTTTATTTAGAGACAGAGTCTCCTGAGTTCCTTGGTACCTTGCTTTTGCTGAGGCTGCCTTTGAAATCATGATCCTCCCACCTCGGTCTCCTGATCCAGTGGGATTACAGGCATGTGCCACTGTGCCCAGCTACCCCAGTCGATTTTTAAATTTTATTTTGAGACAGGATCTCACCAAGTTGCTAAGGCTGGCCTATATACTACAGTATAATGTGTTGCTAAATCATGGTGTTCAATGGCCTAGATTTATTAAAAACATTTTCAACATATAGTACTTTAAACACATGATGACTTTGAGATGTAACCCAATTATAAGTCAAGGAGCATCTGTACATGGAAAAATAGTCTGTGTTCATGGATTGGAGGAATTAATGTTAAAATACCACACTATTTGCTATGGTTTGGATATGAGGTGTACCCTAAAAAACTCATGCAATTATGCAGGAGTGTTCAGACATGAAATGCTTAGTATGAGAGCTGTGCCTCATCAGTGCTTTGATGAATTAGTAATTTGAATGTACTATTGGTTGGTCACTATAGAGAGGTTGAGCATGACTAGAGAAAGCAGATCACTAAGGGTGTGCCTTACTGGACTACATATTGTCTCTGGCTCCTCATTTGCGCTCATTTTCTTTCTCTCTCTCTCTCTCTCTCTCTCTCTCTCTCTCTCTCTCTCTCTCTCTCTCTCCTTCCTGAATGCCATGTGCTCAACATGTATCTTTTTTCTACTGCACACTTTCTTCATGTGGTATTGCCATACCTCAGGCCTAGAACAAGTAAGTAAGCTGAACATTCAATGAATCTCTGAAACCTGAGCCCAAAATATACCTGTCCTTCTCTAAGTTGTCCTCCTCAGGGGTTAGGTCACAGCAAGACAAAACTGACAAACATACTACTCAAAGAAATATACACCAAAACTCCAATGATATTTTCCACAGAGGTAAAAAGTCTGAAACTCTTTTGGAACCACAAAAGATTGAATAGCAAAAATAAACTTGAGCAAAAAGAAAACAGCTATCTCACAATCTTATCTCACAATCTATTAAAAAGTCATAAGAATCCCAACAGCATGGTAATAGCACAAAAGCAGACATATAGTCCATGGAGTAGAATATAGAGTCCAGAAATAAACCCACATAACTACAACCAATTGTTCTTTCAAAAAAATGCCAAGAACACACAAGGGGAACATTGTCTCTTTAATAATTCAATAAAGGGTGTGTGAAAAATAAATATACATATGCAAAACAATAAATTTGAACATTTCTCTCAAGCCATATACAAATATAAATTCAATATGGATTAAAGACCTGAACTGTAAAGCTATTAGAGGAAAATACAGAAAACATTTCATGTATTTTTTGTACATGACACAAAATGCACATCAAAAGTACAAATAAGAAAATGGGATTATATCAAACTAAAAAGTTCCTGCAAAGAAGAGGAAATCATCACTTGAATGGAGAAACAATCTATGAAATCAGACAAAATATAGTAAAATATACATCTGATAGGGGTTAAGATATAAGGAATCAAAAAGTTTGATAGCAAGAAAACAACTTGATTTTTAAAAATGGGCAAAGAACTGCAAAAGTATTTTTCAAAAGAATATATACAAATGGACCTCATATATATAAAAAGTGGATCAACATCACTAATTATCATGGAAATGTAATATATAATATAATACATTACTAGTGTTAGTAATGTATTATATCATATATATAAGTATTTGTGATGGTGTGGTTATAAGAGAACCTTTGTACACTGTTGGCAGAAATGAAACTTAGCACAGCAATTATTTAAAAAATAGAGAAGTTCCTAAACATATATTTAAAATAGAACCACCATATCTTTCAGTATTCCCACTTCTGTTTCTATAACAAAGAAAGTGGAATCGGTATGCCAAAGAGATATTTGCACTCCCATGTTCATGGCAGCACTATTCACAATAAACCAAAATATGAAATCAACCTAATTCTCCATCAGTGGATGAATGTATAAAGAAAATGTGTCATTCCAATTTAAAACACAATCAATAAATAGAAGGAAGACCAGTAGAGAAGAGAAAAAGGAACAGGAGGAAGATGCAGGGAGGGTAAAAAGAAGTATTAGGGACTTAAATATAGCAAATTATATTCTATACATGTATGATTATATCAAAATGAACCCTGCTATTATGTATAATTCTAATGAACTATAAAAACATTTTAAAATAAAATGTGTCATCGAAACAATAGAATACTAATCACAAAATTTACAAGAATATAAAACTTGTCATTTTCAACAACATGTATGAACCTGCAGAGCACTATGTTAATTGAAACAAACCAGAGAAAGACAAGTACTGCATGATTTCACTTGTATGTGGCATCTTTAAAACAATTATAGGAGCAAAGAGTAGAAGCCAGAGGGATTGTGGAGGTGTTGGTCAACAGAATTTCAGTTAGAAATGAAAAATAAGTTCAGGAGATCTATTATAAAATATAGTAATTATAATTAATAGCAATGTATCATATATTTGAAAATTACTAAAGGACTAATTTTTAAGTATTCTCAGTGCAAGTAATAATAAATATATGAGGCAATAGATATATTAATTGGTTTGGTTTAATTAATCTACAACACATAAAATTTAAAACATTATGTGGTATGCCAAATATATGACATTTGTAGTCATCATTTAAAAAATAAGTAAATACATAAATAAAGAAAATTGCATTTATGTGCTATGCAAAACACACACTATGGAGATTCATCTACCCAACTTGACAGTAATTTCCTAAACAAAGACTTGTTTCCATCTTTTCTTTTCCCCTGTGGGGACCTAGATCTGGGCATGATTGGCTCCAAACTTTTTAGTAGATTAGAAAGCTCCAAGAGGTGAGCTAGTTGGCATAAAGGATTGGACAGTTCAGATACCTTTCCAATTTAACACACCTCTAATGTGTTGCAGGCCTGTGCTTGATATTGAGGGTACACAAATGGGAACACTAGTCCATACTCAAACATCTCATCAAAGAAAACCTTTTTACCCAGTGCCTATCAGTGGTAATCAAGGATCATGTTTCAAATTCGTTATCCAAATAGTGGTCTACATTGGCCTGCCTCAAAGCCTCTGTCTTTTGTTGGGTGCCTGTAAAATTGACAGGAAGGAGGTGGATGGGTATGGAATGTATTACAAACAAAGGTTGCCAAATGACCTTCGGTCTATTTACTACTTTAAAAGAAAATCTTATGTCATAACCTTTTTTTTTCTCCCTCTCCCAACAAAAGGGATAAAGTAAAGAATTCCTTTATCTTTCAGGGGCTTCACAGCTCCTTCCTCCTTAAGTCATCAACAAGGGTCTTTCTTTCTTAGCTTCCTACCAATACATCCTTGACTTTAATGATAGCCTAAAAGACCCAACTTGGAGCCAACATCACAAAAGAAGCAGAACAATTTATTTCCAAGCTGACTATTTTATTGCTCAAGGTGAAAGTACACAATGGATAAGGAAAACCAACAGACATTTTCCTCTATCTCTCTAGAACATTTGACCACTTAAAACATTTACTTCTTTATATCTGCTTTTTTTTCATTTTTAAAGAAAATTGGGAAGCATTCTAATTAGTTCTCTGCATTGCCTCAAAGTGCTGTTTGGTTTTGAATAAAGAAGGCAATGTTGATGGCTCTTATTAAAATCAAATGTCATCTTGTTAACCATTCTAGCCTCTGGAGAGAGCTGCTAATGTACTCAAGCTATCATGAAGGAAGGGTTCACACAATGCTGGATACAGAAGACATCTTTTGCACTCCTCCTCTTCAGCTGGGACTTCACTATCCTCTCTCACTCAGAGCTCAAGTCCCACCCATATCTGTCTAGTCCTTGTTTCTAGTCTTCTCCTCTGGATTCCACATTCCAAAATCCTCTAGATTTACTAGAAGACAAGTTGATTAAAAAACTAATACAACCCTCATGTGATCCCAGTCCACCTCACCATTTCACCTTATGTGACACTAGTCTACCTTTCTTCTTTTTTTATGTGTTCTTTTTAGTTATATATTACAGAGTATATTTTAATATTCTATACATATATGGAGTACATATTATTCTAATTAGAATCCCAGTCTTATGGTTGTACATGATGTGGATATTCACTTTGGTATATTCATATATATACATAGGAAAGTTATGGCAAATTCATTCCACTATCTTTTCTATTCCTGCCCCTACTTCCCTTCATTGTCTAATCTACTGAATTTCCATTCTCTCTCCACCCTTATATTTTAGCATCCGCATATCAGAGAGATCATTCAACCTTTAGATTTTTTGGTATTGCCTTAGCATAATAGTCCCCAGATCCACCCATTTACCGTAAAAAGTCATAAAGTTATACCTTTTTAATGGAGCCCCCCATGATTATTCTCTGTATACTTACTACTTCAGACAGGGAATCTCACTTTCCATAATCACACTCATTTCTGCTTCCCTACTTTTGTTTATAGGATTATAATCGTACCCATCATTCAAAATAGACACAGCTCAAAGTCAACCAGATGTTAGTTGTTTGTTGCTAAAAAATGTGCTTACTACACATTTTCTTCCTGCTTGCCTCACATATATTTTCCATAATAGGTACAAAAACGATTAAATTCCCATGAATAAACCAAATGTATGTGTGAAATTATAAAGAAAAAAATCTATTTTATAATTTACTGAAAGACCTAAAATACTAACGTATAAATGAAGATACATTCTTTGTTCCATATTAAAACATTCATTACTGTAAATTTCTAATTCCTCCTGAGGTTTTTATAATATAAGTGCAGTTCCAGTCAAATCCCCAGCAGGATGCTTGCTCTATAGAATTGACAAACTGATTATAAGTTCTTCTAGTGCAATATTTTTCACAATTGCCAAGATATGAAATCAACCTGTGTCCATCAATAGATAAATGGATAAAGACACTGGAATATGATTCAGCTTTAAAAAGAAGGAAAACCTGTCATTTGCAACAATACAAGTAAAACTGGAGGATGTTATATCATGTGATATAAGTCACATATATAAAGATAGATACTAAATGATCGTAACTATATATAGAATCTACAAAATTTGAACTTTCAGGGGCAGAAAACAGAACAGTGGTTAATGGCAAGGGTAATGAAATGAAATGTTGGTCAAAGGGTAAAGAGTTTCTGTCAAATGAGAGAAATAAATTCTATAGGTCTGTTGCACAGAATGATGACTCTATAAAATGTATTTTACATTTGAAAATTGCTATCAGAGTAGATCTGACATGTTCTCACAACAAAAATGATAATTATGTATAAAGATACATAGGTTAATCCATTTAGTGTGGTAATTATTTGAAAAATATATACATCAAAACATCAGGTTGTATATCTTAAATATACATTCATTTTTGTCTTTTATGCCTCAATGTCTCTCATGAGAGGATTTACCCAAATAAGAACCACAGTTTTTTAACAAAAAGGAAGATCTTCCTAAATAGTTTATATTTCAGGTATCAGTGGTAAAGAGTTTTACAGAAGGGAAGGGATAAGTCTCTCTGAAGCTCTTCAAATCCCACCACAAGTTTTGTTGATGATAAAGAATGGTACAAATAGAGAGCAGAAAGGAATTTTTTAAAAAAATTTAGAGGGTCTGGGGTTGTAGCTCAGTGGTAGTGTGCTCGCCTAGCACATGCAAGGCCCTAGGTTCAATCCTCAGCACCACATAAAAATAAATAAATAAAGTAAAGGCAAGTGTCCAACTACACCTAAAAAATAAATATTTAATAAAAACAGTTTGAGAGTATCATCATAATGATGGGGAACCTCAATTTTATTAGTCTCTTGATATGCCTTAGGCTTATTCCATCTATCTCACTTAATCCTTATAGCAAGCCTATGAAACAGATATTATGACCTCCCCATTCTTTTTCAAATTAGAAGAACAGATTTTACCTATGTTATTACAGTTAATAAAGAGCAATGTCAGGACTTTCATCTCAGGTCTATCTTGTCTCTTGCTCCAAAATCCTGAAGTACAAATACTAGATGGGAACTTGGAGTCATGTCATATGAGAAATAGGGTCAAAGGTTTACAATTACTTAGTTTGAAGGGAGGACTCAGAAAAGCCATGACCAATTTCCTATTTTGCTATTGAAAATTACACTTTTAGAAGATCTTTAAAGTCCCTTAAAGCCACTACATCTTGTCGTTCTGCAATTCCACAAATATTCAATGTTAACCTCTTCTCAAGCCTATAAGGAATTTCTTTGGTACCAATTTGGGTATTTTTCTTTGTATCCTACTATTACTGTTACAGACCAGACTAGAATATTTTTCATATGTGAAGAGTGATTTATGAAATCACTTAGGCATAATACATCAAGGGCCCACACTGAGTAAGGTCACTGGCAGGTGGAAGCCTCTCACTGTACAGATACTATCACTAGATGCAATGGAAGAAGCTTAGCAAGAACATCATTTCTTTCTCTGTAGAGGCAAAAAATACTCTCTAATTCTGAAGACCATAGAGTTGGGCTTCTCTTTCTCTTCCTAACTTTTAACACAGAACAATATCTGATCCAAATATATCCAGACTTTCCATTGCTATCACATCATACTCCTGGAGTCAATAACAATAAAGTCTGCCAGTGAGGAAATCAAAGCATTTCATATACTGCCTGTCATGATTCTTGAGGAAATCCCGCTAGGTCACAATCTCTTCATTTCCCATTCCTCTTGACCCATGCTGCCCTGATAGTTAAAGTGCACTGTGAAGGACTAATCACACAGGATGCCGAAATTGCCTTTTCTTCTATTATGATTCAAGAAATTGAGGACCAGGGTAACTGAATAATTAATCTGAGGTAATTATTATCCTGAGACCTCATGGATATGACAAACCAACAACCTTACCAAAGTCAATATATAAAAGTCAATGTGATCCACATTTCCCCAGGGAGAGAAAGAGACTAATGTAGGAGATCCAGATGGCCAATTTTGTCAACAAGACAAGGTAATTTATTTATGTATTACTGCCCTGAGAAATCTCTTCCTATCTTGATCTCCCATATGTTGTGGAAGTAAGGTTGGGAGGAGATTCTTGATTGTCAAAAGCATCTGAGGAAAGATCTTAGGGAATTTGGATTTGATCCTGAAGTCAGTGAGAAACCATTTGTGGCTCTTGATATAAGAAGTGACATGATTCCAGATTATTAATATGGTTGTAGTATACAGGGTAAAGTAAGGAAGGCAAGATTAAGAATCAATTGTAAACGTGTGATTTGTATTCAATCTTGAAGCACATAATCTGAGTAATCATTGTATATCATAATGTTTGAAACTAAGAGAAGCAAATGTGGTTCTCTGGTGAAAGTTGAGCTTTGTATTCATATCCTCAGGTTTTAAGCTCTAACACTAGTACTTCCCAGATATATCATCCTAGGAAAATAAAGCACTAAATCTCTTAACTCTGTTTCTTCTTATGTAAAATAGAATTAAAGACAAAGTATAATTACCCTCCCTCTTAGAATGGTCATGAGGAGTGCTATGTAAATGATAAAGAACAAAACAATTGGTAGTTACTAGTCCTGTATTCTACTTCTACCCAAAGAAAAATTAGAATAAAAAAAATAACTTGAACATCAATCAAGGCATAAATTTCCTGGGTCCAGATCTTTGGCAAGGTTCATCATTATCTGTGGGTTAAGATAAAAAAATGGATTTGGTTAAAAAAGAATAAAAACAACCTGAGCCAGATAACTGATTTTTTCTGTGACAGACAAGTAACTTGAAATTCCGTTTCTCTTTATTTCCTCTTCCTCTTAATCTCTAAAGTTAAAAATCAATATCATTCAGGTTCATGCCTCTCAACCTGGCACACTCATGCCATACATAGAATGCCATTTTCGGAACTTGATGTGAAAAGTGAAAAGAAGGCAAAAATTAAATTTAAAATAAAACTTATTTTTTTTTAAAAAATTATATATGCATAAGCATCATCAGCAGATTCTTAGCCTTTAATGTCAAAAGCATCTGAGGAAAGATCTTAAGGAATCTGGATTTGATCATGAAGTCAAATCAATCTTGCTTTTTTGTGTGTGAAAATAGAGACATTTTATGACTAGTATGTGGATGAGAATTTGGAAAACTATTTGTGAAGCAAGCAATTTTTGTCTATATCAATACATTGCAAAAATAGATAACATTTCAAGTTTGGGGTTTTAAATACATTGGAACACTACATAGCAATAAGAAGTAAAGAACTACAACTGTCAATGACAATTTGGATTCACTGCCAAGGAGAAAGACACTAAGAATATATATTGGTTATCACTCAATTTATGTAAAATACAAAAATGAAATTATTCCATGTTATTAGAAGAAAGGTGAATAGTTATATTTGGGAGAATTATGTTGATGGAGTATAGAAGGGCCATTCCTGGGATGCTGATAATGTTGTTTCTTGATATAGCTGCTGGTTATAAAGGTGTGTTTAATTTTTGAAAACATATCAAGTTGAATACTTTATGATCTCTGTGTATGTTTTTCTGTACATGTTATACTTTGATAGGAAAAAAATTAAAAGCATTTTAAGCTGACCACCAGGTCCCCAGATCTCCAGGACCTACAAATTCATGCTCTTTGACTATTACTGATATTGAGTTAAAAAGGAAAGCAATAGTCCAATTAGCCCTGTATTATGGGATCAAAGGAAGCAACACTTCTCAAAGACATGAGAATGATGAGTTCCAAAGTAATGATAAACCTCAATGTAATTCATCTCACTTCTTAGAATGCCAGAATTGAGGTAGGATCAGAGAAATTAGGTAGAAAGGAGACACAAAAGAAGAACAAGAAAAAAATTAAAAATTTAATTCAGAAGTTCTGTAAACTTTTCCAGACCTGTCACTCCCTAAGCCAGGCTCTATCCCAAAGCCAGGCTCTCTTTCAGGACTGCTATTCCCAAATTTATGGAAAATCTTTAAATCCCCTTGTACACTGTTAATTAGCCCACAAATAAATAAATTATAAGAGACACAACATATTAAGACAGCTTTAATTTAGAGAACTTTCCAATATTATCTACCAGTTAGATAATGGAGACCACATTAGCCTAAAGATCCTGAGAATGACCATAAACCATCTTGAGATCAGCAGATTCACTTCATCCCTGCAAATTCTCATATCTGCTCCTCACCATTTACTTTAAAGGAGTCAAGAACTCCCAAAATTCATCTGTCCCTCTTGAGATGACCTACATTCTTCCATGAATGTATATTCCTTGCTTTCCTGAATTAATTTCTGTGCCTTTACTGATGTGTTGAAATTGTTTTCTACTTTTCCTGAGTCGAATTCTACCCAGCCTCTCCCTGGGAACTCCTTGGAACACTTTCCCTGGAGTTACCTCTTCTCCCATGACAGAATCATGTTCTGCCCAAGCTTGAAAACAGCCAAGTCTTCCTTCTTAATACTAGAATATAAATGTGGGCAAAATAACTTACTTCCTTTCTCTAGGCTCTGAAATAAAACAAATGAACAACAGTCATACCTAGAAAACAGTATCTTAACTCTCAGGCCACTTTGTGTTCCACTGTACTAAATTAGTTCCAGAATGCTGACTGCACATCAAATTTCAGAATACTAGTGATGCAAGGATAGAAATTGCCTTTATACCCTACACAAAACTGGAGAAAAAGCTCTGTCTACAGAAATTATAAAGATCCAGTCAGAACGATAAATGTGAACAGGTTTTCTCATCCCCTCATTCCTCCCAAACCAAAAAAATATATATATTAAAAACCAAAAAAGATGAAGTGATTATGTTATGTGCTTTAATTAACAACCTCATGCTAATTGGACCCTGGGCTTCCAGATCTCTGCCTTGTCATAAAACGTTGAAATAGATGCCCTCGTTTACTGACTTCTAATTCCAGGACCCTACTAAATTACATGGACAAGAGCTCAAATCAAAGTTGTTTGCTTTGTTCTCACAAAAGAGACAACACACTACCTTACATTCCCATGTCCTCCCATTTACCCATATGCAGCCCCACAGCATCCCAAAATTTCCAGCCCCACAATCCAACACTTGGGCCTGTGTTCAATAAAACCAATAAACTAAAGGACCATGTTTGAAATTCAAAGTAGGAATTTATGGTGAAACAAATATTCAGATATTGTCAAGAATGGCCAGCTAGGGGTGAGGATGTGGCTCAAGCGGTAGAGTGCTCACGTGGCATGCGTGCGGCCCGGGTTTGATCCTCAGCACCACATACAAACAAAGATGTTGTGTCTCCCAAACACTAAAAAATAAAATTCTCATTCCCTCTCCCTCCCTCCCCACCTCCCTCCCTCTCCCCCCCCCTCTCTCTCTCTTTAAAAAAAATAATGGTCAGCTCAAAAAAACCTTAGAGACAATCAACTGAAAATATATGGCCCATGTATAAGAGTGAGCTACCTGAATTCCTTTATCCCCAGTGACTCACAGTAGAGAAAGAATTGTAAAATAATACTTATAATTATGATAAGCTAGGTTATGAAAATTGATTTTGTAGACAAGTGTGTGAATATTTTTTAAAGGTGATTGGCTTAGCATTTGACTCACTTTTTATTAAATCACATTTGAAATAATTCACAAGATATTTTCACAATTTACACTAAACTAAAATTTCTGGGTTTAATAGCAGAAGAAGCAAACAACTCAGACTCCTCTTGTCTAGAACAAGAGGGACCATTTTTCTGTTGTGTACATTCCAGTTTGAAACACGTTGCTTTTTTCCAGCATCTTGTTATCACTGGGTGAGTCTGCTCACCACAGAAGGAAAGATTAACAGTCCTGGAGATTGGCAACTGTGGGAAGGACATGGTCCTGAGGCAAAATGACAGTGACAAAGCAATTCCATGGTTCACCTATGGCTTTCTGTGGTCAAACTAATTTAAAATAAAAACATGATTTTCTAAGCCACAGGCATGTAACCTTTGTCTATACTAAGCCTGGGATATGGCTACTAAAGGCAGCATTTGTCAAAAGCTTCCCAGTTCTTCAAGTATATCCAGGAGGGGCAAGTGGGAAAAAGAATCAAACCTAAATCAAATTCCTTTTGTATTTCCAAAGGATGGGGAGCTAAAAAGTATAGGATCTATAGGAATTAATTTAATGGGAGATAGATATCCTGACCCCATGCTGAGCATACACTTTATTTAAAAAAACAAAATCTTACAACTCAATAAGATAGACTCTCTGATTAGTAAGAACACTGCCTAAAATGCCACCTCCTCCTTAACCACCTCTGAGACTAGACAGTTATTCACATATTATTGTGGAAGAGGCTTTGGATTTTCTCTAGGCTTTGATGTCCTCTATAATATCAGCATAATTCTTATGTCACAGAAGTCTTCTGATAATTGAACAATGTAGCATATAAGGGAAGATAAATATTTCATATCTATTATTCTAATTTACCTTACTAGAAACCAAATTGTAAAATCTGTGAGGGAAAGACCATGTATGACATTCTTTAAAAAAAAAAAAAAACACTGCACATAAAGCATAGTGACTTGTATACAATGCATATTCAGAAGATGCAAGTTTATTAATTATGTGTACAGAAATAAAATGAATCCATTTGCAGCTATAATAACCTGATTTATAGGTACATAATTTTCAATAAGATATATAATGATTTAATTGCTCAGTTATTTACATAATATCCATCTAGTAGAAAGAATTAAGTCAGGGGGCCTAGGTTCGTCCAATTCCAACTTTGCCAGTAACTGCATAACATTGAACAAATTGATTCTTCACTTTAAGCCACAAATTGCTCCATCTGTGGAAGAAGTCTGAGTGATTATATATATATATATATATATATATATATATATATATATATATATATATTGAATTAGCTTCTTTATTAAGAATATAGTTTGTTCCAGGCATTATGGTTTGGCTGGTAAAAATCTTAATAGAGTCATTCCCTTTTTATTATCTAGGGAATGTTTTTTCTATATTTCTCTGATTCTAAGAAGACAGTTAAGTACTTCAACATATACTTACAGAGGATTAATTACTATAGGGATTGATCCTCCACTATTAAGAGCCAGAAAGCTAGAGAAAAGCTATACAGCTACTTTTAGAGACATTAGGTAAAAGAGAGTACAGGGCAATAATCCCAGAGAAAGGAAATAAATTATATGAGTCCCAGGAATGTAACAATCCTAGAATATGCAAAACAACCTTATAAAACAAAAACAAAGTTGAAATATTTATACTAAATGATTTCAAGAGTTATTAAATCAAGGCAGTCTGGTATTATAAACCAATGGAAGAGAACAGAGATTCCAGAAATAGACCCACAAATATATGGTCAATTGATTTTCAAAGATGCCAAATGTCAAGAAAATTCATTAGAGAGGACAGTCGTTTCAAAATACTGCTGAAAAAATTAAATATCCATAGGCAAATTGAATAATCACAAATCCTCAAATTAATGGAGATAATAAATTAACTAAAAATAAGCATAACCCTAAATGTAAGGGTTAAAAGTGAAAAACATCAGAATATTCATGATTGTGGGCCATAAAAATTTCTTAGTAAGTAAAAAGCATGAAATATGAATGAAAACATTGTTAAATAAAGACTGCTTGTCAAAAGACAATATTACCAAGCTATAAAAGCAAGTCATAGAGTAGGATCAATATTAATAATACATATATTGAGAAAGAAATTATAGCCATAATATAGAAAAAAGTTCTTACAACTCAATAAGATATCAACTCAATCAAATATGGAAAAATATTATATTCACTGCCTTACAAATAGAAGGCAGTAAAAGGCAAATGAGAACATAAAAAAAAAAACTCATTATCAGAGAAATTCAAATAAAAACTGCTGTGAAGTACCACCACAAATCCACCAGAATTTTAAAATTACAAACACAACAAAAAGTATTGCTGAGGACATTTGAACAACTGGAACTTTCATTCGCTTGCTGGTCAGATTATAAAATGGTAGTATATGATCCATAAATCCCACTAATGGATATATATCTGAAGGAAATTAAATCAGTATGTCAGAGACATCTGTGTTCCCACACATCTGCAACACTATTCACAATATCCAAGAAAGGAAGCAATCATCTTCTGATGAATGGATAAAGAAAATGTGGTGCTTATATACAATATAATTTCATTCACCCATAGAAAGAATGAAATACTGCCATTTGTGACATCACTGATGGAACTGGGTATAATTATATTCGGTGAAAGAAACCAAATAAAGTAAGGCAAGTACTGCATGCTCACTCACATAAGGAATTTAAAAGTTTATCTTATAGAAGTTGAGAGTAGAATATCAGTTGCTAGGGGCTAGAGAGAGTGTGGAGAAACAAGGGATGGAGAAAATTTAATCAATGGGTATTAAATTATAGTTAGCTAGGAGTAAGAAATTTTAGTGTGCTCTTTCACAGTGAAGTGATTATGAATATCAATGATGTACTATTTATTTAAAAAAAACTAAGAGAAAGTATTATCAGATGTTTTCACTATAAAGAAATAAGTAAACATTTGTAGAGATAGAAACATTTAACCTGATTTAAATATTAAGCAATGTATACAGATGAAAATATCACATCATACTTCATACACATGTATAATTTTCTTTATCAGTTAATATATATTTGAGTTTAAAACATTGAAAGAGCAGCTTTGATCACAATATTTCAAATTTTTGTAACTGATTTAAATTTCAAAAACAGAATGTAACATTTTGAAAGTAAAATGTCAGCCAATGTCCTTAGTGAAAACCGGGAATTGCTTCATTTTTTATAATATTCTAAAACAATGTTATGTAAATATTATGAATTACTGAATACTATTTGATTTTTCTATATTGGTCACTAAAGTATATAATTAGGTGTTTAAATAAACTCATAAATGAGTAAAACATGCAACCATTTTTATAGTTGGCAGCAATTCATTCCCATGTACCTATTCAAGAAAAAAAATATCAACAAACATCCACATGCAAATGTTGATGGTAAATTTATTCTCAACTACAATGCTCATCAACAGGAAATATATAAACATACCATGGAATATCCACAGATTATACTACTACTCATCAAAAACAAATAAATAAAATATGTAAAAATACATGCAACAATATGGATATATCTCAAAATACTGCTGGGTGAAAAGAGCCAGACACAAAATATAGAGTGTATTATTCCATTAATATGAAACTTAAACAGGCAAAACTAAACTATAGAGTCATAAAGTTGATAACTGGCTGCATATGCCTGGGGTTAGCAGAGAGAATTGACTTTAAAGAGTCACAGGAAATTTTCTAGATAGTGAAAATCTTTTATATCTTGATTGTGGTGGCAGCTACATGGCATGCACATTTGTCAACATTTATCAAACTGTAGCATGAATATAGGTATGTTTTATTTAATGTACATTTTATTTCCGGTAAAACTGAGTTTAAATTTTTTTTTTAAATGACAGTTTTGATTGTCCATTGTTCTAGCCTATAGTTTAGGGAGTCCAATACCTAAATTCTCCTTATCTCCTATGGTAAACTTGAATTTTTGAAGAGTAAAGATGATCCAAACAGATGCATTATATTATCACTTGCAATTTTCATTAATTTCATCATTATAGTTATAGTCTTTAGGACAATGTGAATAAAAATAAACTCAATTTCAGCATATCTGGATCCACATGTTGTTGTATCTATTTCTAATTAATATGTCCAACAATTTTGTACTGAAGAAAAATTTCCATTTTCCGGACATGTTTTAAATATATTATATCTACTTACATGATCCCACTTTTCATTTTTACCTATTCTACATTCTTATAATCTAGCATACCTGATGCCAGAGGTCATTTTGTCCATAATAAAATAAAATATCACAATTATTTTGGCCCAAAACACATCCATTCTGTATACAAAATCTAAGCTTCTTAAATAATCCCTAACTACTTCCTAATTATTATAGTTTGGATATGGAATATTCCCCAATGGCTCCCATTTTTTAAGTGTTAGTGCACTCTCCTCTCTTTCTCTCTCTCTCTCTCTCTCTCTCTCTCTCTCTCTCTCTCTCTCTCTCTCTCATATCACCAATTCTCCTCTCCCTCTCCCTCTCTCAGTTTCCTTGCTGCCATGAGGTGACAGTCTGCTCTGCTACACTCTCACTACAGTGATATTCTGCCTTGTCTCAGGCTCAAACCAATGAAGCCAGCTGACCTTGGACTGAAACCTCTGCAACTATGATACAAAATAACTCTTTCATCATTTTTATACCTTTATTTTATTAATTTATTTTTATGTTTGTGCTGAGGATTGAACCCAGTGCCTCACACATGCTAGGCAAGTGCTCTACCACTAAGCCACAACCCCAGTCCCATAAATCTTTAATCTTTTAAGTTGATTTTCTCAAGTATTCTGTCATAGCAATGAAAAATAACTACCAAGCCAGGGGCAGGAGCCCATGCATGTAATCAAAGTGGCTCAGTAGGCTGAGGCAGGAGGATCAGGAGTTCAAAGCCAGCCTCAGCAACTTAGAAAGGCCCTAAGCAACTTGGTGATACCCTGTCTCTAAATAAAATATATTTAAATAGGGCTAGGGATGTGGCTAAGTGGTTAAGTGCTATTGGATTCAATCCCCAGTACCAAAAAAGAAAAAAAAAACTGACTAACCACTCATAGACATTCTAAACCTTGCCCAGGAAATATTTACTATGGCAGATTTAATACATTTCCAATAACACATACTATTTCTTCAAAGACTATATATAAGTTATCCCATTTATTTATATGATATCTATATAATTATACATATGCACACTCAGAGGATAGTAAGACAACAATTCTTAACAGTATCTGTGAGTTGTATATGGTTTTCTTTCACTGAATCTGACCATGGGAATAAGTTTTTAGGGAAACACTTAAAATGCTGCTGTGTTCAACTACTGTTTAAAATTGTCTCCACCCATGGACTCTGGATAAGTCCAGTTACAATTCAAACATAAGTGATATTTTCTTATTAAAATGTTATATAATCAGAGGAAAGAAAGAGAATAAAGAGTAAGGGGACAGTGAAAGAAACAGATGAGGGGCAATGAAGTAGAGCAGAATTCAGTGCTTCAAAGCAGCATGGTACTTCAAAGATGATCTCTAAGTCAAACTCTCCCATTCTACAGATGATGATACTGGCATTCCAAGAGAGAAATACACTCTTTCATATTATAGCTCATGGCAAGGGTAAGTCCAGAATTAGGTCATCTAATTCCCAAAACCATGCTATTTGTGCCATCATTGCTGTCTGGATAAAGGAAGAATGGAAGATTTTGCAAAGAGGGAAAGAATAATGGAAAGAGAAGAAAACTGAGAAGCACTGGGGATGAGACAATGAGAGAAAATTGGCTAGGTATTTGTAGGTCACAATACCTTGACCTTTTTTTAACCAAACAATTCCTGAACCTGAGCAAACATTCTCATTTACTTCCTTGTCAGTGTCTTTCCCACAGTTACAAAAGAACACAGGAAGACCTAAGGAAACCTATCTAGAGAAGCAAAGCTAAAGTGAGTAGGATCTGAAAATAGATTCAACATCCATAAATTTCCTCCTTATCCGGAGGTGGCAGCCAGACTGGGGCCAAGTTTGGAAATGTCTATGGCCAGTGGCAGTCCTGAGATTGGAAAGAGCCAAGGGAATAACAAAGAACCACAAGTTTGCCTCCCAGAGATAAGATCTTCTCCATCCTGCTCACCCCTCCCTTTTTCTACTGCAGCAGATTTTCAGCCCTGGCTTTGAAAATCTCATTCACCTGCAAAAGGCTTCATTGCTAATTATCTGTGGTGGAGGGAATGAGATCCAGTTGAGTTTCAAGCTTAATCGCACATTAACAGGAAAAAGTAAAACAAAGTAGGGGAGCATAGCAAGGTAACCATGTGGACCAAGAGACATGATTGCAACAGTGCAGCCTAGTGGTTAAGGATATGTATTCTAGAGCTTGGTTACTTCCATTCATATTACTTCTCTGCCACTTAGAAGTTGCCTGTTTTGGGCAAGCCATGTAGCCCTTTTGTGTCTCAGTTTCCTGATATGATGATACAGATAATAATACCTCTTTCATAGAATTGTGAGGATTAAAGTAATAAAATAAAATATGTCCAGCATATAGCAGACACTTAAGAAATGTTAACTTCCTTCCATATTCAGATCTATGGAAGAATACTATCGGGGGAATGAAACCAATTAGATTCTGCATGACTCATTGTGGAGGTTCATACATTGGACTAGTGGATAGTAGCAACTGGAAAATAAGACATAAAATCCATGTAAGGAAGAAGTTTCTAATACTGCTTTCCTGCAATGGAATAAGCTATTTCCTAAGCTAATGATGTAAAAGCATAAATTGGGCAACCACTTGGCTAGATAATGATGGAGGAGTAAGATAATGAAATTATGTTTTAAATGCTTTTCAGCATCTCTTGCATCTAGCAAAGGAGAGTCTAATTATTCTACAAGACTATATATGGAATCTCTCCAGAATAGGGTCTGGGTTTCCCAAAGAGGTGAGGAAATATGGCCTGAGAGAGAGAGAGAGAGAGAGAGAGAGAGCGAGCGAGCTGGTAGCCAGACTCATCAGTAAAACCAGAACCAAGAAATTCTTCCCCTGTTTAATTACTTAAGAAATTCTAAAAATAGAAAACCTAGAGCTCTTTGTTTCACAATGTTCTGATAATATGAAAAAAAAACACAGAAAGAAAACACATTTTCATACTGGGTTTGAGGGATATGCAAAGGGAACTGGAGGCATGAGTTTCTTAAAACAAATTAAACATCTCTTTAAAACAAATTAAAAGTAAACATTCATTTTATTGGATCAATGCCAACCATACTAAGAATCAGGTGTGTGGTTCAAGCCAGATTTCCAGAGATGCCATAAAGTTGCTATGTAAATTTGGGTAAATCCCTTTCCCTCTCTAGGCCTCTGTTTTCCTTTCTGTATCTCAAGGATTTGGGGCTAACAATATTGGAAGTAAAGTGACAATATAATTTATCATCCAAACTGAGACATTACTAACAATCATGCTGTGACAACAGTCTGAGGAAACGGGGATGTATGGTTACTCTAAGGGTCACCTTGCAACTTTGTCTCTCTCTGATTATATGATACTACTAGTGGGCCAATAGAAAAATGAATCCAAATTATTTAATTCTAGTATCCCAGAATAAATCTTTGGCTCTTAGATTGCTACGAGAACTTTGATGGTACCAAGCCAATAAATTGGAACCTTACTATTTGAAGGGAAGGTGCCCTCAAATATACTACATTAATCATTTACACAAGGCAATGGCAGGGGCTGGGGTTGTGACTCAGTTGTGGAGTGCTTGCCTAGCATGTGTGAGGCACTGAGTTCAATTCTCAAGACCAGATATAAATAAATAAAGTCCCATCAACAACTAAAAAAATTTTTTAAAAAGGCAATGGCAGAATTAATAACATAAGGTTTCCTGCTCCTTGGATATCCCAACTTCCCTGGGAATAACGTTTGAGACTTAGGGACTCTTAGAAATGGAAAAAGTCCTTGAGATCATCCAGTATTTTCTTTTTCATTTTAGACCTTCAATCATCATTTCAGATGAACTTCTCCTCAAAATTTAATATGTATAATTGAAAAGAGCAAAGTAAATCTGATCGAAGGACAAAGGAAATGCAGGTATAGACATATAATCCTAACTCACTGGACTTCTCTTATGTTCTCCTCTCTGAAATTCTAGAGTTCAGCAATACACAATTTAACATTTTAACCTGATAACAAAAAGACCAGGCTCAATCTACCAAAGTGGATTGCAATTTAAATTTGTGGATGGTTGCTGTATGCCTCAGGCCAAATGCATATCTTCATGTTACAGAGAGGCAGAAGAAGAACAGTAGGAAATCCAGTAGAAATTGAGGGAACATCTACAAAGTTGGAAAAAGACTTCAAAATGGAAAGTCTGGGGCCACCAAAAACAAGGAATATGTAATGAACCTTGAATCCCTACACCATTCAGTTCACTAAGCCCCTGGCCCCACTTTGCATTCCCTGAAGAGATTCAGCATTCTTTCCTTTTGTAACCTTGACAGAAAGGCAGGAAGTTCAATAACTTAATTTCAGCTGAATGTTGAAGATTACATCATTTTCCCATTCTGGTAAAAATCTCCTTAGTTTCAGTAAAGAAAAGTGTTTGATTTTTTGAAAGTTTCTAATTAGAAACCTCTATCAAAACCACCATGAATCAGATGTTTCTTCCTATCATCCTGAGGAAAGCACTTACCTTTGAGAACCAGCTAACTTTTGTCTTGGCCTTTTGAATTGGTACAGGGTCATACCTGATGGTACATAGTGTCTATAGGCTCCACAAGTTTTTGCTCCACAAATTGTTCTGAACTGATCCCTGATAATTTTATTCACTAACTTCTTTTCTTCTCTCAATCCTTAGTAAACTCTATGTATATTGAGCAGTTGATACTTTATAGAATCATAGAATCCTTGCTAACATAAAATCTATTTGAGATCACACTGATCTTCTCCTGGATCTGTGCTCCCACAATAGCTTCCAACTTTACTCTTCC
Organism: Callospermophilus lateralis; assembly: GCF_048772815.1. Classification (NCBI taxonomy): domain Eukaryota; kingdom Metazoa; phylum Chordata; class Mammalia; order Rodentia; family Sciuridae; genus Callospermophilus; species Callospermophilus lateralis. The sequence goes on along the minus strand of NC_135325.1, from coordinate 58,060,826 downwards.
CCATCATAGTTAAAGAACCTAATATTGACTCATAGTTTGACCAGACAATAAGAAAATAAGATTTTTTCTTGAATGAGGTCTCTTGTCCTCTAAATTTCAGCAAGCCATAATTAAATAGAATTATATCAAGAGAAGATGATTGTTACAGAGAAATTATTCAGAATAATGTTATATGAGAAGAATTGAAGGGCCTAGGATAGATTAGTTTATAGTAATGAGATATATTTAAATATCCTGAGGATTATCACAGGGAAGATATAGGAACTTTGTGCATTGTGAAATTTGTGCTCTTTCTGAACAATCCCAGTGATTGTCAGCCCATTTAATTTGATGCAGCCAAAATGGTCAGAATATTCTTGCATGTGAAAAAACCCTTTAGGTTCTTGTAGACAAATTTCAAACTCCTTTTACAATTCATCTCCTTGAACATTTTTTTCTAGCTAAATATATGAATATCCTTTGTTCCTTATAAAACAACATACCAAGAATACTCTCCATCCTGTTTAATCTCTTCTTTAAACACTGTAGTCTGTCAGTGTTCCACAGAAAAATGTGAGGCCCAAGTCAGGCTACAGTATGACAAGATAGGCTGACCATTGAAGAAAAAAGTGCAACTAATAGTTCAGGCACTATTCAGTTAATCTAAACTAAAAATGTGTTACCTGCCTATAAATTCAGCACAAACAATAATATAAATTCAAAAGAAATCCCCCAAAATAACTTTTCAAACCCCCATGTCTATAAGCCATGTCTTCCTTATTCTGTCTTTAAAGAATAATTTACCCTTTGTATTTTTTTTTGGAGAGGGTGTTCCCAAAGTTAAGTGTTTACATTTGAGCTTATTAAAATTCATATTGCTCTTTTGTGTCCTAATTATGTAACTGACTCTATTTCCTTTCTACTTTTAACTTGAATATTTGCTTATTAGTATAATTGATATAATTCTCATATGTAGAATAAAAATATGGAAGAGAATGAGGCCAAAATCAAACTGTATTTTTCTTCTTTAGATGTTGTCCTCGAGACACTCTATTTTAAAATCTTATGGCTTGTGCACCCTCTAATCAGACAATTCTATGGTTTGTGTAACCTCTATTCAGACATCATTGAAAACATTTGCAAATTCTTCTAAATCCAATCTCCAAATTTCTCCATCCTTCCAAGAAAGATAGGAAAAATAACTACCCAATGTCTTCAGCAGCCCCAAAAATCTATGTTTCCAGCATTCCCTTTTGTTTAGACAATATAAATTACATTTTTAAAAGAAACTGAGCTATTATGGCAAGTCCTATCCACAGGAAACGAACACATGTTCTAATGATTATGGATTCCTCCTCTAAAAGCTTTCAAAATCAATGTGTCTACATTTTATTCCAGAGGATAGCCATCAACATCAAGAACACAGGTATTTTTTCCTTCTTTTTCAAAGATAAGACTAATTACCCTCTCTAGATGTGTGGCATCCCTAGGAACTGTTTTCATAGGTTCTAAAGTTTTACCCATAAGTTTCCTTAGTACCCAGGGAAACCATTCTTTAAGCTGGGAAATTTTTACCCAATTCTGGCAGAAAAATATTCTCTTTCTATCTTTAAAACACTGAACATTTTATCTATTTCCTACCAATATTTACTTTACTTTGTTTGCTCTTTGTTCTCCTGACAATGAAGATGGAAGCCAAATAAAAGTATGCACCTCTGTTTTTCTAATTAAAAACCAAGACCTAGAGAACAGAAGACACACAGTGAATTTGCAGCACAACTAAAAGGAAAGACCAGTTTTTCAAACAACCACTACTCTTCCCATTCTACAAGATAAAAAGTTTTGTTGAATAACTAACATATATTATCACTTACCATTATGTTGTAATTAGTTACCTCAAAGAATCTTTAGATGTTCAAAGAGTTGAAATAGCTCAATCAAGGACACATACTGACAATACCAGATTCTGACTCCTGATGTAAGGCTAGAAAGGGTGAGAGAAAGCAGTGAAACTCCAACAAAAGAAAACTCAGAGCTGAAGGAAAATGCAAGTAGGAAATAAAAGATAAGCTATCCACATTTTCCAGTTGTGTCTACTACTGCCCACTGACTAGTCTATCCCATTTCAGGAACTGGCTGAGAGTCTATAGATGGAAAGCTTGGATCTGAGATTTTTCTGAATATCTTGTCTGTCTGGAGAACTATAAAGGCAGCACAGCAAGCCATCTCCAACCTTCAGCAAAGGCAGGGACAGAAAGAGTATTATATCCCTTACATCCCTGCTGGTATCTTTAAGTATTTGACCCTGAGGAGCTTTGAGCATACCCATGGCTGGGAATGGTATGACAGATACCACATTCTGGAGGGTGGATTCACTTGCCTCTCCTTTACAGAGAAGAGGACAATGACTGAATCAAAAGCTAGTGCCTGCTTTTACTAAGGGCTTTGCTTTTCTTTTTTCTAAGGTTTTTAGTATAATTTAAAACACATTGGGAGCAGAATGCCCTTGACAGTTGTAAACAGCAACACATCTAAAATAACTATCCAAAAAAGTAACCAAATTAAATCTTGACAATTCAGACTATCTTCTTTTCCCCTTTCTTTTCCTAGTTACACTTTCCAAAAGTCAATGCAAGAGTGCACATATGTCTTTTTACCTTTAATTATTCTGTTTTCTAAACTTTTAGGCATATAGTTCACACACAACCTAGAAACTCTGTGGAAAGGTCATTCTTGGCTTTGGAGTTAAGGCCAGAATATAGAAGGGAAAGGTAAAGCTTGATAGCTTGGAAAAAAAATGAAGAAATCCTCATCAGAGAAAAATTTTTGTTTTGATGTCTCACACAGTGTGTGTATTCCCTGACAAGGAAGCAAGCTAACAACAACCAAACATTCCATGTGAAAAATTTGGGTACAAACCTGGCCACGCTCACTCCAGGGACATTCAGTTGCCCACTCTGGATGCTTTGTTTCACTCTTTCACCCCTGACTTTGATACCTTCCAGCCACAATTATCTGCAGAACTGGGCTAGGAGGTCTGCCTAGCAAGCCACAGATCAGTGAAGATTCTTCATTCTCTCTCCAGTGCCCCTAATCTCTCTGTGTTGAGCTTTTGGGTTGGAGAGGAAACATGGATGCCCAGGCAGCCGAAAGGCACCACGTCACTTACCTGGAGTTTCAAGCAGGACAAGCAGGAAGCAGAAGGCCAGGGAACCATGGCACCTCACAAGCATCCTAGAATGCTGAGTGAGGGCAGAGTGGTGCTCTTGCTCCCTCCTATGTTGTCTCCTTCCTTGGTCCAAGAAAAAGGCAGGGTGCGGCAATCAAGAGTGTGCCCTCTCACTTCTCACCTCTGAACTCTGGCTCTACTGCTTCTCCCCCACACCTGAATTTTCAGTTCCTGGCTAGTTTCTTCCCAACAACTCTGAACCCCTCCAAGGGCCTCTAAAGATACCCAGCTGTTCTGAGTTAAGCACAGACTAGGAAATCTAGACAAGGACTCTTTCTCTCTGCCTTCCCCTGCCTCCGCCCAGGCTCCCAGTTCCCTGATAACCTTTGATGGAGGGTGAGCTGTTGGGGTCCTCCGGTGCCTCTCCCTGCAAATGGCAACACTACAGGTGCCGCTCAGCTCTGAGGAGCTCCCAACTTTCTGCTGGAAAAAGTTGAGAGAAGGCAGCACAGAGTGTCCGTAGGGAGGAAGTTCAGACAGCCTGTCTCAAGACCAGGAAGGGGGGTGGGACATGCCTGAGGGGAACCTGGGGGAAGGAAGGCTTCCTGTTAAGTCAGAGGAGACTAGTGCAGCCAGCAGGGAGGGAGTACAGAATTGAGTGAGGGCCCTAGATATGAAAGCTGCTCTGAGCTAGGGAGCGAGCAAGACATGGGGCGATGTTTCCCTTCTCTCCTATGCAGAACTCACCAGACCCTCCCCCAATATGACTTTCCTTTGACTGATAAGTGGGGCCTGATCCCGAGGAGTGTGGGGGCTTCTTTCATGAAGGACAAGAAACACAGACTTCAGCTAGAGTATGTTACAAAGGAGAGTTCTGGAGCTAGGTGGGCATCAGCCTTCAAAGTCAGACGCTGCTGAGGTTGTTTGGAGGCTGAATTACTGAAATACAGATTTTTAGAGTGCTAGGAAGTGTGAGGCAGATGGGTGTGGGAACTACAATTGAGTGGAGAACTTGTGTTACAAAGGATGAAACTGAGGTTCATAGTGGTCATTCACCTTTCCCTAGGTTAATACAGAGGCAAAGAGTGAATGCTGTAATGTGGAAGCCATATTTTTTTTTTAACTTTTCATTCCCCTCTTTTCTCCATGAAGGCAGAGACTTGGGGTACATATGGAAAAAGAAGTAGAGTGAAATATCCACAAAACCTTCTGGGGAAAGAGGGTTAAGCCTGAGCTGACACTGTAATTGAATTGCCCTCTGCCTATCCTCCCAGGAAAACTGGAAAGAAAATCCAGGGGACCCCTTTAGTGTCCTCTCCCCCATCCTCACACCTCCACTGACCCCAGCTAGATTGATAGGATCAGAATTCTACTTCCCTCACCTTATTTCTTTTCCACAGGCTGCTGTCCAATAAAACTAAAGCAGAGGAAGAATAAATAACTGACCCTACATCATATAGCTAGGAAGTGGTGAGACCCAGATGCATACTCAGATATGTTTGATGCCAGACCTCAAATTCAAAACCATTAGATTATGCATGTAAAAATGCTTCACTAATGTAAGGGAGTAATAAAATCAGAAGCCCTTCCAGGGATTTCCAATCTAACCCTCCACTTTGTACACATCTGTAGAAACAAAAGTACAGAGAATGAAAATGACATATCCAAGATCACAATGCTCACTCTCAAGACTAGAGCCTAGATACCAGGGTCTTTTCCATTTTAACATGCTTCACTTTTCATCATTGTCCCTCATAAAGGAAATAGTTGGACAGTAATCAATTCACTGGGAACCATTTTACGAATTTCATTTTGGTGGTTACACTAGAAAGTGGTGGACACAAAGGGAATGGTTGAGAAGTAGGTGGTAAAGTTAGGAAGAACTTCAAAGAGAGCAGTCTTTTTATTATGTGCTCAACTTAGAGAAAACCTACAGGCAAAGTAGAACCCACCAACAATCTCTTCCCCTCTGAGGGAAACTTTGTGATGGTATAAGAAAAGCCCAGGCTAAATTAGCTGCCTTTGCTCTCTAGTTTCTTCTCCCCAGCTCCCAAGATGTCTGTCTTACTTGTGGAATTATAAGAAATTAAATAATTAGGGTTGTAATTGCAGCTCAGCAGTAGAGAGCTTGCCTACCACATGTGAGGTACTGGGTTCGATTCTCAGCACCACATATAAATAAGTAAATAAAATAAAGGTCTATAAACAACTAAAATATTTTAAAAGAAAGAAACTAAATAACTGATCATAAAAAGTGAATAAATAAATGTGGTATGAGAATAAATGTAAAGCTATGACAGGACCAAATTACATCTCTAGGAGATCCAAATAGCTATCCCAGGACCAAGAAGAACCTTGTCTTTAACCCCAAGAGATGTCCTAGGCTATGACCATAAAAAGGCATTTCAAGATGGCACTCAAAGTAGGGAAAATTTGGAAGGTTGGTGCCATAGAGATCATGATAAAACTCATGCAGTTGAACTGTTTTAAGCTCTTGGCCATCAAGAAGAAAGCAAATAGTGAAGTATTTCTGTAACAATAACCATTTTTAAATTGAAAATCTCAGTGTTCAGTGGTCCAATAACCCTTCTAATTTTGAGTAACAGCCCTTTATTTAAAAAATCTTTCCTGAGCAACTCCTAATTTCCAATACTAGTCCTAGTTATTACTCTAATGACCTAGAGATGAACATGATACAGTGTTTACCCTGGAGATGCCATACAGTAGAAGATATAGACATGTAGCAGGTAAAGCTAGTTGTCCAGAATTTGTTCTGCCTTCTTACACAATAATAAAGGGTTAGCATGGCACAAGCATCACAGAATAAAACTACATTTCCCAGTACCTTATGTAGCTTGGGGAGCTGTGTAAACAAGTTTAGGACAAACAGATGTGAACACTGATGCATACAAATATGAAGTCATGCCATAAAAGAAAGAAGTCTGCCTTCCTCTCTTTTCCTCTCTGTCTGGCTCCTGAGCTGTACTGATGAGTCATTCAGATGAGAGAAAACCCCTAGAGATGGTAGAGCCAAAAGATGAAACAATGAACGTGTGGGGAAAGTCACCCTACTAGCCCTGGACTATTTATGGCTAAAGCAGGGTTTCATAACAGTGTCTTTATTGATATTTATGTTGGATACTTCTTTGTTGTGGATTGTAAGCTATTCATTATCATTGCAGACCTCTAACCACTAAAGGTTAGTATAACTTCCACTCTTCATTCCCTCATCTCCCTTTCCCCCATCCTGACTTGTGACCTTAAATCATCCCTGATTGATAACCACTGGCCTAGAGATATATAGAGATATAAGATATATATTCAACTTCTTTCTTATTTAAGCAAGTTTTAAGTTTGGCTACTGAACCCATGTCCAAACTACTACAACCTTATAAATGTATCATGACAAGACAATATGGTGGGTGGCACATTCTTCTTTGAAATTACAGGTCTGGTGCTTTCTGCAAAACTGAGGCAGTACAGATACTCCCTCTTAAGACCCTGATTCTTGCAATCATGCCAGAAAGATTTCAGATGTGTCACTCAGAGTAGCAGGCATGAATTTATTAGAAGGGATAAGAAAGAAAAAAAGGGGACACTCTCAAGGGGGAAAATGGGTCCTCTCAGAGAAGAAGCAGCATGCCTCTACTGCCATCCAGTTTTTTGGGGGGTCCCATGGAAATTTCTAGAGACACCTATCCAGGTCCACCTCTTGACTTTTGACTGACAGAAAAATAACATGACACATTCAAGTCCCCACTGCCATGACAACTCTAGGTCACTTTAGCCCATTCTAACCAGTTCTAATTAGAACCTGTTCTTAAAGATTATGTGGTTACAGCTGGGTGCGGTAGCACATGCCTATAATCCCAGCAGTGCATGCCTGTAATCCTAATGGCTCAGGAGGCTGAGGCAGGAGACTCACAGTTTCAAACCCAGCCTCAGCAATGTAGTGAGGCTGTAAGCAACGTAGTAAGACCCTGTGTATAAATAAAAAATAAAAAGAGTTGTGGATGTGGCTTAGTGGTTAAGCACCCTTAAATTCAATCCCCAGTACAAAAAAAAAAAAAATACAAGTACAGGGTTAGGAAGAATTATCTTTGTTTTCCTGAGTTCTGGAATCTGGATCTGGTCTGTGCAAGAATCATAAAATCTCCCACTTCAGGATAACGTGTTTTCTTCTTATCATATGCATTTAAGGCCTTCATTTCTTTTGTAGATAATAGGTAGTTTGCTGAGGATGTAACATATCTTGTCAAATTAAGCCAGGCAGGGTTACAGGTAAATCAGTTTGTGGCTCAGTGGTACAGCTCTTGTCTAGTACATGTGAGGTACTGGGTTTGATCCTCAGCACCACATAAATATATAAATAAATAAAATTAAGTTAAAATAAACAAATAAAAGAGAAATCATGTGTGAGTCAGCATAGTAAGCCCAGTTTAGGAGATTCATTCCCTTAACTTCATGTTTCTACTACCCATGTCTGTCTGTTCCCTATCAGAAGGAAGCAAAATAAACTAAATATTTTTTAATATGATAATATTAAAGTAGAGGGATTCATGAAGTGTTGCCTGAGGAAGCAGGCATTTTAAGTCATTTGGGTTGCTATAACTAAATATTGTAAACCAATTGAAAATTTATTGTCCCCTTTCTGGAGGCTGTTAAGTCCAATATTAAATCAACAGCATATTCAGTGTTTGTTGATGACCTATTTGCTCACTCAAAAAATGGTGCCTTCTCTCTGTGACCTCACATAGTGGTAGGGAAACACAACTCTCTGGGTCCTCTTATATAAGGGCAGTAATTCCATTCATAAGTGTGGAACCTAATCACCTCCCTAATGCCAACACCATCATCTTGTGTTTCAACATTTGCATGATAACAAATGCACAAACCTTCAGATCATTTCATCTGAGAAAGTTTCAAAGTGGACATGGTCTTTGAACTAGGGTTTGAAGACTAAACAGTAAAGAAAAGTTCATCAGGTAAAGAGAAGAGTGAATGCAAAGGCAAAGAAACTTAAATTTCAAGATATATCAAGGAAATTTCAGAAGTTGGAAAATAAACAAGTGGTTTTCAACCCTATATTGTTCATTGGAATCACCTGGGGAGATTTAAAATGTATTTATATCTAGAATCCACCCTAAACAAATTATATGAGAGTCTCTGTGTTGGTCTGGGACATTGCTTTTTCTTAAAAACCTAAGTATAAATGAGGTGTGAAGTGAAAAATGGATGGAAATGAAGCTAACATATTAGGATGGAGCCAAACTAGGCAAAAATGGAAATTTTAAAGCAAAAGAACAAACAAAAAAGGGAAAATAATTTTTTAAGGCTGTTCACTCTTGGCACAGTGGAACACAGGGACTAAGGAGAGATGATACTTCAGAAGGCTGAAGCAGCAATCTAGGTTAAGAGAAGCCATATCAGAGAGTCATTCTTAAGACTGAATCCACATAACTTAGTGAAAAATTAGAAGTATCTAGTGAGAGGTAGATACTTCAGAGAAATAGTAAAGAATGCAGAGAAATAGTAAAAAATGACTCTGAAGTGTCTAGTGTGGCAAATGACTGATAGTAAAAACATGCACTGAGCTCAGTTTCAAGCAGGTTGAGCTTAGCTGAGCCAAATAACATCTAACAGAACACAGATAACATTCCGATTTCACTACAAAATAAAGCACATGGCATTAAGAAAGTCCAGGGGTCTGTCTTTATTACTATCTCTGTTACTTCCATGGCATATTCTCTCTCTCTTATTTTACTCATTCAACAATACATCTACTTCTTTTTAAATTTTATTTGTTCTTTTTAGTCATATATGACCATAGAATCAATTTTGATATAATTATACAAACATGGAATATATCTTATTCTAATTCAGACCCCAGTACCTTTCCTTCCCCTTCCCTTTCCCCACCCCCTGCACCCTTCCCTCTATTGATCTTTCTTCCACTTAACCATAGTTATTTTTTAATCTCTTTAAAGTACCTACTATGTTCCTGGCCCCGTTCCTTGGATTTATTGTAATACAAAGAAAATCACGATGATTCAGTTTCTCAAAATATTCACAGACTACTAGAGGACATGGTCATATTAAAAAGCAAGGATTTCATACGCTAATCCACATTTGTTCAAATAAGTAAATGCATGAAGTATAGTAAAATATATTTTATATTGTGGCCCAATGCATACATACATTTATATATAATTGAAACAGAAGTTTATAAAATAAAACTTAATGTTTACTACATACTATAAGTACCATGATATTTCCAGTTTTATTTTGTTATTTATTTATTTATTTGTTTGTTTATTTATTTTTGCAGTACTGGGGGTTGAACTCTGGGATAATTTACCTCTGAGATATATCCTTATCCCTTTTTTTATTTTTTTATTTTGAGGCAAGGTTTCACTAAGTTGCTCAGGTTGACCTTGAACTTTCAGTACTCCTGCCTCAGCTTCCTGAGTATTTAGGATTACAGACATGTACCAAAGTTCCTGGCTATTTCCTTTTGTTTTAAGCCGAGCATCAGTCTATTAAATTGATTCATAACCTATAAAATAGTGTCACAACCTACACAGTTCATTAAATAGTATCGATAAATTAATGGTAAGGATAAGATGCAGTCATTACTGAAGAGGAAGGATTTAATTCTGCTAAATGGAGGCTCCAGAGGGGAAGTTTCATTTTCCTGAAATTGGAAAGATAAGCAGATAACTAAGCAGCACAAAAGGAATTCTTGGAAAACTCAAGCTCAAAGGCGTAGACATCTCAAAGCATTCTGAACACAGAGAAGTTAGCATTATATTCCTAGAATAATGGGAGTGACAAGAGACGAACAAGAAAATTTAGGTTTGGACCACTTTGTAATTTTCCAGGGTTATAGGCTGGAAGTTTAGTCTCAAACAAGGAGGTCAACTTTGAGTTACCAGTTAAAACCAAAGATTTTCATATTTTCTGTTGTTGTTTGGGGGTTTAAACATGCTTGTTGTTGTGACTGCATCATGTTCTCTTAAAGTATTCATTTCGATGACTTTCTATAGGGCATACATTCTCCAGTTCTCACACTCTTTTTAGCTCATTTCTATCACCTACTTGGTCTCCATGAATATTTGAATTTTCAGTCCCCAATAGGCTAATGCACATTTCTTGAAGAGCTTTAATTTAAGAAATGACAATCAAATAGTATTTTTTAATTATAAACTGGTAAGGGGAGACTTGAAAGCAGAAAAAGCAATGGTCCAGTTGTAGATTTCAAACAAGAGATAAAGAGGACAAATATGCAGTGGTGCCAATAACTGTGTTAAGAAGCACATCTGACCAGGTGCATTTTGTTTGTTTGCTGTTTCATTGGATGGTAATTAGTTAATTAGTTCAGTTTGTGTCATATCAACTTTGAGAAGTAATGGGTACAACCCCTTTGCACTTTTTACATTACCTTGTAAAGTTGAACAATCACATACCCTGTGACTCAGTAACAGTCCTCATAATTAATTAACTCAAATACCTAATGTTCTTAGTTCTATTGTTTGTAATAACAATGAACAAACAAAAACAATGTAAGGAAAAATTAGAAACAATTTAAATGTCTATCCACAGAAGGGGGAGTAATTAAAATGATATATTCATTCAAGAGTTTTTTAATATTTATTATTTTTTAGTTGTAGTTGGACACAATACCTTTATTTCGCTTACTTATTTTTATGTGCTGCTGAGGATAGAACCCAGGGTCTCACACGAGCGAGGTGAGTTCTCTACCACTGAGCCACAACCCCAGCCCCTCATTCAAGAGTATTGAGAGCCATCCATGGGCTGTAAATGGAGTATGTCATGCATCGCAGACTAATGAATAAGATAATCTGGTATCTGGGAACTTCCAATGGACATTTCCTCTGGTTGACTGCCCAGACACATTGTGAGCCCTATTCAGCTCTGCCAGGTCCCACACAGCACCATAGACGGGGTGACTGCTAAGATGCCAATCGATCTGCTGACTGCAAGATGTCACAAAGCAAGACTCGACTCCTGAAACTTTATCCCTGTCTTTGATGTACCCCCTTAAATAAGTAACAGGAGAGATTTTCTAATTGTCTAGCTCTAGCTCCTGTGGCAGCTGGACCTATCAGGGGCTCCAACCTTTGAAAATATCTTTCTGACTTTGTCTTTTGTTCTTCATAAATTATTCTAGACTATAATTTCTTAGGTGGCTTACATCCCCCTGAGCAGGAAAAATAACCACCTAAGGAGGTGCTGGCTGCCTCCTCAGTGATGAATGAATTACAGCTACATGCCACGATGACTATTTTGTAATCAATATCATTGCCCATGTTTGTTAGCCTGTATACAACCCAAATTTCTCTCCTGTAAGATCTCTGTCCACATAATTCTTTGACATCTCCAAAGGATTCCATTCATATCTTTGTCATTTAATGACCTTGGGAAGGTTACTTAACCTCTTTATGACTCAATTTCCTCATCTATGACAAGGTGATTCCTCATCTATGACTCTAAGTCATAGGGTTGCTATGAATATTAAGAATATATATATATATATATATATATATATATATATATATGTGTGTGTGTGTGTATACACACATACATAAACTATTTGAATGACATTTCTTTAATTAAATCTCATATATATAAAGAGATTTAATTAAAGAAATGACTATATATATATTATATATTATATATAAAGTTCTTACACAGTACCTAATACAAAAGTAACAGTGAATACTATAAGCTGTTGTCATTAAGTGTTCTCTCACCACCATCCACCCAAACTCTCAAGTTGGAAAACTTAAGTTGATCCTGGACTTCCATTCTCTTTCTTACCATACTCATCCAGTCCATCAATAAGACATATTGGTTCTACCTCCAAAATGCATCTGAAGTCATCTATTTCTCGAATTGCCACAAGAAAGAAAAACATCCAGTGGATATTACATAGATCTTTCACCACTTTACACCACCATAACTTCCCTTTAAAAGATCTTACACATTGGAAGCCCATGCAAGCTTCTACTTAAAGAGAAAGCAGTGAATCTTCAAAAAAACTGAAAATAAGTACAACGTGTCAAAATGCATTCTATTATCATGTATAACTAAGAACAAATTAAAACAATAAAATTAAAAAATAAAAACTGAAAATAACCTTCAAGATAAACTACAGGCTCCTTTAGCAAAGTGTAAAAGCTCTTTATGACTTGGGCCTTGTCTTGACTCAAATTTCATCATGCCCTACCCTCAAGCTTGTACCATGAACTCCATACTTCCCACTGTAAAGTGTTATGAAATTCCTTAGAGGTCTTATGGTGTTTTGGACTCAGCACATTTTAATCTACTTGCTTGGTTCCTTCCCATCTCTTCTTCACTTGAGTCATACAAGTCCTTGTATGACTAATTTGAAGCAACATCTGTTCCATAAAATTCTCTGTTTTTCCATTCATAAAGCAGTTTTACTTGTCTGTCTTCTACTCCCAGAGCATCCTGAGCATATTTTCACTACATTTAGGAAAACTTTAAGGACATATATGTGACTTATTCCTTTATTGCCTACGCATGGATTGTCAATGTTTAAGTTCATTGAATGTCTAATGACTTAAAAAAGGAAGAAAGAAATTAAGGAAGGAAAGAAGGCATAAAGGAAGAAAGAAAACAAAATATGGACAGCAATGATTATAGTACAACTTCTGAAGTCATCCTGGCATACTCAAGCAATATAAAATATGATTTAGAGAAAACCCCTGGCTCTGGATTCAACTAACTGACCATAGCTGGCTTTTCTTCAAATCATTGAAAGCATGTAAAAGACAAATATTATTAAAAGATAACTTGGCAAAGTGGCAAAGTACTTTGGTATTTTGTTATCCATAGAGACTGACTTGTGTTCATATTTAAGTGATAGATAAATTAGTTCCTGTACAGTTTTCCCAGAAGCTTTAGTAATGCCAAAGAATAATTGGAGGTAGAGTAAACCCTCCCCTTCCAAATATTACATCAGACCTCATCCTAGCCAATGACCCCCTTTAATGTTCTTGTTCTTTTCATATGGACATGAATTTTTATTTCAATCTAGTATAATTTATGAATTTGGACATCTTTTAAAACCCTTGATATTTTTATCTTTTTATAACATAAAATCTAAACAAAACAAGTATTCTTGCTGAAGAAGCATGACTTCAAGGTAATCTTGGAGGTCACACCTGCCGGGGACAGAAAAACCTGCATATTCCCATCTCTGGGACTCCATGGAGATAACACTCCACTGACTTGAGGAAAATCTGCTTCATGGACTCATCTTCGCCCAGCAGAATAAGTATGACCAGGCTTGGTTTGTGGCTCAGTGGTACTCTTGAATAACCCCTACAAGTCCTTATTTGACTCATTGGAAGGAACATCTGTTGCATAAGATCCTCTGTCTTTCCTTTCATAAAGAAAATTGCTTAGTAGATTTTGTGTTCTCACTACAATATATATTAGGTAATCCATAAGTTAATTAGTTTCTTTTAACTATTCCACAATATGCATATGTCACATCATCATGTTGTACACCTAAAATACATACAATTTTGTCGATTTTGCCCCTCCCCAAGGAGGAGAGAAGCCACTGTGGTGATGGTACTCATGCTACAGAATGTAGGTAGCCCACAGAAACTGAAAAAGTGATGCAGCCACATCAGTGTCAATTTACAATAGCTAAACTATGGAAGCAAAATAGATGCCATTCAACAGATGAATGAAAAAAGAAAATGTGGTATATATGCACAATGGAATATTACTCAGACTTAAAGAAGAATGAAATTAAGGCATCTGCAGGTAAATAGATGGAGCTGGAGAATATCATGCTAAGCAAAATAAGCCAATCCCCCCAAATCAAAGGCTCAATGTTTTCTCTGATATGTGGATGCTAATTCACAATAAGGGGGTAGGGGCTAGGGAAGAATAGAGGTAGTTTAGATTAGGCAGAGGGGAGTGAAGGGAGGGGAAAGAGCATAGAAATAAGGATAGTAGAATGAATAGGACATTATTACCCTACGTGCATATATGATTACATGATCCGTGTGATTCTACATCATCAGAAGAATAAGAAATTATACTCCATTTATGAATGATGTATAAAAATGCAGTCTACTGTCATGTAAATTTTAAGTAGTGGAAAACTGTTTGGCAGTTTAAACACAGTCTAAACATAGGCTTCCCCTAGGACCTAGCAATTTCACACTTAGGCATACACTCAAAAGGCATGTATAATAATGTCACCTTTATTTTTAAAATGACTCCACTGGAACATATTTTGTGTAACATCCTTATTAATTCTATATATCAAGGATTTTTAACAATTAACAAATTTACATTCACCACCATGAATTAGTCTTAGAATATGTGTCTATCGTCCCACTACCATTCTTTATGAACAATTACTCTTAATTCCCATTACAGCTCCTATTCCTGTTATGAGGATCTTTTGTCTCCATAACTTTGCCTTTTCTGGGTATTTCATATAAACACAATCATACAATGTGCAGTCTTGTACGTCCAGTTTCTTTTATTGAGAATAAGTGTTATTGAGATTTATCTATGCACTCCCCCCAAAAAAGTAACAATTGTTGCTTATGTCTATGAGCTTTGTTTTGCTTTGCTGTGTACATAATGTATATAAAGGGAAAAGAAGTTCTAATCTACATCTAGTTTCTCTAGATGTTAAAGAGTTTGCCAGTGTATGGCAAAAACATTTTGTATTAGTAAAAACATTGTGTATGCTTTGTGTTAAGATTCCTAGGAAGGACTGTCTTCTGAAAATTTGAGAATTGTAGCCCACTGGGTTTGTCAAATGGGAGAATGCTCACATTTTGAAGACATTTTCAAATTAGAATTATTTTTACATGTTATTCAGTTTATTCAAGACTTCCATGAACATAGTGGACAAATTGTTTAGAAGTGTCCAATATATATTAAATGTGGAAGTACTAAAATATCACTTTGTAAATATCATTTTGCTAAAATTAATATGAAATATTGTCTTTTGGGAATAGAACTGTTAAACCACCTCTGTGTGCAATATAATACTGTCTGTACTTGTTCAGTGATCTGGAGGAGGGAGGGAAAAATTGCTAAAGGTAAGGTTAGTGTGTTCATACATGGACATTTTAAAAACTTTTTTGGAATTGTAAACAGAATTCCTTTATTTTATTAGTTTTATTTTTATGTGGTCATGAAGATTGAACCCAGTGCCTCATGCATGCTAGGCAAGCACTCTGCTGCTGAGCTACAGCCCCAGCCCATACTTGGACATTTCTAGACATAAGTTTTCCATAAATTTTGTGCATTTGGTTTTGCTATGTATATACTGAATATAATGGTAAAATAAGTTCCAATTTTGCAACATCTAGTTTCTAGATGTTAGAGAGTTTGCCAGTGTATGACCAAGTAGTTAGTAAAATTAACACATTTTTTACATTTCATGTTGAAATTCATAGGAAAGCTTGTCCTCTGTAAGTGACTTTTGGATATGAATTTGTTCAACCATCTCTAAGCATTACATATGCCTGTACTTGTCCACTGGACAGAAAGTAGAGAGTAGGAAGTGAGAAGAAAAATGTTTGAGGGCAAAATGGTCATATTAGAAGATACTTTATGTTATAATCATTGTCATGTGTGTAATTTCATTTACTGTGCTAGTGCATAGTGGACAGGTTGTTATGTGAAACTTCTAGTCCTTCTATATATTTAGAAGTTCTTGATCTATTTAAAAGTAGACGTAGTAGAATAAAACTTTTTGTAAATGGCTTTTAAAAACTGAGGGGAGGGCTGGGGTTATGGCTCTGTGGTAGAGGACTCACCTAACACAAGTGAGGCACTGGATTCGATACTCAGCACCACATAAATGAATGAATAAATAAATAAATAAATACAATGTAGGTATAAAAAGGCTGTTGGAAAATACTGTGTTTGGAATTGTGAAACTACCTCTGAACTGAATACTGTCTGCATTTGTTCATTGGATTGAGGGAGGTGGGAGGAAGAAGTTGCAAAAGGTATTTTATTACAGTGTGCAAGAAAATTTCAGCTTACCCATTTCCCTGTAAGATGCATTTCATTTAACTTTGTTCTATTGTATATATTGTGTATATACTGGACAAAGGAGTCCTAATTTTCAAATGTCTAGTCTCTAGATATTAAAGAGATTGCCAAAATATGACAAAAGAAGAATTAGTAAACTAACACATTTTTTACACTTTCTGTTAAAATTCATAGAAAGGCATCTTCTGAAATGGAATTTTGGAAGTGAAATTGTAACATCACATCTGAGTGACACATGTGTCATATCACATGTGACATAGGAGAAAGAAATTAAATAAATGAAAGATTTATATTCATGTCACATCCGCTTTAATATTTACAGAATGGATTTGATTCTAGCATTCTAGGCCAGAATGATCCTACTTAGAAGATACTTTCAGATATAATTATTATTTCATGTGTGTAGTTTATTCAGCACTACTATGTACACAGTGGACAAACCTAAGTCCTTATTTGAAACATCTAGTTTTCCTAGAAGTTTAGAAATATACAAACTACATTAAAGATAGAGGTAGTAAATAAAACATTTTGTAGATAAAAAGTACATATCACTGTCATAAAACACAAGGAAAGGTTGAGGAATTGCTCCAGATAAAATATACTAAAGAAGAATACAGACTAATGGAAACCTGAATTTGCTCCTGAATTAGGAAAAAAATGTAACAGACTTTATTGGAAAAATAGGCAGTATAAAATTAGGTATTAATAAAATGCTAATTTCTTGATTCTATAATTGTATTGTGATTACACAAGACAATGTTCTTATCCCTAGGACATATGGAGTAAAATATGTGGGAGAGAATTGTCATTATGTCTCAAGCTAAATCTCAAATCACTCAGGGAAATAAAAACAGTTATAGAAAGAGGACAAAAGAATGATTATAGAGACAAAATGAGTATTGTGGTATGGTGGGGATTAGGAATGTAGCTTTGTGGTAGGGCACTCACCCCGCATGAGTGAGGCCCTGGATTCTATCCCCAGTATTGAAAAAAAAAAGTGTATGGGTAAATGGTTACATCCGGTAAATTTAGATAATAGGTTCATTGCACTATTCTTACAAATTTTCTGTAGGTTTGAATTTTAAAATAAAAAATGGAAACAGGATATAAATAACCAATTTGAATCCTAGACACAATGAAATAACTGTCTTCTTGTCAAAAAGAAACAAGGCAGAGAAATAGAGGCCAACCAAAGCAATTTACCTTGAAGAGAAGATGAAGGATATTTTCGCAGGTGAGATAACATTGTAATTGAACCTTAACCGTAATGTTCATTGCATTCCTGGCTGAGGAATGGCCTAAGAAATGGAAGGAAAATAGTCAGCTGAAACTAAAGTCCACATGATTTGCAGTCCCATCTTTAGCCTTGAAGTTGTCTGACAATCTGGCAGATTGCTGTCATTCTATGGACTTCAAAATACCCATCTACAAATGCAATATTTCTAAGAAGAAGGTGAGGAAACTATAAAGCTTCCACATTTGTTGTGAGTGATTAGTACAGAGATTTTGCTTCTTAAACCTGGCCCTCTGGAACCCTAGCTGCTAAAGACCTTTTCTATTTACTGTATCATGCCATGCAAAATTCTTCTTTTCTAAGTGTTATACAGTATTAAAACATAACATGAAAAGGGTAAGGAAGCTGACTTTTCCATGTGCACTGATAGAAGTATTTCTAGAAATTTCACTTGTTTTGGGGGTCATCTGATGTTTTTAATCCATAGAAGGAAGAGGGATTGAGGCAGAAGGAGCAGTGTTCATGTCACATCCACTTTAATATTTACAGAATGGGTTTGATTCTAGTATGGACAGTTCATTTTGTTCCAATTATCCTTTTGTTCTCCCAAAATAAACACAGATTAATTAATTAATTCTCATTTAAAAGGACTTTGGAAATCTAGAAATAGATAGTCATTGCACATCAAATATATGAAAAGTGTTGATGGAGAGCCCAGACATCCTGTGAGCTTGGCCTTAAAATAAAGCTTATAAAAAAAAAAACAGGGTATCTGGTCAGGTATATAGCTCAAAATCAAGGTCATCAGGAAATCCCACCCACAAGGGACCAGAGTGATATTCCCTTTGCTTTCTCCTTCCTAGATACTCTTGTAAAACTAACATTGTTTTTAGTTCTTAAACATGAGCAACCACCATAATACAGTAAATGGCCTCTTTTGTAACACTGTGAACTCCAAGAAGTTTGGGACCATTTTTCTTTATTTCCTAAAATCATATAAGGCCTGTGCTTACTCATAGTATGTTTTGATCAACACATTTTTAAGAACTGAATCTTCTATACATATTTCTAGGAAAGAAAGCTGCCCCAACAACTTAAACTAATAAATATTGTCATACCCCACAATAACTCACATTTCATCAATTCCTTTGTCTCAGCTACCTGCACATTAGTCTGACTGCTTACTATAACCCTTTCAAATGGGAGAAAGATCAAAGCTTCCTAAGTTTTTAGTTCATCTTTAAACATTCCATCTGCCTCCTCAAGTTCTCACTTGGAGGTCATCTCCATGAGGACAGAAATCTTCTTACTTTTGTTAAATTTTGTTATCTCATAGCTCCTGGAATACAGTAGAGCTTAAATAAATATCTGTTGAATAAATGTTCCATTAGGGAAACTGAGCAGCAGAGAGAAGGAAGAGTAGGTTGGCTCCCATTCAAGTGAAAAACACTTTTCTAGGAACCCTGTTACATAGTAGGTGATCAATATATAAAACAGAATCTACACTTTTTGATCAACTCCCACCCTAATTGCAAGTCATGTGTACATTTATTTTTCTCTTTTTGACACATATTTTTTGAGCATCTGAATGCCTGAAGAGAATAGATAGAAAAACACTAAAGGGGTTAACCCTTTCCAGGTACTTATAATTCATACAGATTTTTGGTTCAATAGGTCTTTGACAGGTCTTTGTAAAGCCTTTAGGAGTTTTGAATTGCTGTTGCTAAAAATATCAGTCCATTGGTATGAAGTATGAAGAATTTAAAAAATAATCCTATAATACTCATAGTTGGAAGGATGAGGGCAAATAATACACAGTGGAAGAAAAGTAAGTAAAATAATTTTAACTCTTAAATTCATCTTGTTCATCTGTCAATGGTTTCTCCTCATCATTCTAAGTCTTTTCTCCCTCTGTACATCACTTATTTGAATTCAGAGACATATGTCTTCTCCATAGCCTGTACCCCATCCTAAATGATTTCTGTCCCTTTAGTTTGAAGAAGAGTAGTGTGGTTTAGCAAAATGAACATAGATTTTGGTATCACATTCAATTTTGACTAGGAGAGTCTTGGAAAGATACATAACACTCTGGGCCTCCATCATCTCAGCTGTAAAATTGGAATAATAAGACAAGTCATGATTACTCCTCAGAATATCCTGGGGCTCAAAAGATAAAAGGGATATAAATATCTTTTGTCTAGGGTGATAATAACAATTGCCACAACTATGTGTGGTATTTCATGGTATAGGAAATTGATTGTACATCCCATAAATGGAGATTCAGCAATTTTTGGTAAAGGATTCTGACAAAATGAAGAAATAGCAGGTAAATGGCATTCCTTCCTACTCACAGTTTTAGTTCCTAGGAGAAACAAGAAATGGATTTATCTCTGGCCACACTGAATTAATTTGCTGAAAAGATCATGAACTTGTTTTTCCAAAGGCCGCAAACACCATGGCCCTTAGGCTTCCATTCACATGTTCCCATCCCCCACCTCCAGCTCCACTCCATGACAGATAAGCCACCTTGGCCAGGTCCTCTGGGTTTCTCTGTTAACTTGGGGCATTGGTTGAATTCTGAAGATATCCCTGATTACCATGTTGATAAAAGCAACAAGCATGTCTCTACTTCTCTGAGATTTGGATAGGGCCATTGTTGTTAACTTCCTCCTTGGGGTCCCTATGTCTTAGGAAATTATTCCTTTGTTAGCCAACAACTGGTTACATTTACTAGGTGCCAGGCACTGGAAAAAGTGATTCATATACAATTGCTCATAATCCTAACAACTACCCTGTTGTACAGATGAGGAAACTGAGAAAAAAAAACGGATAGCACAGAGAATAAAAAGGGATAGAGTCAGGCTTTGAAAGCAAATTTTGAGCCCCTGCACTCTACTGCCTTCCTTATAGATCAAAGTCTTACATGGAGATGAGTGAGTCTAATTTTAGCCCCCATTTCCACATATATCAAACCCTGTTCCCATTGCCTGTCTAAAGTCCTTAGGAATTAGTCAGTTCCTTTTCCTCTGGGGAGCTGGCACCAATATTTCCTTCCACACACTATGATTCCTTGGTCAAAATGTATCTGCAGTGTTAACAGACTCATGGTCTCTAACTGTCCCTTCCTCCCAATCTCTGGGCACGAATTCCTAACTGCCTTTCCCAATTCTAACCAGGGTCACTGAGGACAAAGTTGGCACAGGTGCCATGCACCAGCGCCAACCACATTCTGTTAAATGGCCTTATAAAGTACTTATAAGTGTCTTTGCCCCCTTATTTAGGTAGAAACTCAAATCCCCTAAGGATTCCTACTAAACAATCCATAAGTAAGGGGGGATGCAAATCACAGAGAAAGGAAGTTTACAGTTGATGCAGCCCACATAGCATTAACAAAGGATCTCCAGTAAGGGCAACAAGAGATTAAGGAAAACACAGAGATATTTTTAAGCAAAGCTGGGGCCAGGTGGGACACTGCCCTCTGATGGAGGAACAGTGACCCAGAACTAGCTCAGCATGTTTATTATATAGAGTTTCAAAATCAGGAAGTTTAACTGCAGAGGCTTTGTAAATTGTTTAAGGCTTGTGAGTTATCAAGAGCTTCTTTGGGTACTAAAAAGTTACAAAGCTAGAAACATTTTTTTTGTAGCTAACCTGCTGTACCCCCCAAAAAACCATTGTACTGTAATGTCTGATAACTATTGAGGTCAGAGTCCAGTATTAAGGCTGTTCACATCCTCACCTTTTGGCAAGGAAGGTTTCCCAGGCTTGGTTTTTGCCTATAAGGCAAGATCAGCACATAATAAGGGCTCATTTGCTCTCCACAAACAGTTATTTCACAAAGTAACCACATTTAATCCCCACAATAACCCTATGTGGTAGGAATTATGCCATTTTAATTTTGAGGTACCCACTGCCTGTTAGAGGCAAACAAATAAACCCAGGTCACTCAGTGGCAGGACTTGGGGCCCATCTTTAAAATTCAGCATTCTCTGATCATATTATCTAATGTTTCTCCCAAACTCAACATCAACCCATTTAGTTATTCTTTGTATCATTAGTTTTTATTCTTTTAAAAATGTAACATTTGTTAATCAGGCAGGGTGACACACATCTGTAATCTCAGTAGGTCTGAAGGCTAAGACAGGAGGATTGCGAGTTCAAAATCAGCCTAAGCAACTTAGCAAAGCTCAGTCTCAAAATATTTTTAAAAAATGAAAAACAGGCTGGGGATGTGGCTCATTGGTTAAGTGTCCTGGGTTCAATCTCTGGAATAATAATAATAATAATAATAATAGCATTTGCTGTTAGCTAAAATTATCTTGTTTATGTTTTCATGGTCTGTCTTCAACATCAGAATGTAAATTCCATGAAAATACAAATCATAGTGCCTAGAACTAGGTCAGGACCTGTTCAATATGTACTAAAAGAATGAATGAATGCTGATAACCTCTATATTCCTTCCCTTTCTATTAGAAGGGAAAGCCAACTGTTGCCAGAAGGAAGAAGACTCAGCTTTTTCTGATTTATCTATATTCTACCTAAACACTTCCCAAAAGGATTTTCAAACACTACCAAATATACTGAAAAAGCACTAGACTTCGGCTAAGATCTGGAATGGAACTTTAATCACATAATTTATTGAATATTTTAGCTTTCAGTGTTGTTTGCTTGTTAGTTTTGGTACCCAGGATTGAAACCAGGGATACTAACCCCTGCACAGCAACATCTCCTTTTTATTTTGAGATAGGGTCTCACTAAGTTGCTTAGGGCCTCACAAGTTGCTAAGAGTGGCCTTGAACTTCCAATCCTCTTGCTCAGCCTCCTGAGTTGTGGGGATTACAGGCATGCACCATCTTGCCTGACAACTTTCAGGCCTTAATCTGTCCTGAGCCCTCTCTGACAAACTGTGATGCTAATTGCCATACTTAGCACACGACTTGTTGTGAGGAATAAATTTTTTTAAAAGAAGTATGAGAATAGCAGAAGTTTTGTATAAGAATGAATGAATCAACCAGATAGGAATAAATCTACCAAAATGCAGTAAAGTTAAACAATATCTTAAAATTTCTATGACTCAGCAATTTCTTAGAAACATATTCTATAGAAACTCTCACAAAGAAGTATGTGCACATCTGTGTTCCTAACAGCAAAAGAAGCAAATAAAATAGAAACAACCCAAATGTTTATCAATGGGAGAAGGAATGAATACATTATACAGCATCAAAAATGAATAGAATATTGTTATTTGTGTCAGCGTGGATGCTAAAGAACATAAACTTGAGTAAGAAAGTAAGCAATAGAATAATAACATTTTACCTGCTATCCATCTGAACCCAAATGAAAAGATAATATTTCAATTTACTTAAGGCATTCCAATTACTTCCAATTGGATGAAAGGAATTGTGAAGCAATGTAGACTCTTCTTCCCTGGAGATTACAAAACCATAGATGTATTCAATAGAACATGAATGAATAATTTAAAGGGAAGAAGTAAAATGGAAAAGATGACTTCTATGTGGTTTGTAGGCTCTCAAATTGTGGTTTGCTTTATATAATTCACAGGAACTTCTGACAGTGTTCTCTGCCTATACAGAACTCGATTCCTCCAAAAGACCTATGCATTCTACTTTTCCTGAGGTCCAGTAAAGAGTGCATTGTCTCTGCATGCTAGTGAAAGCCTTTGAACTAAAGAGTTAGTTGACCTGATTGAGTTCATCCATATTTGAGATTGTGTTGCACCTTGCACCTTTTTTGCTTTCAGGAATAAAAAGTTAACGAAAGAGGTTACTTTCTGAGAAAGGTCTCTCTCCTTTATCTTGCTTGGACAGGGTCAGCCATCTAGACATTTTCCTTGGTGTGTTTTACCTTATCACCATCTCATCTCAATTTCATCTCAAATCAAGTATCCTTTTAATGTTCCCCTTCCACTGTCTCACTGCACTGGGCCCTGGGCTAGAACCAGTTAGGACACTATACCTATTTTAGTCAGCTTTATCAATTCTGTGACCAAAAGACCTGACAAAAACATGATTAGAAGAGGAAAAGATTCTCTGGGAGCTCATGGTTTCAGAGGTATCATTACAAAGAGGGCTATATTCCTCAGAGTTTGAGGTGAAGCAAAATATCATAGGAAAAGAGTGTGATGAAGGGAAGCAGCTCATATGATGATCAGAAAGCAGAAAGAGAGAGAGTCAACTCACTATATTCAAAATATATACCCTAAAGGTATGCCCCACCAATGCCCACCTCCTCCAGCCACACCCTATCTGTCTTCAGTTACCACTCCGTTAATTACCATATGGGAATTAATTCACTGACTGGGTTAAGGCTGTCATAACCCAATCATTTCACCTCTGAATGATCTTTCGTTGTCTGACACATGCTCTTTTGGGGACACATCACATTCAAACCATAAGAATACCCATCTCTCACTTAGGAATCAATCTAACAAAAGAGTTTTACCTCTACAATGAAAACCATTGAACACTAAAGAAAGAAATTGAAGAAAACCTTAGAAAATGGATAGATCTCCCACGCTCTTGGATAGGCAGAATGAATATGGCCGTACTACCAAAAGTGTTATAAAGATTTAATACAATTTCTATTAAAATCTCAATGACATTCCTCATAGAACTCGAAAAAGTATTCATGAGTTTCATTTGGAAAAATGAGAGACCAGGAATAGACAAAACATTCCTTAGCAAGAAAAGTGAAGCAGGAGGCATCATAATACCAGATCTTAAACACTACTAAAGACCCATAGTAACAAAAACAGCATTGTATTGACACCAATGGCCCAGAAAAGAAGACAGAGTCAAAGCCAAGTAAATATAGTTATCTCATACTAGACAAAGGTGCCAAAAACATACATTGGAGAAAAGATAGCCTTTTCAACAAACAGTGCTGGAAAAACTGGAAATCTATATGTAACAAAACGAAATTAAAACCCTATCTCTCACCTTGCATGAAACTCAACGTGGATCAAAGAACAGAGACCCTGAGCCTAATAGAAGAAAAAGTAGGACCAAATCTTCACCATTTTGGCTTAGGAACTGTCTTCCTTAAAAAGACTTCTAAAGCACAAAAAGTAAAATCAAGAATCAATAATTGGGATGGAGTCAAACTAAAAAGCTTCTTCTCAACAAAGGAAACAATAAATAATATGAAAAAAGAGCCTAAAGAATGGGAGAAAATATTTACCACATGCATCTCAGATAGAGCTTTAATCTCCAGATATATAAAGAATTCAAAAAACTCAAACCAAAGAAACAAATATCCCAATCAATAAATGGCTAAGGAACTGAACAGATACTTCACAGAAGAAATACAGTGTATCAATAAACATGAAAAATGTTCAACACCTCTAGCAATTAGAGAAATAAAAATAAAAAAACTCAAAGATTTCGTCTCACTCCAATCAGAATAGCATTTATCAAGAATACAAGCAAAAATAAATGTTGGTGAGGATGTGGGGGAAAAGTTACACTCATATCTTGGTAGTGGGACTGCAAACTGATGCAACCATTATGGAAAGCAGTATGGAGATTCCTCAGAAAACTTGGAATAAAACTATCATTTAACCAAGCTATCCCACTCTTTGTTTGTACCCAAAGGACTTAAAATCAGCATACTATAGTGATGCAGCTACATAAATGTTTATAGCAGCTCAACTTACAATAGATAAACTATGGAACCAACCTAGATGCCCTTCATCAGATGAATGTACAAAGAAACTATGGTATATTTACACAATGGAATATTACTCAGCCTTAAAGAATAATAAAATTATGACATTTTCCTGTAAATGAATGGAGCTGGGGAATATAATACTAAGTTATATGAACCAATGCCCAAAAACAAAGACCAAATTTCTGTGATTTGCAGATGCTAATTCACAATGTTTGGGGGGTATGGAAGAATTAGTTACTTTGTATTGGACAGAAGGGAGTGAAGGAAAGGTAGGGTATATGGGGGTAGGAAGGATAGCAGAATGAATTGGACATTATTACCCTATGTGCATATATGATTATCTTCCCAGTGTGATTCTACATTATGTACAACCAGAAGAATGAGAAGTTATATTCCATTTTTGTATGATGTATCAAAATGCATTCTGTCATATATAACTAATTAGAACAATTAATAAAAAGAAAACCCATTTCTTCAGCTGGTTGTATCCTGTCTCCCTAGTGTTCTATTGTTTACAAAGTGTGATGTCATCACATGTCTTAACCACTCATGTGCTCTAGGAAGAAGGTCAGGGATTATAATCCTTATTTGACAGATTAAGAAACTAAGACACTTGCCTCAAATCATATAGCTTCCCAATACAGTCAGAATTTTGAAATCTGGGTTTTAACACAATTACAGAGGCCTATAATTTCCCCTCAATATATATTCTGCTCTTGTTGATGGTTATAGAATCCTAATATATAACTAGAATAAAGTTATGTTTTCTAGTAATCTTTGCATGTAGGTGTGACCATGAGTTAATGGGGTGTCAATAAATGCTCCATAAACAGTAGAGAATTACGCTGTTTACTTCATTTCCTTTGTACTACACTGGTTAGAGCCTCAACAGCCATCTGCATATCCATGATGGGTCTAGAAATGAATATTAAAGCAAGAGAATAGAGGAAGTCAAGGACTCTTTAACTGTGGATTACTGCACTAGATTTATATCTATATTTCTTAAATATGAGAAAAAATTATCTTGCTTAAATTGTCATTCTTATGGGTTTTTCCATTGCCGATCCTAACCAATACAAGTGCCCAATTTTAGGCTTATTTTTTTTAGCATATTTGCATTGCTTTGAAGAATCACAGGATTGACCAGGCATAGGGACACCTGCCTATAAACTCAGCTACTCAAGAGGCTGATCCACAAAAAAATCAGAAGTTCAAGGCTTGCCTCTGTGATTTAGGAAGGTAGACCCCATCTCTAAATAAACAAATAAGGGCTTGGGGTGTGGCTGAATGGTAAAGTATCCCTGGGCTCAGTATCCAATATTATAAAAAATAAAATAAAATAAAATGAATTGCATTATTGAAAGACCCCTAGGATCTCATCTAATCTGGTAGTTTTCAAATATTTTCTACCCATTTAAATTTTACGCAAAACAGATAAAACAGGAAGTTCATTGGTTAAAACAGGGACAGGGAAACTGGATCCCAGCCCACCTGGTGCTTCCTGGCTGCTCACATAGTGAACCATACTGAAACCCTAAGACTCCAGAGTACAAAACTTTAAAACCAGTCAAGTCTGGTCCCCTATCTCATAGTTACCCCTGACACTAACTCTCTGGATTTGAAGGTATTTGATTTATTTTATTTTGACACTGGGTTCTTTCCAAAATGCTTGCACTTACCCTTAGTCTCTTTTCTCTCCTTTTAAAAAATATATTTTTAGTTGTAGAAGGAGATAGTACCTTCATTTATTTATTTATTTATTTTTATATGGCGCTGGGGATGGAACCCAATGCCTCACATATTCTAGGCAAGTGCTTTACCACTGAGCTACAACCCCAGCCCTTCTCTTCTGTTTATATGAGATAAAAATGCCTGTATCATCTGGGTGTACGAGATCCACTCTGACCTAGTTTTTCTCAGCCAGATATTTAAAGTCATTTTGAATTTCATTTCTGCTTTTATTTTCTACCTCATTCCTATACATGCTGCCATGTTGAATTACTTTTTCCTAAATAAACAATGCTATTTTGTTCCTCTGGTCTTTTGCAAATATAGTTTTCATTTGTCTGCAATTTCCTCTCCTCTCTAGTTATCCCTAAAATCTCCAATTCATCTTTCAAGCCTCAACCCAAATGTCACAACCATGCACAAACCACTTTTAACTGTTCATTTATTTGGATAGAAGTTTAGAGTTTTGATATTGTATCAGTCATGGACCCAATAATATATATATTGGACAACCCACAGAGAGGTAAATAAAGGACTTGTTTCAGGAGTTGGGCAGGGGATAAGAAAGCAACAAGGAATAGTGCAGCATCCTGGGACTAGAAACATTGGGCATGTTTACCCTAGGAAAGGAAAGGAAGTGGTTAGTTTCTGGAATTCAGGAGATATTTGTATAAAGAGGATCACCTCTTGGGAATTATGAATAAAATGGAGAGAGATATGGAGGAAAATACTTCATTGTCATTTATTTCTTCCAATTTTCTTCTGGTTTTCCCCATTGGTTAGAACTGTGTAGGGACCAAAAAAAAAAAAAAAAAACACACACACAGAAAACCCTGATCGCTATCTATACTTCTCAGCTTACTGGGGTACATAGCAAATGGGATAGATGGTACAGTGAATCTGGAGAACAATATGGAAGATATCTACTACAATTGTATCA
Source organism: Callospermophilus lateralis (assembly GCF_048772815.1). Lineage (NCBI taxonomy): Eukaryota > Metazoa > Chordata > Mammalia > Rodentia > Sciuridae > Callospermophilus > Callospermophilus lateralis. The sequence goes on along the minus strand of NC_135325.1, from coordinate 58,032,998 downwards.
GGGACCCAAGAATGCCAAATCATGTTGCTCTCCCACTTCTTTTGATTGGTCCCCTTCCATTCTCACAAGATTTTGAACTAGAGATCAAAACAAAACGAGAATGGTAGAAAAAGCACCCTCCCCAAATGAGATCTAGTTAAAGCAAAGTTGGAGTTTTCTATTAATGTTTTTCTTTTGCAGGAATATAAATCTTGGGACTAAAATTATGAAGAATGTTACTTCTTTTCCTCCCTCATTATTATAGTTGGAATTTCCACTATTGTATTTATTATTTTAATCTTAAATGGGTGTTGAATTCAAAAATATTTTTTAGTTGTAGTTGAACACAATACCTTTATTTTATTTATTTATTTTTATGTGGTGCTGAGGATTGAACCAAGTGCCTTGCACATGCCAGGCAAGCACTCTACTGCTGAGCCACAACCCCAGCCCCGGGTGTTGACTTTTTATCGATATGTCTTTTCTGTGTCAAATGATATGATTATATGGTTTTTTCTTTTACCCTGATGATATGATGCATTGTATTGACTGATTTTAAATGTTGAAACATAAAAAGTAACTGAGTTAATCATATTGTTTAATTCATTTTATATATAGCCAAGTTACCTTTGCTTATATTTGCATTTATTTTAGTAAATCACAGTTATCCATAATATTGGGGTTAATTTTGACATATTCATAAATGCATATAACACAGTTTTCTTCATTTCAATCCCCAGTATTATACCTTAACTCCCTTCCTCCATTCCCAATTCCCTTTTTCTACTGGTTTTCCTTCAATTTTCTTATTTATTTTTTAATTTATACATTATACTTACATATAAAATTTGAATGCCTTTTGATATGTTCATAAATACACCAAGTATAATTTGGTCAATTTCATTCCTCTGTTCTCTTTTCCTCCCCTCCTTCCTCTCTCCTTGGTCCCTGGTTTCTAAATTCTGCTGATCACCATTCTATTGTCTGGAGACCACTCCCCATTCTTATTCCTTTTTTTTTTTTTCTCTTTAGCTTCTGCATGGAAAAGAAAAAATTCACTCAATTTTAATGCTTTTATTAGTGCATTATAGTGACACATAACTGTGTGATTCATTTTGATATAATCATACATGCATGGAATATAATTTGATCCATTTCAGGCCTAGTACTTCCTTCTTTCTCCTCATCCCCAATGTACCTTTCTCTACTCTACTGGTCTCCCACAACACATGATATGAGTAAGCACGTGTTTTATATGATTTTAGGAAATGAATAAAGAATAATGGCCCCAATCTTCTTGGATTTCACAATCTAAAAAGAAAAGAGTCCACTTGTATCATGGTGGTTGCTTACATATATAATACTTGAAATTTATTTTTTTATAATCTTTGTAAATGGATTGCTTTCCCAATTTTTCTCCCAATAAATTTATTGTTGTTGTGTAGAAAATCTACTGTTTTTATGTTGATTTTGTATCCTGCTACTTTACTGAATTCATTTACCAATTGATATAGTCTTTTGGTAGAACATTTAGGTTTTTCAATGTATACAATCCTACCATATTCAAACTGGGATAATTTGATTTACTCTCTTCATTTTTGCATTCCTTTTATTTCTTTCTATTACCTAATTGCTATAGCTAAAATGTCTAGCACTATGTAAAATAAAAGCAGTGGAAGTGGAAACTCTTGTCTTATTGCTAATATTTGAGGAAATTCATTTCATTTTTTCTTTCAGTATGATGTTGGAGAAGAGTTTGTCATATATACCTTTTTACGTTGGGGGATGCTTCTTATATATGTAATTTTGTAGGATTTTTGGGGAGGGTTTTTTATTTTTATAAATTGCTTTTTCTTCATCTATTGATAGAATCAAATGATTTTTCCCTGGATTCTCTAATGCAATATTTTGGGGATATTTATTTGCATATGTTGAGTCATTCTTACTTTCTTAGAATCAAACCAAATTCATCATAATACATGACCTTTTAAAATTTAACTTTCAAGTATTTTGTTGAAAATTTTTGCAGCTATATTTATCAGGAATATTGTTTTATAATTTTTATTGTGTGTTGTGTGCCCTTATCTGATTTTGGAGCCAGATCCTCATAGAATTCAGTAGGGTTCCCTTCCTTTCAATTCTATGAAATATTTTAAATATTTGGCATAAAATTCAGCAGCATTCAGAAAAGAAACCATGCAGTCTTTGACTTTTTTTTAAATCATGAGACTTTTTGTTATTTATCAATTCTCTTTGTTGTAATTTATATTTTTGTCTTCTTGGTACAAACTTAGTAGGTCATAGATGTCCAGAAATTTATTGGTTTTTTTTCTAGATTTCCCAATTCACTAGTATATAGTTTTTAAAACTAATCCCTAATGATCCTTTGTATTTCTATGGTTTCAGTTGTAATGTCTTCTTTTTCATCTCTAGCTTTATTTTATTTTGGGGGATCTCTCTCTTTCTCTCTCTCTCTCTCTCTCTCTCTCTCTCTCTCTCTTTCTCTCTCATTAGTCTAACAAAAGATTTGCCAATTTTGTTTATCTTTTCATAAAAAGGGTTCTTTGGTTAATTGATGCATTCTACTATTCTTTTAGTCTCTCTAGTTTATTTATGTCCCTCTTTATTATGTTATTCTTCTACTGATTTGGGGTTTGGTTTGTTCTTTCTTTTCTAGACCCTTGAGATTCATCATTAGGTTAATTATTGGAGATTTATTTACTTTTATATAGGTACTCATAGTTACAAATTTCTCTGTTACTACTCTTTTTGCTTCATTTCACAGGTTTTGTTATGTTGTATTTCTGTTTTCATTCATTTCGTGTCATTTTAAAATTTCTCCTCTGACTTCTGCAATGATCCACTGTACATTCAAAATTTTGTTGTTCAGTTTGTGTGGGTGTGTATATTTTCTAAAACTAGATTGCTATTTATTTCTAGTTTCATCCCATCGTGGCCAGAGAGGATGCAAAATATTATTTCAATTATTAAAAATTGACAACACTTCTTTTGTGGCTTAATGTATTCTCTCTTCTAGAAAAAGTTTTATGTGATGGTGGAAAATATATTCTGTAGGCCTTGAATGAAATACTTTGTAAATGAGAATTATGTCTATTTGATCTGCAGTGATGTTTAACTATAATATTTCTTTTTCATGTTTTGTTAGGATGGTTTCTTCTATTGGTGAGAATGGGATATTAAAGTCACCCACTATTACTGAATTGGGGTCTTTTTCTCCCTATAGATCTAATACAGGTTGTTCTATAAAACTGGGTGATCTAACATCCAGTGCATGTGGATTTATAATTCTTATACTTTCTTTATGAAATCATCCCTCAGTCATTAAGATGACCTTCTTCATCTCTTCTTACTGTTTTGTCTTAAGATCTATTTCTTCATATACTTATATGTACAGCTACACTTGTTTATTTTTATATTCCATTTACTTGGAATATTGTCTTCCATCTTGTCACTTTCAGTATATGTGTATTTTTACAGGTTAGGTAAGTTTCTTATAAACATTTTACTGTTGGATATTGTTTTTAATTAATTCAGCCATTCAGCATCTTTAAATTATAAAACTAAGACCCTTACATTAAGGTTTATCATTAAAATATATGAACTAGTCCCTACCTTTGAAAAATATTTCCTTTGGGTTTCAATGAATAATTGAAAACCAATTATTTTCAATTCCTCTTTGTTATTTGGTGGTTTACTGTATTGACAATGTGATTTTAAAATATTTTTTATTTGAATATCACCTCTTTTATTGGGATTTATTCTTTCATGTACTTCTATGATAGTAATTATTTGTCTTCCACTTCTGGGTGCATCTTTTGTAAGGCTGGTCTTGTAGTAATAAATTCCCTTGATTTATGCTAATCTTGTAAGGTCTTTATTTCCCTCAAATTCTGAAAGAAGACTTCACCAGATATAGTAATATTGATTGTCAAGACATGAAATGTATCATTCCATGCCCTCCCTGGCCTTTGTGGTTTCTGCTGAGAAATATGCTGAGTCTAATGTGTCTTCCTCTAAATATGACTTCAACCTTTTATTTTTAAGATTTTAATATTCTTTTTTCCCCTGTACTTTTGGCAATTTGACTATGATATGTCATATAGAGGTTCTTTCTTGATCACATATGCTTGTGATTCTAAAAGCCTCTTGTACTTAGATGCCCATGTCTTTTCCAACATTTGGGAATTTTTTTTCTATTAATTCATCAAAGAGGTTTTCTATGCCCTTAAAGTTTATTTCCTCTCCATTAGGTGTGCAGTGTATTAGTTTTCCATCACTGTGATAAAATACTTGAGTAAAACAATTTAAAATATGAAAGATTTATTTTGGTTTAAAATTTCAGTTGGCTAGATCCATTATTTCTTGGTCTGTGATCAGTACATCATGGTAGAAGGGTGTAACAGAGCTAAGCAACTTACCTCATGAGGGCCAGGAAGGAGAGAAAGAGAGACAGATGACAGAGGGTGGCAGGCAAGATCTAATACACAAGGCCATGATGCCAAAGATCCATTCCCTTGCATTATATCCCACCTTTTACAGTTTCTACAACTTTCCATTAATCAATTTAGACATGAATCCATCAATGGATTTATCCATAAATAACATCAGAGCCCTCATGATCCAATCACTTCCCCAAATATCCACTTCTGAAAAGTGCTGAATTAGGGACTAAGCTTTTAGAGGACTTTTCAGATCCAAGCCATAACAGCTGACTATGTGGACATTTGACCTTTTAGCGACTTCTGAGAGATCTTAAATTCTTTCCCTTTATTCCTTTTTTTCTTTTTTTCTCTTTGTAATCTTTCAAAGAACCTCTCTTCAAGCTCTGTTATTCTTTCTTCTGTTTGATGTAGTCATTTAAGGCTTTAAAATTTGGCACTCATATCTGGTTTTGTTAACAATGCATGATCTGACATTGAGCAGGGGCAGCTATTGCAGAGGATCCACATAAGTATGATGTCAACAAAAGTTGCCTCATTCCTCTCTGCTACTGTCAATAAATGGTTATCTCAAACTCCTCAGTTCTTCCCAACTAAGTAGAGCTTAATGGTTGGGGGCTTTACCTCTTTATTATATTAATTGAAACATCTATTACAATCCAAGCAGGATTGAATTATGGTTATCACGGGGAACAGCAGGGATAGAAGTGTACTGAGAAACTCTCCCTGTAATATCTGTGGGCCAGCAACTATCCTCATTTTTACATCCATGATGTTCCTGCCATCTGGAGGTGGATACCTGGTGGCAATCTGGGAAGGCTTAAGAATGAACAATATCATCTTCCAGATCTTTTCTGTATAACTTCTCCCCCAGGATATCAGGTCATAGCTGTATGGTGGTGGGTAGGCTGTCAAGACATGTGTCATGTTCATTTGTTTCAAAAATTAGTGACCATGAAGGAAAAAATCTTCATTGATTGGGAGTTCACTGAATATATAGATGACTTTGGGTAATACAAACATTTTAACTATTAATTATTACAATCCATTAACACAGGATGTCTTTTCAACTTTTTGAGTCCTCTTCAATTTTTTTCCATCAATGTTTTATGATTTTAGTTGTAGACATCATTCAACTTTTTGGTAAAATTTATTCTAAAGAATGTTTATAGCTATTGTAAGTGGGATTGCTTTCTTGATATCTATTTCAGAAAATTTCTTATTGCCATGTTGCAAAACTACTAATTTTTTATGTTGATTTTGTATTCTGTGATTTTTCTGAATTCATTCATTAGTTCTAATAATTTTTAGTAGATTTTTGGTGATTTCTGTGTATAACATTATGTCATTTGCAAACAGTGATGACTTGACTAATTTTCCAATGTGTATGCCCTTCATTTCTTTTTCTTCTCTGATTTTTAAGACTAGGGCTTACCGTACAATGTTGACTAAAACTGAGGGTATCCTTATACCTCTCCAATTTTTAAAGAAAGTCATATGAGTTTTTGTGCATTCAGTATAATGCTAGGTCTTGTCTGATTATAAATAACCTTTATAATATTGATGTTGTTTCTTCTATTCATAATTGCTCACTATTTTTATTATGAAATGATGTTGAATCTTTTCTGATGTATTTCCTGATTCTATTGAGATGACCATATTTTTCCTTCATTTTATTGATCTGGTTGTATTAAATTTATTGAGTTGTGTGTTTTGAGCCATCCTTGTACCCCTGGGATGAATACCACTTGATCATGGTGAATACATTTTATGGGTTGTTGAATTTGTTTTGTTGATACTTGGTTGAGGAATTTTACATTTGTGTTCATCGAGGTTGTTGGCCTGAAACTTTCTTTGTGTGTGTTTGTGTGTGTGTGTGTGTGTGTGTGTGTGTGTGTTCTTGTCTGGTTTTGGTATCAGGTTAATTCTGGACTTTGAGAATTTGTTTAGGATTCCTCCCTCTTCTATATTCTTTGCACAACCTAAGGAAAATTGCTAGTACTTCCTTAAATCTTTGGTAGAATTCAGCAGTGAAACTATCTCATAGTGGGCTTTTCTTTGAAGGGAGCCTTTTTTAATTAAATACATGACAATAGTAGAATGCATTATACTCATTATTACCCATATACAGCACAATTTTTCGTAACTGTATATAAAATATGTTCATGCCAAATTATGCCATTATACATGTACTCTTTGTTTTTGCATTACAATTCTTAATACACACACATATATATATATATACTACAATTTTTCATATCTCTGTTTGTATCTAAGGTATGTTGACACCAAATTCAAATCTTCATACATGTATTTTGTATAATGATGACCATCACATTTTACCATCCTTGCTAATCCTTCTGCCTCCCTTTTCTTCCTGAAGGGAGGCTTTTTATTACTGATGCAATTTTATTATTTGCTATTGGTCTCTTCCAATTTTCTATTCAAGATTTAATTTCAATAAGGCACATGTGTCTAGAAATTATCCATTTCTTCTAGGTAATCAAATTTTTTGGCATGTAGATGTTTCATAATAATCTGTAAGTATTATTTTTATTTCTGTGGTGTCAGTTTATTTTGTCCCTTTTCATCAATTTTTCTTTGGTGGGGGGAGAGAACCAGGGGTTGAACTCAGGAATACTTGACCACTGAGCTACATCCCTAACCCTATTTTGTATTTTATTTAGAGACAGGGTCTCACTGAGTTGCTTAGCACCTCACTTTTGCTGAGGCTGGCTTGTAACTCGCAATCCTCCTGTCTCAGACTCCAAAGCCATTGCCACGCCTGGCTTTTCTGTGATTTTGTTTGAGTCTTTTCCTTATTTTTCATAGTCCAGCTAAGAGTTTGTCTAATTGGTTTATTCTTTTGAAGAACAGGTTCTTAGTTTTGATGATGCTTTGTATTGTCTTTTTAAAGTTCCATTTCACTTGTTTCTGTTCTGATCTTTGTTTCTTACCTTCTATTAATTTTGTATTTTGGTTTAAATTGTTCCAATTTAACAGCTTGTTAAAAGCAAAAGATGTATTGCATAACCTTCATGATAACCACAAAGCAAGAATCAGCAGTAAACAAACTAAAATAAATAAAAAAACAAAGCAAGGAATCAAAACTTACTGCTTTTTTAAAAAAAATAATAATATATTCATTATAACACAAGCCTAAAAAATTCTTCTATTTGTTTTGTATGTGGACATTGATTATATTTTACATGATTTTAACCTAAGCTGGATTTTGCAGGAATGCAGCCACCATGTAAATTGAGGAAAGATTTTATTTTGTTTGCTTCCTAAACAATTCTAGTTCATCAGTTCAGAAAATTATGTGACAAATAGCAAGACTGCTGTGATCTCTGAGTTAACATTTCAAGTTTAAAATGTGATAGCAACTTTATGCCCCATATTTTGAATTTGATATCACATTTTGTAGCCTTTTATATTGCCTATCTCTTAACATTTTCATTCAGTTATTAATTTGTAATTCTTTTGTTTTTATTCTTCATTCCAAAGATATGTGTGATGATTAATCTTGGTTTCCAACTTGACTAAATTGAGACATATCTAGAAAATTAGTTAAAGCACAATTCTGTGAGTCTCTATGATCATGTTGCAAGACACGATTGGTGTGTAAGTAAACAAATTGATAGAGGAAGACCTGTCCTAGAAATGGATGGCACCAGGCTAAGGGACTGGATGAAAAAAAAAGTGAAATAATGTGGAAGCACACATATGCATATGTACTCACCTCTTTATCAGGTGTGTCTTTTTTGCTCCAGATATTCAGCCTTTGAATGTGACTCACACCATTGATTGTACAAGCAACTTGCAGACCTTCAGCCTCACAATGAGGCTGCAACGCTGGTCCCTTAATTATGAGGCTTCAATTGCCTTGGACCCAGACGCTACTGGTTTCCCTGCCAATCCTGCTCAGACAGCCATACTGGACCTCTTCAGCCCAAGATCATATAAGCCAATTTAATGTAAATATTCTGTAGTGGATCTGTTCCTCTAGATACCTGAATAATACAGATTTTGGTAACAGAAGTGATTCTACAAAAACAGTTTCAAGGATGAATTTCCTTTTTGGATTTGTGGTTTCTGGAGTTGGCTCTTAATTTGTTTTGGATCTAGAATGCCCCCAAAAGGTTCATGTGTTGAAGCTTGATCCCCAATGCAATGATGTTCAGAGGTGGAATTTTGGGGGTTTTAGGTGATTGATTGGTTCCTGAGGGCTGTGACCTAATCTGTGGATTAATCTTTTTGATGAATTAATAATCCAATGGCATTATTGAGAAGTGGTAGAAATTATAGGATGTGCAGCCTCGTTAGAGGAAGTTTGCCACTGGGGGTGTGCCCTGGAGTGTTATATCTTTTCCGCAACCCTTTACTTGTTCTTCCTCTCCCTCCCTCCCTGTCTCTCTTCTTCATGGCTGTCATGAGATGAGAAGTTTCTTCTTCCATGCCCTTCCTTCATAATGCTTCTTTTTTGGAGCCAGATGACCATGCACTGAAACCTCTGAAAATGTAAGTCAAAATAAGTGTTTCCTCAGCTGATTGTCAAAGTTGACTAACACAGCTCCCTAATTTGATAAACAAAAAATTGATGAGGACTCTCCTCCTGATATTATAAAATAATAATAGTCCATGGCATAAATTTTCAAACAGATGTGCAAAGTAAATGCATTAGATGCTCCTAATTCACCACTGTGAGAAACAAGAAATTTAGTGACTCTATACATGAAACTTTTTAAAAATTTTGGAAAAATAAAAAATATAATTATGTTAGCCAGTTGCTCTTAGGATCAATGGACAAATAATAGAGGAAAATATTAAGCTCTGGGATTCAAATTGTCAGCTCCAGCTGCAAGTAGATAACCAAAAGTCTTCGAAGTATGTCCTAATGAAGAATATTCTCTTCTTTAGCCACAGAGCTGAAGTTTCCAAAAACAAAACAGAAAGTCTAATCATGTAATGGTGTTTAGTTTTTAGTCTTGAAAGGTCTCTACAGTAAAAGTGAGGGTATTGGCTAGCAAATAATGGAGATGTGGGGGAGGACATGATGAGGCTGAAGTCATTGAGCTCCTAAAATCTGATGAGTTTATTTCACCAAATAAAGTGACCTTACCACACTGACAACAGCATGTCCACAAGCAGCCCCTATGGTATTTGCCACACCACCTCTGCCTGAGGGAACTACTCCTGCATTACCTGAGAAAACACTAATGGCTATCCCTGAGATAGTTGCAAAGCAAGATAATGTTGATTCTCCTAAGGACCAATCCCTACCACTCATTTTTTTTCCTAGACCTATAATGAGATTGAAGTCTCAGCAGGACCCTAGACGTAAAGTTCACAGTATAACTCAGGAAGAGGTGAACTGCAGTTTAAAATAACTGCTTGTGTTTTCTAATTTATATGAGCAGAGGTATGAGAAACATACTTAGAAATGGTGTTTAAGGGTGTGACACTATGGTGGAAAGAACATAAATTTGGGCCAGGCTGATTTTTTTGATAAGGGTCCATTAATCAGAAATTCTGCATTTAGGGGCTGGTGTTATACACAGTGGTGGAGTGCTTGCCTAGCATGTGTGAGGCACTGGGATTGATCTACAGCACCATAGAAAAATAAATAAAATAAAGGTCCATCAACAACTAAATTTTTTTTAAAAGAAATTCTGCACTTAACATTGCAGCTCAGGATTTTAAAAAGCTAATTGATTATTTGTTTAGTTGGCTGAAATAGTCTCCAAAAATATACACTATGAATGAGATGGAGATGTCTGATAGCCCTTGTTTTACTGTTAATTAAGGGATTAAAAGGGAGTTTGGAATGCTGAAGTAGATTTGACATATAAAACATCCACACAATTTACCCTTCAAAAGCATGTTTGTGAGGAGAGCACCAGAATCCTTGAAGATCTTTGTCATTGTTCTACTTTGTATTCTTTTTTTAAATATTTTTTAGTTGTAGATGGACACAATAGCTTTATTTTATTTATTTATTTATTTTTATGTGGTGCTAAGTATCAAACCCAGTGCAAGCAGTCAACCACTGAGCTACAACCCCAGCCCCTCTACTTTGTATTCTTGACCTTGAGTGGGAACAATGGTTATTCAACTATACACATTAAATTTAGGTTTCCCAATTGGATTATCAGAGTTCTCAACTCAACTATGGATTAATCCTTTTAATGAATTAATAACTTGATGGCATTTCCATTATCGTACATGAAAAATGACAAACCCCCAAAATAGTGAGACCTGAGAAAAGGGGCATGAGAAGGAAAGCCATACATTGAGAGATCCTTTCCCAATGTATTTTTTTTCCTGGTGATAAAACAAACCCTGGGGAAGAGGTGTCCATCAAACCTTGAAAGGCAGTGTCTGGGAAGAGGCTAAATCATTAATCCTCCTGTAAGCAAATCCTTTTCAGATACGAATCACTGACCCCAGGCCCTCCGGTAAGATAAATCCTAGAAACTGACCGCTGACCCTAGACTCCTTCCCATTTCGCCCAGTAAAACAGACCCCAAATTCCTGAGACCCAAGCTGACACACTCACTAATTAAGTCATATCTCACTATAACCTACATAAGCCGAGTCCCTCCCTTTGTTCAGTGGCTTATTTTCCACCAGGAAAGTGGGTCCATTTCCTAAGTGTAGTCCTGTTTCTGAGTAAAGGCTGAAATGATCTGTTAAGTTTGCATCTGGCCTGGTCTCTTTGTTCTAACAATTTGTTTCCCTGACCATGAGCAGGAGTGAGGTGAAATTAACCCTTCCTCTTTCCCTGCAGTTAAGTTAAACAACCAATGGGACCTGGGAAGTGGCTGTTGAGTGTCCAGCACCCCCAAGGATCTCTGAGGATGGGGGAACCCCCAGCCACAGCTCATGCAGCTACGGATGTATCCCCAAACTGACAGCTTCCCTCATCTCCCTCCCCGCCCTACAGAGAGAGACTCTCCACACTCTCAGAGTCCACTTTGGCTGGATGGCAACCGGTAACTGACCCAAACCCTGGGCTAAGTTTTTATGGCCTTATGCTATACGGAAGGAGCAAGGATTTGTATCGAATCCTTTATTGGTGCTGAAGGCATCCTCTTTCTGACCCTTTTCTCACATCCTTCCTCCTCTCCCCAGAATTTGCTTTCCTTACACACCCAGCAAACTCCATTTTGCTTCTGCATTCTTTGGAGAGGTAAGACCCCATTCCTTACTCGGGACCATGTCCCTCATCCTTTTCTCTCTGCTGGACAGAGACTCCATCCTTAGGCTAACTGGGACCATGTCCCTTACCACTGGAATTGAGGGAAATGCATTTCCCCAGTCCCCCATAGGGAAGTCCAGTCTGGAACTGGCACATTGTTGGCATAAAGAGTGCAAGGGATGTCTTGCCCTCAGTTGTCACCTTCTCAGAGGAGCCTTTCTAAGGAGAGGAACTACTCAGTCAATTCCCAGAGACACCTCCTTGGGCTATCTCTGCCAATGATTTTATTTTATTTTTTTCATCAGAATTTTGTTTTTATTAGAAAAATATATAAAGTTTTCTTTGTAACAGTATTTTGGTTTTTTTTTCATTTTAGTTGTAATTTTGTTATATTGGTCCAGTTTTTATTAACTCTACTCTTTATTTCTAATTTATGTAATTTTATGGGTGACTTATTTTAAAACCCTCTATTCTCATACTGGACTCAAACTTAAATGCCTCATTAGACTCAGTACTCAAATTTGGCCACAATACTAATTAAATAGTCAACACATATGGCCCAAATATGGAATCTCAATAAAGAGATTCTGCAGACTTTGGAAAATATCTCACTCAAAATGGCCAGTACTTAGAACTCCCATATCTTCAGACTTTTTCCTCCTCTGCTCAAACCCTTTCCTATATCAACCTTACTTGATTGCAGTTAACCAGCTACAAACCCACAATCCTCTTAGTCATTCACAGCCCTGGAGATAGCTGATGAATCCCCTCAGTACAGATCCCAGGGTCCCATGGCCTCCACTGAGGCTTCTTCTCTCCCCAAAGCTCCACTGCTAACCAACCCCAGGGTTATCATGTTACAGCATATGGTCACTTCCCTTGAGGGAATATAAAAAAAAAAAAAATTCTTACACCCAAGTAAATTGGAAAAAGGTAAAGGAAATGACCCAAGGACCTGATGAGAATGCCAGGGCTTCCCAGAAGCAATTTCTAAATACTGTTTTCAAGATCTTTAACAATAGGGAAAACAAAGCCAAGCAGGAAACGGAAAAACATCTTAAAATTAAATATCAGCTCCTAGCCTCAGCCTTCCATTTGTCTAAAAAAGCCACTGCTGCTCATGTCTCCATCAGACCCTCTAATACATGTCCTGGGCCCTGTTTCTGATATTTCTGATATGATAGACTGGATATTAGGCAAAAGCCTGCTCTAACCCAAGGCCCCCCCACCAAGCCCTGTCCCAAATGTAAGTAATGGGGACACTGGATGGTGGACTGTTCCACAGGAAAAACATCCTTAATGCAGCCAGCTTCCAAAGTCCCATACACTGTGTTGCTGGAAGGAGGGGACCCAAATCCCACATCTTAAGGGGCCCCAGATTACAGGGATGATAAATGGCCAAGCAGCAGGCAAATATTTCACTTCTGAAGAAATTGTAAGGGCACAAATAGCTGGTAAATATCCTCCTTAGCCCTGACCAGCCCAACAGCCAGTGCCATGTATCAGTAAGGAGCGTGATATAACAGCATCATTCCTAAAAAGTAATGGGATATAATGTTTCATAATTTTCTGTATCCAAACCTGGCCTGAATTCTAACTGGGGGAAAAAGGGTTAAAAAGCCCTAGGCAGCAATTTCCCTGCTCAGACCACACTGAAGCTTGCATTGGAATGCAAACTAGCAGACTCAGTAGGGGGGCCTAAGACTAAAGGAAAAAAAAAAGTGTCTGTTTAATTGAACTTCAGGTTTCTCTCTCTCTTTCTCTCTCTCTCTCTCTCTCTCTCTCTCTCTCTCTCTCTCTCTTTCTCTCATGTTACTTTACTAAAATAATTAATGGCCTTATCATTTTTTTCTGGGACCCTTGTTTTTTTTAATTCTATATTTTTGAGCTTATGATTTTGATTCCACATGCCTAAATTAAAATTTCTGATCAGATCTATTTTATCCAACTATATAAGTTTTTTGTTTGTTTGCTTGTTTTTACACTCTGCTTTTCTCAGAGGCCAATTCCCAAAGTTGACCCTTAATCTAATAGGTTCTAAAAAGATATAAGGTCTTTGCTTTTTTGTTCTGTGTATTGTCTTGTCTACATGTGTTTGTGTATCAAAACCAACATATAAAGCACTCATAAACTAAAATTTAAAAAATGGATCCAAATACCTTTGAATCACATGATTCAAAACTTCAATTTAAATTGGTTAAACAAATGACAATAATGATGTCTTTAAAGTCACTGGCCCACACATTTTTTCCAGATGATTAGACAATGAAGAGTATTGTTTTCTAAAAAATATTTGAAATGTAATCAATGACTATTGCTTCTAGGATTTTCCTTCAGCAGAAAAGATGATTTAAAATGTTCACTAAACTTGATTTTTATGGGTAACCTTAGTTAAAAATGAGTAAATCAGATTTAACAAATGGGGCAAACATTATAAATATGGTTTTCATAAATTGTTGCTCAATGGAAAGTTTAAGATTGCTTTGTTTCTGGTCTTCACTAAAAGCAAGATGATTAAAGGTTAAGATTCTACTTTCATGTATGTTCTACATAAAATGATAAAAAGTAAAAGAATCTAAGCCAGCTTAAATGGCTCCCTCTTCTCCACCTGCCCTGTATCCTTTATTGTCCAAGCTAAGGAAGGAATTTGTATGTGTAAATTTGTATGTGTAAATGTTGTCACCTGTCAGCCCTGGTTTTGGTGATCCTTTCTTGTTTATCTGTTTTTCATATCTGCTCCTAGCCCTTTAGGATGTGGGCTACATTACATTGAACTTAGGTTGTCTCTTAAAAGAGATCTTGGCTAAATGGGCCACCATAGGTATGGGCTTGTTTAAAAGAAAAACATTTCACGGTCAATGTCTGGTTTTCTGGATGATTACACAGTCTTACATTTAAAGTTGGTCTATCAGGGGTGAATAAAATATGTAAAAGTAATTCTGTATGTAAAGATATTTATTCAGTTATATGATAAAGAGTCTGAGCAGTCAGGCTAAGTTGAAGGTCCAAAGGCAGTGCCTCTGATGTTCAAGGATAGCAGTACGCCAAAAGAAAGGGTCTGAAACTAAAAGAGATTTTAAAAAAAGTTACATTTGTGGAAAAATATTTTAGTATGGAAAATTAAAAGATAAAATAAATGTTTCTGATTGAGAATGTATATTATCTTGGAAGGTAATATTCTTGTGCTTAAGTTCAAAATAAGAGGACAAAACTAAGGATGTAAGCAAGTTGTGGATATCTAAGTAGTCACAGAGGTTTGCAGAAGTAAATCTCAAAAAAATGTTTATGATTAAATTGGCTTTAATTAGCACAGTTATTTAGACTTTAATGTACTGATATGAAACAAAGTCTAACATTGGTTTGCTCTTATCTATCAAGATTATTTTCTTGTATTTATATTGATTAGGTTTTATTACTTGATAAATTAAATCTTAAAGAAATTAGGGATTGTACCTGTTTTAAAGTCTTAAATAATTACTTTGTAACTGATTAAACAAATAGCTGTTATTTAGGATAAAACAACATAATTGACACTCAAAACCTGTGACTAGGTATATATATGCATCTGAGAACTGTATCCAAAACTTGTCTAAGTGCTATGTAAAAGTTTATGATATGAAAGTTTATGTAAGTTTACCAACAAGATAAGCAATATGTTTTCTCTTTTGTACATGGCCATAAATGGGTCACACTGTCATTTAAAGATCTGTCTATGTCTGTTTACAATGACTAAGTCATTTTCTTATTATTAGCAATTCTTCCTAAATATATAAAAGATTTAAGGCTACTGATTTTTGTTAACCCATACAGACCTATGAATATTGTTACCATACACTCTGGATTCTAAATTGTACCTTTAAAGTTAAACTTAGTTAAATATAGAGCTTAGGAGACACTTCGCCACATTGGTATTCTACATACTAAAATTATCTGCATCAAAAGTCTCAGATTTGTATAGAAATAACAAATTGGGTTGGTATTTATTCATGTCATTTAATGTTTTATAGGTAGATAAAATAACCTGCTGTCAATAAGTTATATATACAATTTAGTGCTACTCTTCACACTGGGATTGGAATTTAAATACATTTTTGAAAGATAATAAGGAGAGCCTGATCTGTTTAAAGGTAATATTGTAAAACATGAAAACATTTTTCTACTTACCCATACAAAAGGAAAGTTAGAAACTCAGCCTTTCTCTGATTTATATTTTAAATGTAATATTATATTGTGTTAACTAATGTTCATATAGACTCAGGAAAAATATATGCAAACTATGTGAAATGGCATTTAAGAAAGAGGCAAAGATCAGCTTCAGAACTAGAATACTTTACCTAAAATTTTCCAAGAGCCCCACCTCACCTAAATTAAGACTCTGTGTCTCATGTTACTCCATGTTAAGATAATCTCAGAGTAGATAGGCTTAAGCTCACTTAAAGTTATATTCAAAGGATAAACTTTTGTTATAAAAATAACTGATTTCAAAATAAATAAGGGATATTATACAAAAGAACATGAATATTTTAGTAAATTATAAAAGGTATTTAAGGTTGTAAAAAAGTTTAAAAAATAAAATAAAACTTATGAAATATTTCACAAGTGAGTTCACAACTTAATGGGTACTTTTTGAGGCTAAATAGATATCAAATATACATTAGTGCTATTGTAGAGATTATGTTTCTTGGTTGAAAGTTATTGTATAAACTAAACACGTGTTTCTCTTGTTAATTTCATTTTGTATTTTCCTTGTAAACTTTATGATTGTTGCCTGTTAATGTATTGCAGAGATACTGCTTCAAAACCACACAACCTGGGTTAATTTAAGATAATAAGCCATCACCTACAGAACATATAGGATATAAGGCAAACTTCTAGTACTGATACAGATCCCAATTAAATATTAGGAATAAATAACTATAAGGTTATGAACATTGAAGTTAAAGCCCAGTACTCTTACTTTAAGACTGGTGAGATTTGCTTGCTGAATGTTTAACACCAAGGCTTAAAGATTAAGGTTAAAATAAAAGGGCCAAGAAAACCAATAATTGGCTCTTGCCCTCTGAGGCAGCCTGAGCACAGGGAATGAGGGAACTTCTCTAAGGGCTGGGACACATGGTCAGGGACATTAATGAGACCACTGGAGAACTGAAAGCCAACTAGTGCACCTGATGCAAAGAGGCAGGTAATTGAAAAAGGGAGACATCCCTGAGGCTTCCAAAGGAGGCCACCTCATCC
Organism: Callospermophilus lateralis; assembly: GCF_048772815.1. Lineage (NCBI taxonomy): Eukaryota > Metazoa > Chordata > Mammalia > Rodentia > Sciuridae > Callospermophilus > Callospermophilus lateralis. The sequence goes on along the minus strand of NC_135325.1, from coordinate 58,016,123 downwards.
AGGAGACCCTAACCCATCCTACCTAGCAGATGGCACTAAAAGCGGTAAGAAGATGCTCTCAAGGTCCCCAAGAATGACCCCTGTGGGAACTCAGCTGACTCTTAACAGCAGATGAAAACCAGGTCAATTTGACCAGCTTGGTCTTGAACACCTAGAAAAACAGTTATTACCAAAATACAGCCATACCTGGGCATCTTAGAGGAAAAACAATAATTCTTCTAAATAGAACTTAAATGTACACTTATGTCAATCCCACAGCCCTGATGCCCTCAAATGTCTGATTTTTCCCCCTTTGTGAGACTCATAAACTGGCCTCTATGCCTTAATTTCCCTACTCCTCAAACTGACATTTAACCCCACAACCAAAGCCAACCAATTCCAATAACAACATACACTAGACTAGGAGAGTCCCCAAATTATTCCGTTAATCATAAGGCTGAAAACATCCACGAGGATTAACAGAGGAGCAGCAGGATTAGGAACCTCTGTTTACTATAAATATAGCCCAGGTTATTGTAGATATCCAACAGGTCATTGATTAGATACTGACTTTATGAAATCAATCCTTTGCATCTGTCATCCTTCAAAACCAGTCATGGAAAAATGCTATTTCTATGTAAACCAAACATGAATGGTAAAAGGGCAAGGATAAACAAGTCCAGGACCACTTAAAATATGGAAAATAGGTTTGACTCAGGAGCCTTTCTGAGTCTGGAATGGTGAGCCTCAATATGGGAAATCAAAAACAGTTATCTATCTTAACTGTTCCCTTCATAAAAAATTCTATCTCATGGCAGGTGTTTTAAATCCCTATGTTTTATTATCTGGGCCCATTCAAATATAATATAATGCTTCACAAAATATATATCATATTACATGTGAAAGTTGTATGCTGTAGTACCGTATTAATTGAACTATATGGCAGGACCCAGAATAAACGGTTATGATCTCAAAAGGCCAGTAGCTACCTAGATCCCTGTAAAATTAAAAAAAAAAAAAACATGGCAGGAAACACCTTCAGTAGCATTCATGCAAGAGTTGCTAAGACATTTGAAGCATTGGAATAAGCGGCTTATCAGGTCATTAATAGCTGGTATTGTTGGATTGGCTGCCCTCATTGCCTCTGCCTCCACAGCACCAATGGTCTTGCACCAAGAGGTTCAAACAACATATTACTTTCAACAATTTCATAAGAATTACACTGAAACCCGGCAAACTCAAGTACATATTAATCAGGAAATTCTGAATGAAGTCCAGCAACTAAAAGACTCTGTTATATAACTATAAGTGTGAGATTTATGGTGGACTCAGAGACTTGCAATGCCATTATAATATTACTCACTTTTGTGTTACTAGATTTCCATACAATGACACTGAGGTCCAAAGGCAGAGTGTATGCAATCACCTAATGGGACTTGATCCGTTTCATAATGCTTCTTTGGATGTATTAAAATTTCAGCCTCAGGTCCTGGCCATGGTTAATGCCCAGACACCTACTTTTGGTAATGAAGAGATTTGGGGCAGTTTAGCTGAAGGGATCTCCTCCCTTAACCCTTTTAAGTACTATTCTACACATATAGCTAGATTACTAGCCTTAACTATACTGTTAACTGTAGCCCTGTTCTTATTTTGTGTAATTCGTCAAGCAGGATGGAAGTGACTAAACCATCAGGAAAATATGATTCCAAGATTAATCATACTTGTTATGCTCCAAAGACACCAAGCCCATGAATTCATAAGATAAACACCCCAAATCTGATTGGGCCTTGATTAAAATAACATAGCCCTCAGTTATGGTACATGCCAAAATTATTTCCTAGCACCAACAAATTGGTCTTTCATGTTAAAGTCATTCCCTTTACATTAACAAGCTAATTAACCTTAATTCTAGATGATACTATTGTTTCCCCTAACCTAACAAATTAATTAACCTTCACATATTGCTATAATGTTTTTCTTCTCTCTATTTTTGGTCTTACAATTTTTAATAAAGTGGTCAGCTCAGCCACAACTGATGGGAAACATCCCAGAACATCCCTCCTCCCACTGCCCACCACCTGATCTCCTAAAAAGTGTTAACATCATCCGTGATGACATCAGGACTTCCCCCACACATCTTCCTCTGCATGCCCCATTTTCCAATTCCAGGACTCTGAAAGGAAAGTCCCTTCCCCCACATCTCCCCCTTCCAGCTTGAAGAAACCAGAGACTTCATTGCCCAATTAATTTCTTCCTTTCACAGTTTGGAATATTATATACAAAATGACAAACCCCCAAAATAATGAGACCTGGGGAAAAAGGGTGTGAAAAGGAAAGCCATACATTGAGAGCATTGATCCTTTCCCAATACATTCTTTGCCTGTGATAAAACAAACCCTGGGGAAGAGGTATCCATCAAGCCTAGAAAGGCAGTGTCTGGGAAGAGGCCAAATCATTAATCCTCCTGTAAGCAAATCCTTTCCAGATGCCAACCACTGACCCCAGGCCCTCCAGTAAGATAAATCCCAGAGACTGACCACTGACCCCTAGACTCCCTCCAATTTCACCCAGTGAAACAGACCTCAAATTCCTGAGTGCCCAAACTGACACGCTCATTAAGTAACTTCTCAGTATAACCTACATAAGTCAGTCTCTTCCTTTGTTCAGTGGCTCATTTTTCACCAGAAAAGTGAGTCCATTTCCTAGGTATAGTCCTGTTCCTAAATAAAGGCTGAAATTATCTGTGAAGTTTGCATCTGTCTGGCCTGGTGTCTTTGTTCTAAGACCCATTCCTCTTCTTTTCTCTCTCTCTCTCTCTCTCTCTCTCTCTCTCTCTCTCTCTCTCTCTCTCCCCCTCATTCTCTTTTTTCAAAATATTTTTTAGTTTTAGGTGGACATAATATCTTTATTTTATTTTTATGTGGTGCTTAGGATCAAACCCACTGCTTAATGAATGCTAGGCAAGCACTCTACCACTGAGCTACAACCACAACCCTTGTTCTCTCTCTCTTTTTTTTTTTAAGAGAGAGAGAGAGAGAATTTTTTAATATTTATTTTTTAGTTATCAGCAGGCACAACATCTTTGTATGTGGTGCTGAGGATCGAACCCGGGCCGCATGCATTCCAGGCGAGCACGCTACCGCTTGAGCCACATCCCCAGCCCCTGTTCTCTCTCTCTCTTTTAGGACTGCAATGAGATGAGCACCATTCCTCTGCATGCCCTTTCCTCCATGATGCTTCTCCCTTGGAACCAGCTGACCATGAACTGGATAATATTAAATTCAATGTGTCTGATTGTATCCCATAGTCACAAGGACCCCATGGCAGCACTCAAGCACCAAAGACAAGTGGGTATACTTACCTTAATGAACAGCAAAGGCAAAGCATCAGCCAGAATAATATGACTTATGTAGAATTATGGTGTTGACTAATTAATCATGATGTTCCCAGAAGTGAAATAGAAAACCAACTAAACACTTACTTGAGTCGTACAAGCAGAAAACTTGCAGATCAAGTGAACAAAGTCTACCTGGAATTATAGAAACAGAACCACAACTTCTGAACAAATTTACAGACTTGAGCCAGTTCATAGATGCAGAACCCCTGAATGAAGGATCTTCCAGGTCCCCTTAAGGAAGAACCTTATATATTACCAAAAATTAACACTACTACTCTTTATCCCATACTTCTCTGGTGGTTTACAACAGGATAACTGTGCATTGGAGAAAAGGAAATAATTAGAATTTTTTGGACTACGGGACAATGGCTATGGATTGCCATTAATTTCAGGAAACTCAAAACATTATTGTATCCCTCCCATCAGAGTAAGGACTTATGAAGATTAGGTGATCAAATTTTAGACCAGGTCCAACTCACAGTGTGTTCCTTGGGTCCCCCAAACCATTCTCTGGTCATTTCCCTGTTTTCAGAATGTATACTTAGAATTGTTATACTTAGCAATTGGTATAATCCCATAATGGTAACTCACCCTGTGGAAAGAGGACTATTATTGTGGGAAATGCCAAATGGAAGTCATTAGAGCTGCCTTTATCTGGATATATGAGAAAATGGTAAATAAAAATAATCCCTGGCAGGATTTCAGAGATTACTGTCACCACCAAGGATATCCCCATTTAACTCTTATATTTGTCCATTCAAAAACTATATGGAATTGGAGAATGACTAGATTTTCAAATAGTGACTTCAATTGCAGCTCTCTGAATGATCTATCAATTGCTGAAAGTGGGATGTCAAAGTTCCCACCTATAATTATATTTGAGGTTACCTTTCATTTAAATCTATTAATGTTTTCTTTATATATTTGGGTACTCTGATATTGATTGCATAAATCTATATGTATATAGATGTGTGGGGTGGTGAAAATATTTATATTATCATTATTTATTGTCAGCATACTGTATCATAGAACTCCAGAACTTATTTCTCCTATCCAACTATAATTTAGTGCTCATTGGTCAACCTTTCCCCATCTCTCCCTTACCCTAACTTTCGCTAGTTTCTGGTAAACACCACTCTACTACCATCTTCTGAGAGATCAAATTTTTTTATATTCCACATATAAGTGAAATCATGAAGTATTTTATGCATGGTTTATTTCACTTAATGCAATGACTCCAGGTCTACCTATTGTCACAAATAACAAAATTTCATGCTTTTATATGGCTAACCAGAATTTTATTGTGTACACATACTACATTTTTTATTCATTCATAATATTATGGACACTAAGATTGTTTCCATTTTTTCGCTATAGTGAACAGTGTTGCAGTGAACATGGGAGTGCTGATATTTCTGCAACACTTTGATGTCATTTCTTTTAGATACATACCCAGAAATCATGTTAGTTCTATTTTTGTTTATTTTTTTAAAAAAAGTTAATAGTCCTTTTTTAAAGAAACAGATTTAAATCTCAATATGATTTTTTCATAATTTACACACCTACCAACAGCATATATCTTTCCTTATCCCCACATCCTCAAATAGCACTTTTTCTCTTTTGTTCTTTGAATAGCAACCATTCTAAATGCAAGAAGGTCATAACTTGTTGTGGTTTTGATTTGTATTTCCCTGAAATATTAAGAAATATTTGTTTTCATTTACCTGTTGCCATTTTATGTCTTCTTTTGCTAAATGTCTATTTTAAAGTCCATTTCCATTATTTAAGCAGATTAATTTATTCATTTACATATTGAGGTTTTTCAATTTCTTTTTCTATTAACCCCTGGCCACATATATAGTTTGCAGATATTTTTTCCCCATTCTGTAAGTTGTCTCTTCCTTCTGTTGACTATTTCCCGTACCATATAGTAGCTTTTAATTTGATATAATACCATTTGTCTATTTTTGCTTTTGGTTCTTGTGCTTTTGGAAAATTATCAGAACAATTCTGTCTCATTCCAATGTCCTAAAACATTTCTCCTTTGTTTTATGCCAGCATTTTTGTAGTTTCAGATATTACATTTAACTCTTTGATCCATTTTGAGTTCCTTTTGTGTATGGTTAAAGACAAGTATCTGGTTTCATTCCATTTTCACAGAATCAGTTATTGAAGAGACTATTTCTTCTCCAAAGCATGTTATTAGCATCTTTGTCAAAGATCATTTGGCTAAAATTGTATGTATTTACTTCTAGGCTCTCTTTTCTGTCTTATTGGTCTCTGTGATTATTCTGATAATATTAGGTTGTTTTGATTACCAGAGATTTGTAGTATATTTTAAAGTCAGATTATACAATGCTTCCTGCTTTGTTTCTTTTGCTTAAGATGGCTTTAATTATTCATTTTCTATGGTTCAATAGAAATTTTAGATTTTTTTTAGCTCTGTGAAGAATGTAATTGGTATTTTGATCGAGAATGCATTAAATATGTAGATGGCTTTGAGTAGTATGGACACTTCATCATTTATTTTTCCAATCCATGAACATAAATGATATCTGCACATCTCTGTGTGTATGTGTCCTCTTGGATTTTTTTCATTATGTTTTATAGTTTTCATTGTAGAAATATTTCAACTCTTTGTTAAATTTATTCCTAAGATTTTTTTTGATGTTGTTATAGTAATAGGGATTCCTTTCCTGATTCCTTTTTCAATATTGGTGCAGAGTAACACATCTGATTTTTAAATTTTTTTTTGTAATTGCAGATGGACATAATGCTTTATTTTATTTGTTTATTATTTATGTGGTGCTGAGGATGGAACCACATGCTAGGCAAAGGCCCTGCCACTGAGCCCCAGCCCCAGCCCAGCATAACTGATTTTTGTATGATGATTTTATGTCCTGTAACTTTGCTGAAATATTTTATTCTAGTGGGTTTTTTAAAATATTCTTATTCTTTTTAATTGTTTTTCAACATCAGGATACACCCAGACATAATCACAAAAGCATGTAACACAACTTGCTCCAGTTCAGTTCCCAATGCTACCCTACCCAACCCACCCCCACCCACAGGCTCCCTTCTCTTCACTCCACTAATCCCTCTTCAATTTAGAGTTTTCTTAGTGTCCTGATACACCCAATTCTGGGACCCACTGTGCCACATACATGCATACACATACAAAATTTGGTCAGATTCATTCCACTGTTCTTCCCTTTTTCTCCTCCTTCTTCCTCCTCTTCAATCCCCTTCATATACTCTACTGATCTTTCCTCTATTTTGATGAAACGCTCTCCTTTTTACCCATTTCTCCTCTCCCCCACCCCCAAAGTATTTTTTTCAATTAAGTTTTTGGAGTTTTCTCTATGTAAGTTCATGTCATCCACAAACAATACAATTTGTCTTCCTTCTTTTTAATTTGGTTGCACTTTATTTCTTTATCTTTCTTGCCTGTTCTGGTTAGGTCTTCTGGTACTATGTTGAATAAAAGTAAAGAAAGGGGCATCATTACAGATCTTAGAGAAAAATCTTTCAAACTTTCCACATTTAGTAGAAGCTAGCTATGGTTACATGTGTTTTTACAGTTATATATGGTTTTATGTTGAAGTACCTTGCCTTTATACTTAATTTGTTCAGAATTTTTATCATAATGGAATGCTTAATTGAATCACATTCCTTTTTTGCATCTGTTGAGGTGATCATATGCTTTTTGTCCTTCATTCTGTTTTGAGTTTTATACCAGTCAATGTTACATCACTTGGATTAATCCATTTGATCATGGTAAATTGTCTGGAACAGTAAATGAATCATTGCTTTGAAGGGCACAGAGATAGAGGCTGACAACTCTCTTGGGAATTTCCTGGTAGAAAGGTGCCGATGAAAAACTGCCCAGTTGATGGTAATGCCCTGGTAAGTGGGGACTTCTGTGTGAGTCATGGAATTTATTAGTTTAATAGCCTTGGGTTCAAATGCCCAATGCCCAGAGGTAAAGAATTATGGCCACAAGCTGATAAGCCCTACTGGAGCTGCTTTACCCACAACTTCAGTTTAGTTTATCTCGAAGAAGCTTTCTCACAATAAATTCTTTTGATGTTTAAACCTATGTAATAAACATAGTTGAGCCTGTTTGTACTCAATCAGTCTCTATTAGAGGTAGCTGGTTCACCCCGCCTGCTTTCTCTATTTTTGCATCTGTTTTTTTTTTTTTTCCCAAGTCCCTTCACCAGTGACTCAGCTCAGGGAAACTGAGTAAAATGTTGTGCTGGCTATGATAGTGAACAATCTTTTCAATAGTTGTTGGATATGATTTGCTTACATTTTTGAGGATTTTTGACTCTGTGTTCATAATGAATTTCGACCTATTGCTGTGTTTTATTGTTTTTAATTTTCTGTCCTTGACTGGTTTTGGTGTTAAGGTAGTTAATGCCTGTCTCATGGTATGAGTTCAGAAGTATTCACCTTTCTTCAAGCTTGGGGAAAATTTAAAATTAATTGGCACTATTTTTTCTCTTTTAATGTTTGATTAAATTCAGCAATGAAACTATCTGGCCCTGGGCTTTTCTTGAATGGAAACTTTTTATTCTTGTTTCAATCTCATTAATCATTTTTATCTGTTTATGTTTTCCCCTTCATGATTTAGTCTGGATAAAGTGTATGTACCCAAGAATTTGTCCGTTTCTTCTAGTTTATTGATTTTGTTGGCATGTGATTGTTTCTAATAATCTCTAGTAATAATTTCTGTAATGTCACATGTACAGTCTCCATTTTCATTTGATATTTTGAGTCTTCTACACTTTTTTATCTTTGTATAGCTAAGTATTAATTCTGTTTATCTTTTTGGAAAACCATCTCTTCGTTGCATTTATTTTGCTTGTTTTTTAGTCTCTATGTCAATAATTTCTACTTTGTTATTGTTGCTTTCCTTCTGATAATTTGGTTTTGGTTTGTTCTTATTTTTCTAGCTTCTTGAGATACAGCAGTACTTTGTTTATTGGAGATGTTCTGTTTTAGTAAAGCAGGAATGCTTAATTGAATCACATTCCTTTGTTTTGTGTTTTCTATGTCTCATAGGTTTTGATATGTTTTGTTTCCATATTCTTTTGTTAAATATATTTTTAAGTTTTCTTTCTTGACACAATGGCTATTTAGGAGGAAGTTATTAATTTCCATTTATTTTTATAATTTTTAAGGTTTTTGTCATTTATTTCTAATTTTATTTTCTACATTCCCAGTCCTTTTTATTTATTTATTTATTTTATTTTGAGACATCATCTCACTAATTTGCCCATGCTGGCCTCAAACTTAGCTTCCCAAGTTACTGGAATTATAGACATGCACTACTGTGCCTAGCTGTAGTCAGAAAAGTTAATCAATGATTTCATGTTCTAACTTTTTTGAGATGTGTGACTTATGTTTAAAATAATTTTTGCTTTATATACTTCAGTGTTTGATTGTTTAGTACACAAATTTCATAACTATTATTTTCCCTCAATGGGTTGTATCTTTCTCCATATAAAACAATGTTTACATCCCATGATTTTGATGTTTTGTTACATAAATTATTATTTTCTCAACCAATATTGCCCTTTCTGTTTTCTCTTTATTATTATTTTGGATGACTATTGTTGATTGCTGCTAAATATTCATGCCAAGGTCCATCTATAATTCATTCCTCCATCCTAGGATACCTTGCAAGTCAAGTTTCTGGGAATAAGTTTCTATAAATTAGATGCACTCTCATAAAATTAGATGGTGAAGGTAAAGCCACACTAAGAGACTAAGCATTGGTATTTTTCAAAAGTATGCCATATTATCTAATAGATAGCCAGAGTTGATATCTTAGGAATAAATTGTAGCTATGGAATTTAATGAATGTGTGGTGAGTGGATATGGGATAGGTCCTCAGATGCATTCATTTTCAGGATGTGCAAGAGGAAAAGTAGAAAACTTCACATATGTAATGAGCCATTGTTTTTCCATCTCTATATACATTTGGTAAAGAAGACAAAATTTAGATAGAGTAGTGTTCATCTTTAATATATACATGAATTACTCCAGTGTCTTGTTGAATGCGCGTTCTGCATTTTTACAATCCCCCAGATGATATTGATTCTACTGGTCCTCAGACCACCCTTTCATTATCAGGATACCTAGACTTATCAATTTTTCTCTTAGGTTCTATCCATGATATTTAAAAACTTCTGAAGCAAATGTCCCAAATGTAGGTTTTCAGAAGCTACAATTTGAAGATTGATGTGGTAGCCACTCATGGAACACTGACACATATCTTAAGTTCTGTCATTTTTCCACAACAAGCTTCACAACTTAGTCTCCTACTCAGTTCCTTCTGGAATTTGAGAGAAAAGCTCTATAGGGCAGATTGTTCTAACCACCCATCAGGAAAGTCCTACTTTGTGGGATTGGGTTATTTGTATCACAGCATTGTCTTGTTTTTCCCCATCAATCAAGTCCTGTGTGCCTACTATCTTTACAAAATGCTTCAAACTTTCTGGTTTCTTCTTTGCAACTTTCCTGTTTTTCGAGTATTGCTATCAACATATTTTTCTTTATATTGCTTTTGTCATTTCAGTGTGAGTATCTTTTCAAACAGGTAGATACTCAAGACATCCATGCATTTAGAAGAACAGCCCAAATATATCCCATGACCTAGCATTGTGAAAGCACAACTAAATGTGATGACCCAGCATTTGCTATTGACACCAACAGGAATAGACCTGGCTGACATTGAAATTATATGTGTTGCTGCCACTGCCATGATCTGCCATTTCTATATTTAAACACCTTGTTGGGTTAATCTGATTGGCTTTTACTGCACCAAGTCCTATGACTCTCAGCTTTGTCACCTTTTTTAGCAGTCAGTGACTTCTCATATGGAAGAGACAGAAAGGGGCTCAAAAATGGTTTTGCTTCTCATCAGGAGGATGGTGTTATTTCTGATGGTTTGCTGGCCAGGATGTTTCCAAGCCCATCTTTCACTTAGATGTGGCAATGTAACTAATTCTTACAAATAGAATGGAAGTTGAAATGTGGGTCAATGATGAGGTTAAGGATGGGGGTACTTTGTTCACATTCTCCTTCTGTAGGATCTTGTATTGAAGAAGTAGAGCCCCAACCTGGAAGGAGCTAGGAATCAGCTCAGTTCCAGCTTTGCATAGTTGTGAAAATGAGAAACCTTTGAGAGCTATGTACACTTACTGTCATTATTTATTCATTTCTTTGTTAGTACTAACTATTGTACTGGACTGGCTTCTAATGCAATGATACCTTTAGGGATTATTTTATGTGTGAATTAAGTACTTCTATAGTAAGAAAAGAATTAATTGATTCACACTTAAGGATGGAGACCTGGAAGAAAGTAGGTGGCATCTATTAGAACTGGGCCAGAAGTTTCACTACTCTTATATGCTGCACAGTGTAATGGCCCAGACATAGTGGTACACTCTCCACCTGGTTATGTTCTGTGCTGTCTTTAATTTCAGTCTTGAGATTTAATTGGACCCAGACTTCATTCTTTGTGTGAAGTTGACTCTGTCTAATATACATGTCTTAAAAATCATCCAACCTCACATTTCCATCCTTTCTTATCACAACAAATTATTTAAGCAGGACACCTGGTGGCACAAGTTCGTAATCCCAGCTACTAGGGAGGCTGAGGCAAGAGGATTGCAGTAAGTGATGGGAATAGAGCTCAGTGGTAGAGCAACTCAGAGAGGTGATATCATCTGCCTAGAATGCTATAACTAAGAAATAAATGAAATAGATGATGAATCTAGGATTTGAACCCAGGCAATCTGGCTCCAGAGTCCTGGGGATATAAGAGAACTCCTTTGAATTTAAAAGTTGCTTCCCAACTTCCTCATAACTGCTTCTCTGCATGCAACATTTTTTCATGCTGAGAATGGAAATTGAGAAGCTACTCCCTTTCCTGGGCAGGCCCCAAGGAAAAGGAAACTGTGATGCATTTGTGATCATTATGGTCTAGTTAAATCCACATATACTTCCTGCTTTTTGTCCCACTGTATCCTTTGTCCTCTTAGAAAAAACAGTTTGCACCCCTAAGCCCTCCAAAGATGGAGATTTCAGACAGAAAAGGTGTTCTCTCTATTCCTCCAGGCTGGCTTTGAATAAACGTGTTTTTCTTCACCAACCTGTCTCCTGAGCTTTAGAAGAATGACAAGCAGTAGAGCCTTCAATTCCCAGTAACAGGAGAACTGGCCAGGCAGAAAGAAATTCTTGTTGCAAAAATGTAATCACTTCAGATTAACATATCCCTTTTATAGTTTGGATTTTGTCTTTCATTGACTAGTTTTTTATTTGTTGTTTTTGTTTTGTTTTGTTTCGTTTAACCAAGAGGTTGAAAGCAGAAGCTCTTGCTAGATATCCTGGGCTTGAGTTTAAGCTCTGCTACTCACTGTCTGTGTGACTGTGGGCAATTTATTTAACCAGTGTGTACATAATATTATTTCACATGTAAAATTAATAAAATAATGAAAGCATTTTCATCAGAAGATTATTGTAAGTATTAAGTTGATTCATTATATGTAAAGCACATACAATAGGGCTTATATCCTAAACTCAATAAAGAAATATGAACTAGTGTGCTCCCAGTTTTTTGGATTATATATTTCATCAGTAAAACACTTCTGGGCATACCTTCCCAATATATGTACATTCATTATAAATTATACTGATGTAAAACTGATAATCCACATTTAATCGGGAAAACTTAAATTCCCTTTTATTATTTAGACAAGAGAGTTATAATATCTTCCAAGTTCCAGATGGGGTCTCAGGCCTGATGTATGGTCAGAAATGACTTATTCCTGATTCTCTAGAGAGCAGGCCATGAATCCCTTCTGTGAGTATATGAAAGGATGGGAGCAGGTAAGATAAAAAAAGGGCAATTTTTACCAGAAGAAACAATGAGCAATTTCTACCAGAAGGAATGGAAGAGCCTTCTATTATTTCTTCCTCACGGGGAAGGGAAGTGCCTGGCTGCCTGTAAACTAATGTTGTTTTTTTTTTTCCTAATTTATAAAGTTCTACAACCTATTAGGTAAAGGGAACTACTTCCAGCTCATGCTAGGTGTAATGGCACTCTTTTCACTCTTCAGAATCTAGAATAGCATGGGAGGCCAGAAAAGAACCTCTGTTGTAATCACAATGGGATTTTTGCCTTGGCGAGAACAAGGACATACCAATCCTCAAATGGAGAGAGTAAAACTTTCAAGATTCTTTCATGCCTTAAGTCTTCATTCTGTATCTCTTTCCTGGGCATAGCAAGCTGGACAAGGCTTTGGGGCCTTTTAGCCACCCCTTTTTATTTTTACAAATCAGAGAATTATGATGTTGGAAAAACTGCTTTTCTTCTCTGCATCTCATAGTGAGTTAATGTAATGACAATAATAAAAACTGTTATTTTAAGCTGCCATTGTTGCAGGCACTTTATATTTAACTCATTTTATCATTGTAAATATTCCTATTTTGTCCTCAAGAAATATAAAACCCATCTAACTCTGGGTAAATCAAATTGGAGTTTCTTTCCTTCATGCAATAATAATCCACAGTAGCTGGTTGCTGACATTATTTCTACAGTTTTCTTATGCCATTAGAGATCAGTACTTTCTCGTCTTGCCCTGGTACCATCCTTGGTATATACACCTTTATCTTGATAACTTTTTACTTCATAGACACAAGATGACTGCTCTAGCTCCAGATATTATATATAAATTCAAAACATGGAGAATAAAAGAATTATTGGTGCCTGTCATATTTCTTTCCATTTTATTGGGAGAACAAGGTCTCTCATAAACCAGTACCCCCTAGAAGAATTCCCTTTTCATATCTTTAGCTAAGTGTTGGCTACCTTTTGCAGAAAGGACTGGAAAAATGAGTATTCAACTGAGCACATTGCTTCTTCAAACAAAATTGGGGTTCATGTTATAAATAAGAATGGAAAATGGATAATAGACCTGTCAATAGTTTTTCAGACACAGATAAGTACCATTGTAATCTTTATAATCCTTATTTTTCCATTAGAGTGAGGCAAAAAGTACTTACATAACCTTTCTCAGGTCACATGGCTGACAAATAGTAGAGTTAGGTTTCAAACCCAGGCAGTCTGGCCCTATGGTAGTGTTTCTCAAATTTCTCTGTGACAACCTAGAGTAAGAAATGCCTTTAATATTGCACCTTACTACACATATATATTCAAAACACTGAAATATTTTTTTACCTGAAATATTCTTCTCTTTTGTGTATTCTAATCTATATTTCATCTTTTAAAATTATGCTCAACTAAATGGATAAACCCTTCAATTTGAAAATCTTTAACACTGCTCTGCCTCAATATAACTATTAGAGATAATGAAATTTCTGGAAAACCAAGAAAAACCTTCTAGAGCTATGTCACCTTTTCAACTGATGTGTTAAATGACAATATTACTGTTTTAGTCAGCTTTTTCACTAATTTAATTAAAAAACCTGACAAAAACAATTTTAGGGTGCTGGGGCTGTGGCTCAGCAGTAGCACACTTGCCTGGCATGTGTGAGGCACTGGGTTTGATTCTCAGCACCGCATATAAATAAATAAAATAAAGGTCTATCAACAACTAAAAAAATTATAAAAAGAACAATTTTAGTAGAGGAAATTTTATATGGGGGCTCATGCTTTCAGAGGTCTCAGTCCATAGATAGCAGGCTCCATTTCTCAGGGCTCAAGGTGAGGCAGAACAAAGTGGTGGAAGAGTGTGACACAGGGAAGTGGCTCGGATGATAATCAGGAAGCAGAGAGAAGAAACTCCACTTGCCAGATACCAAATATGCACACCAAAGGCATATCTCATGGGCCCACCTCCTCCAGCCACACCCCACCCATCCTCAGTTACCAATTAATCCCATTGGGGGACTAATTCACAGAATGGGTTAATGTTCTCATAACCCAGTCTTTTCTCTCCTAAACCCTTTTGCATTGTCTCACACATGAGCTATTGGGGGACACCTTACATCCAACCATAACAATTACTTTCTTCTCATTTGTTTAAATATTTTTCACTTATTGAATCTGATCCATGGATGCTTTATATGAGGTTTCCTATTTTATGTAATCAGACACAATTACTGATAAAAACACCATTGCTTAAATTATAGAATATGCATAACACTTCACACAATACATAGTGAGTATAACTTATGTCTTACCTGATTCTCCCTAAGAAACACACCCTCTGATAGGAGGGGAGTGGGGAAATGATGCATGGAAGTGAAGACAGCCAATAAGGGGTGTATTATTAAACCAGCTGCTATAGTGTTCAACTGAAACTTAATCCTGGGGAAGCTCTGGGGAAAGGCACACACACACTTCCTATTATTGCTGCTGAGAGGCAATGTAGCCAAGATATTAATATCCAATCATTAATCATTGGTTATGAGCCATCTTCAGAGCAGGGGAGGCAGTAATCCCAGGCACTTTGGGTCTGCTATATTCTAGACAAAGTGGATTCCAGTAGCCTGAGGAAGGTCCTCTAACAATAGATATAGGTGCTGGATATTAGAAGTCATATTGGTATGCACAGAAACTGTAAGGGAAGATGGATGGAACACCAAAAGCCTCTCCTACACCATGTTAGCTTGCATCCTCATCAATATTTTCTTCAGTTCTGGTATAATTATCAGTTGATGGGTAGCCAGTCAAGTGTTGTGGTGCTATAGGAGTGAATGGCACAGTGTCATAGGTAAGAACCTTAGATGGGGCAAGTCTGAATTTTATGTCAAACTTATGTACTGTTATGGATTGGATATCAGGTATCCCTCAAAATTTCCTGTCTCTGCAGGAATATTCAAAGGTGAAATCATGAGATCTGGAACCTATTTCAAATGGACTATGTGGTAACTGTAGGTAAGTGGGGTGTGGCTAGAAAAGGCAGGTCATTTGTGGCATGCCCTGGAAGGGTTATTCTTTCTGTGGCCTGTATATCCTACCCTCTGGTACCTTGCTACCATGAGTGGAGCTCCTTTTCTTTGATGCACCCTTTAGCACGATGTGCTGCCTCTCTTTGAACTGAGAACAATGGAGTCATTTGTCTATGGACAGAGACCTCTGAAACTGTGAGACCTAAACTAAGTTTCCCTCATCTAAATTGTTCTTGTTGGGTATTTCAGTCACAGTGATGCAAAAGCTAACTAAATCATGCACTAACACTGTGACCTTACTACTTACTTCTGACTCTATAAAATGGGAGATATATCCATATTTATACCTTACAATCATTGTGAGAACTTGTTAAAGACATTAACACATTCACAAGTGCTCCATAAATGCTAGCTAGTATTTATTAAAGCAAATAGGATTTAAGTTTATCCTGTTTAATCTATGAAACAGGGCTATATAAGAAAGAGTCTAGGTACAGGCATAGACCCATGGAATTTAACCGGGTGACTAGGAGGCTGGACATCGAGGAGGGGTCTGCCTGTGCCTGTACTTGTGCTTCATTTTGGAGCTCTATTTGCCTATCCCAATAATACTTACTTACAGAGGTGTTTGTATTTCAAAGTGATTTATCATGCTATAAACACTATATATCTGAGCAGTATCTGATTTGTTCTCCTTTATATATATCCCAGAGCCTGGAGGTGTTAGGCATTTGTGTTAGTCAGCTTTTTATTTCTCTTCTGAAATTCCTGAGCAGGCTACTCATGAAGAAAAGAGGTTTGTTCAGCACAAAGCCCACCAACCTTAGCTGCATCAATTGATGGCTGCCAGATAACAATGATACGAACATATGTAGGAGCTAATGATTATACGTGGTTATAGGAAGCCAGTGGGAGGGGCAAGATTACTTATTTTATAATATCCCTCTCATGAGAAATACTAAGGTGTCATATGAGAAATACCTTCATTCTTTTTCAAGAGTGTGTTCCAAGTAAGACCTTAGGACCTCCCCATACTCTCCATCTCTTAAAAGTACTGTTACCTCCCAACACCTCCACCCTGGGGACCAAGCCTCTAACATGTGGGCTTTCGGAGAACAACCAAGCCATATCCAAATCAGTTAGCAAGTAAATATTTATGAATTAATTAATAAATGAATAAAAAGTGATATTCAGAGACTTTTTACTCAGTATGACCTAATCTGTAAGCTTAGGTCATGTTATTCCCTCTACA
Organism: Callospermophilus lateralis; assembly: GCF_048772815.1. NCBI lineage: Eukaryota > Metazoa > Chordata > Mammalia > Rodentia > Sciuridae > Callospermophilus > Callospermophilus lateralis. The sequence continues at coordinate 57,999,567 of NC_135325.1, read as the reverse complement.
TGGAATACCCTCTATTCCTCTTTCCATCCTCTGACCCACGCTTTTTTCACATGTAAAGATTTAATCTTGGCCAAAGAGAAATTTTACCCTTTCCCTCAGATTTTACTTGGTAATCTCTGAAGTCTTAAAAAGGTTGTATTTGATAGGAGTATTTTTGTTTACCTGTGTTTCTGGGTCACTTGTCTAACAATGTGACTTAGGGTAGGCTTTCTTCACATCCACAATGTGTTTCAGGGTGGTTGCTTTGGGTTACCTGGCACTGGTTCATCTCCTGAAGAGAATAGAAACTGAGAACAGGGGCAGTGCTGGTATACCCACACAAATCTCTAGAAACTTGTACAGGTATTCGTGTTCAGTAATAGTCCATGAATATTGCCATATATTGATGATGGGAAAATAAAACTGTCTTGATTCTATGGGGAGAGGTAGCTCTGTGTTTTGGTACTGTCTTGGACTCTTCCTTATGTACTCTTTCCATTGACTGTTTTTAATCTGTATTTGTTTTAGCTGTAATAAACTGCACCTGTGAGCTGGGGTTGTAGCTTAGCGATAGAGAGCTTGCCTAGCATGTGTGAGGCACTGTGTTAGATTCTTGGCACCACATAGAAATAAAATAAAAGTACATTAACAACTAAAAACTATTAAAAAATAAAACAATAAACTGTACCTGTGAGCATGAAAGTGAGTTGAGTATTTCTAACAATTATTGAGCCCAAGGATGATCTTGGGGCTCCCCAAACTTGCAATTGGCTCAGAAGTAAGGGAATTCCTGGGAATCTCTAAACTTGATATTAGTGTCAGAAGGGAGAGTAGAGTGGTCTGAGAAATCCAAGTTCATATGCTACCTATAGAACAGCCACAGCTTGGATCCTTTATTCCTCCATTTGGATATGTTGTCACTGTCCCTGTTGTTGTGATAGTTTCTCACTTGCTCCTTTCATTGTTTAATAAAGTTCTGGATGTGCACATGTGGAACAAAAAACCCAATGCAGGTACATATACCTTGAATTCCTGGATTGTGGAGAAAAACTTAAATTGCTTCAATTTCTTTTGGAAAACGTTGCTCCATGTCTTCTTCTAAGACTCACAATAGAGTTCCTCAAATAGAAGACAAATTTATACACCAAATATATCATGAATATTCTACTAAATTAAAAAATGTATTAGTTAAAAAGTGAACATGTTTATATGTGAATTTTCCTCTTAAGTTTTCAGTTGTTCTAACTCTACAATATGGTAGAATTTTTCCTTCACTTTTGAGGAATAATTTAAATCTCCTTGGCTTTGTCAGCTTTTCATTGCTCTCACAAATACCTGAGAAAAACCATTAAAGGAGGACATATTCATTTTGGCTCACAATTTCAGAGGTTTTAGTGGTCTGATGCTTCATTGCTTTGTGAATGAGGTAAAGCATAACATCATGGTAGAAGAGCATGATAGAAGAAAGCTGCTCACCTTGGCAGTCAGGAAGCAGAGGTGGGGAAGGATTTGGGGATAAGAAATATCCTTCCAGTTCACACCTCCAGTGACCTACTTCCTCTAACCATGTTGCACTGTTTAGTTTCTACCACCTCATGTAGTCCATTCATTTGTCAATGGATTAATATACTGACAAGGTCCACTCCATCATGGAGTGATCCAATCACTCCCCAAAGTCCAACCTGTGAATATTGCTGCATTGGGGATTAAGCTTTCAACACATGAGCCTTTGGGGGACATCCCAGATCCAAATCATAACACTCTGCTTTGGTACATATTTCCAATATTTACTAATATCTAGTTCTCCTGTCCTTTTGGGTTCATGAGATTTTCACATATTTTAGCTACTTTGAAGTTTTGTGAGGCATGTGACTATTTCTGGCCTTTTGGGCTGTGATCAAAAGCAGGGTTAGATAATTTGTCAGTGAGATGATTAACACTCTGGGTTTCCCTCTACTGCTGTGGTGATTATGAAAGTATGTGTTGAGATTGAGATGCAATAAGGTAGAAGATATTCATAGCTATTCCAGAGAGCCACCTGAACCCATGGCAGGATTTGAATGAGCAAGAAATAAATGTGTGTTAAACTACTGAGATTTGGGGAATATAAATTAATGAAGCACAATCAAACTTATTCTGACCAATAAAGAGATTTTCTTCAGTTACAACTCTGTTCTTTGAGTCCTTCAGGTCCACATTCATACCTGTTATAGCCCTTGTTCTATGTTGCCACTAAATATGAGGTGACTTGTGGTACTGAGTTGGAGTATTTTAGTCATCCTAGTATACTTACTGCAAACAGATACCACAAGACTTGGCACAGAATATGGTTTGAATCTAATTCAGTTTTCTGACAGTAGGACTGTGGAGAGGTATAGCTGTTGTGGAGATGGATGTTACCTAGTCTAGGAACCTATCTTAAATGACACATTGGTGGAGGTGAGTAGAAATGATAGAGTATTCAGAAGAACACAGGGTGATTCTATGCCTATGTGTCATCCTTTTTGCTCTTCTCCTTCAACTAGATGACACAACATTGTTTGTCTGAAACTCAAAAGTCCAGTGGTGAAGGTGGTCACACCAAGGCAGAAATGAAAGAGAACCAGGACCATGTGCTTCTAGGGACAGGAATCTTACCTCCAAACATCCTTCTCCAGCTGTGTGGCAAACACAACTGGTCTAATATACCCATGTTGCAAACACAACTCATCTAATAAACCAGTGATCAGGCTTAATGGTTGTCCTGCAGGTTGCAGGACTTGGGGGAGGATACTTGGAAGTCTTATTTTGTAATCTTGGGTTTGCACATAAAGTTTTGGACAAGCAAAATGTACTGCAACAACTCCATATCCTGATCAAGAAAGAAGTCTTTGTAAGCCACAGGTCAGTAGGTCAATATGAATAAAGAAATCCCTAATGGACAAAAAGTCAAGTGTACCAAGCAGCACAGTGGTGTCTTCAGTGACTTTAATGCTAAAGTAAGCCAAACACACATAAGAGAACTTGCTTCTCTCCCCAAAATAAAAGGACCTAGTGGTCACCATTGCCTATTAGCCTAGATTAGAAAACTTAAGAGGTAGTGCTACCAAGAAGAATACGGGGAATGACATTAATTGACCTATATCAGTTTACTCCATGTTCTTGCCTTCTCTCACTCCAGCAATGCTGAGACCCAGCAGCTTTGAGGTCAGTTTCAGTGGTTATAGAGGGTAGATGAGGAACACTCAGAAGCTGGGTAATCCTGACTAATCACCTTCAGTCTCTGTTTTCTCCTGTGTTAAATGTAGTTAGTAAACCCATTGCCAAATGGTTGTCAAAAGTATTAAATAAGACCCCATATATAGTAATGTCACTGCAAATATGATGAATTATTAATATTTTATTTTTTAGCTATGGTTGGACTCAATACCTCTATTTTATTTATTTTTATGTGGTGCTAAGGATTGAACCCAGGGCCTTCCACATGCTTGGTGAGCACTCTACCGCTGAGCCACAACCTCAGCCCATGAGGAATTATTTTTGGACAAGCTATAAGCCTCCTCCCTAGACCCACAGGAACTTTCCCAGAACACAGAATTGCCAGGGTCAACTTGTTCTAGGTAGAGATCTTTCCTGCAAGCTGTGATGAGGCTCCTTTCTCCATTCTACTTCTGATCAACTAAGCAATACATAAGGACAAATCTCCCCACCTATCAACCCCTCAGAAGACTCTGGGGAAAGTAAAGGGAAATGCCATGACCATGGTCCTTTGGCCCTTCCCTGATTGGCATTGCCTTTCTAAATGAAAATGATACTTCAAATCCAATGATACTTGGATACTTCAAAATGATACTTCAAATCTCTCTGCCTTTAGTCAGGGGAGAAATAGCAATTAGAGAAGACAAATTAGAAATGGAAATTAGACAAATGACATTCTCATCAGTGAATATGTCATGATTTGTAATAATACCAAGAGCAGGTAGGGGTATATGCTCTTAGAAAATAAGTTCATGGGCTGGGACTGTAGCTCAGCAGTAGCGCACTTGCCTGGCATGTGTGAGGCACTGGGTTCGATTCTCAGCACCATGTATAAATAAATAAAATAAAGATCTGTCAACAACTAAGAAAAAATTTTAAAAATAAGTTCATATGTAACAGAGATACTTTATGGTGATAAGGGATATGGATTTATCATGTGAACCATATTGGGGCTTTCCAAATATAATTTTTGGTGATTTGCTTAATTTTATGAGATGAGACTGTAGCTGTTCTCTTTGTTATACAGGAGGTAATAGAGATTTAACCCCTGGAAGCTGGGGAGGCTGGGAACTGGCAAGATGCAGAATGAACTGCTGAGAGAAGTTAAGTCCTGCTGATTTGGGTGGGGAGAAAGGACAGACAAGAGAAAGAACAGCAATAGTAGAGAAAGAGTTAAATGAGGAGAGCCAAGAAATGGAAAAAGGAAAAGGTTCATGAAGGAGAGGAAGATTTAATTATCATTTTTTTCCAAATCCTTGGGTCTAACAGGGGATATCCCCAAGGCCTAGACAGACTAGAGGCACTAAGCCTATTTCCCCTGACAACTCTGCAGCTTCGAATAATTATCTGCACCCTTTTAATAAATAAGCACTTTATTGCATTTAGTGTTCAGTTACTCTGTAGAAAGGTGAGGGAGTGCCAGAATGATCCATTATTGGGTTTCTGACAGGCAGCATAAGATATCACATGGAGACCTAAAGGAAAGCAAGAATCATGTGCATGCAGGAAACACCATGTTATAAAAAACAGTAAAGTCACTCTACCCCTCTGAGGGACAGATAAAGAAGGATCTTTACCACAGAGGAGAAAAGACCAAAGGCTTTATGAAGGAAATTGGAGAGGAGGATTCCTAAGTGATATGACCTTTGATTGGGTTCAAAAGGCAGATTTTAAGCTCCTATGAATTCCCAAGGCAGGCATTAGACTTGTAGCTACAAGGAAAAGGAACAAGGTCAGCAATGGTCAAAGTTTTATCAAAAAGCCAATTGACATGAAAGATAATGCCATCCATAAAAACATTTGAAATGCCTCTGGCTACAGGTTCAGATTGGGTTCTTGTGGTCTAATCTTCCAGAATGGACATATAAGGTCACAGAAAATCCATGGGATGCCTGGAAATGAAATGGCAGGTCTGGAAGGTCAACACTTTTGAGGTTAGCTCTCCCACACCAGGCAAATTCCCTTTATTTTGCAATTGGCAAAAACAAACAAACAAACAAAAAAAAAACACCCAAAACCCCACACACATTCACACGCACAAAAAGGCATGAGAGCTGTGCCTGAAGGTATCTTTTTACTTCTTTTATTGAACTCCATAAATATTTTCATAAGGCTTTGTGTCATTACAACATCTTGTTTTGTTATTAAACATTTTTAACACACAACTTTGACACTTGTTTGACAGGGTCAAATAGTCAGATAGTAGAAACAAAAGAATAAACTGGCAAATGCAGAGCAGCAGGGGTAATCAAAATCACTGTTGCCCAACTATTCACCCCAGCCCACCCCACCCCCAAAGCACTAAAAGATCACTATTTGGCTTCACACTAGAATTGTTAGAACTCTCTTGTTGCTGTCCTTAATAGATCCATTAAAGATATACACATATAGAAAGGGGGAGAGAAGGAGAGAGAAAGAAGAGTTTAATTTCTATATTAGGACCTCCCCACAGCAGGGCCCATACAACATACTAGGAAAGTGTTTTACAGAGCAAATCCAGGCCTAACTGAGTTGAGGAAACAGGAGCTCAGGGCCATGCAGAAATTGGAGAATTACAGAGTTTGTGGGGATGGCATTGCTGTGGGGATATAATAAATTTAGATTTTGAGCCCAAGTTATTATTGGGCTCCCCTTTGAGCTATTGGACACTGGTCTGCTTTGTTGCCATAAGTAGAGGGGACATTCCAACCCATAGAGAGATGATTTCTTTTTTTTTTCTCCCATAAAATATTGGCATCTGATAATGCCAGTGGGTTGGGTAGAGTAGAAGGGGGGGTAAGAGGTGATATCCCTGATCCTACAGCCCTGGGTACAGGCCCCAGGGAGGGGAAGGAGATGAGAGTCACTGGCCCACTCATTTGATAGGTGCTATAGGCTCAGAGACTTGTCCAAGCATCTCCTCATGATGTGCTCCCAATCCCTGGAGAAGCATGTCAAGGCCAAGCCTAGTAAGGAGGAGTGGAAAGTAGGAAAAGGAGGTATACAAAGGGGAGGTCTGCATAGCAATTGAAACACACTTTATTTGCCAGAGAGGACATTTTAGCTTGGGTTCTGGACACCAGGGTCCTTGAAAAGGGGGCTTAAGTAGATGGGTCATATACTGAGCATGGTGGCCAGTCCCGAGCCCTGGCTCTCAGCTCAGCTCAGATTCATCCTTGACTTAACTCTGTAAGTCTGACTTGGCTGTGGTGGAATGAAAATGTCAACAGCCTGTAATTTAATTCTCACAGGGGAAAGTTTCCTAGGCTGTGTAGGGTCCGGCCTGGGTCAGGAGACACAAAACTGACCAAGCCAGCTATGAGGAAGCCCTCATGCAGCCATGACTGCTGCTTGATGAGATGAGGTCCTTTTGTGATGTAGTCTTTTCCCATGGGGTCCAGGACAGACTCAATCTCCAGATTCCTGGCTACAGTGGCTTTGCACAGTAGGGCCCATTATCACTCCTTTTTATCCCATTATCCTTGTTGTTCAAAGTCTATCCATGCAAAGGGCCACGTGGGGAGGAAGAACATGTACTCCTACACCCACAGGGATCCTGCTTCTTTGGGGGAGTAGTTAGTTCTGTCCATGTGGAACACCTACAAGAAATGATCCTGAGGATAGCATCTGTGTCTCAGACCCTTTGTCCATGAGGAAAAATATCCCTGGGACCCTCACTCATTTGCCTCAAATGTCCTGGGATAGGAGGATATTAGAAACAGGGCCTTCTTTGGATGCCATAACTGTCTTAACTATGCCAACACCAGCAATCCTCCTATGCCAGGAAGGCAGGAGAAAGAAGAAAAGCCAGGGAAAGTGGAAAAAGGGAGCCAAGGAAGATTGTCCATGCAATCTAGTAACAATAGGGGAAGCCTTACACAATTGGGGTGGTAGGAACCTCAGGTACAATATCTTAGATGAAGGCTCTCTCTTTCCATGTTCTTCCCTGTTTTATCCTGTAAGATGTTCTATCAGCCTTAGATTCTGTCCTGATTAATTTAAAGGCAGCTGATGATCTTGGTCAAGTGGGTTCTATCTTGAACCCCTCCATAGACTCCTATCCATGCTGCCTTAAGAATCTACAAATGGGAGCAGGGATGACCAGAACACTGAACTGATTGTTGTAGGGAGCCCTGCCTTACCTTACACCTACTTGGTAGTGGGCGAAAGGAATGAAGATATTTCCTTCTCCCAGGAGGCAGAGTCTCAACCTCTTTGCTTCCAGTTCAGATCTTCTATTGGGCTAGAGGGGAGACAGGCCTAAGAGGATATTTCATTATAAAGGGGACTTGAAAAAGACACTAGTCGGCCCAAACTAACTCCCAGATGCACAACTGCAATGATTCAGCAGATTTGCAACATGGGAATCCCCAGTGCTAGAAGAAATAGCCCAAATGAAGAATGTTCCCTGAACAGATGCTCCCTTCCTTGTGTTTGGTTCTATATCTCTCCATAACACCTATAACACAGTGAAAGCAATAGAAATACCAAGCAGTTATGTCACAGGGCACAACAAAGCATGTCCAGACTGGCACAACTGTGGACAGAGGTTTCTGGGAAAAGGCTGTTTGGGGCAACTGCAGGGCTACAGGAACATTTGCAGATAGTTGGCTGAGGGAGAGGAGATGGGACTCCTCCCTTCGTCCGTGAGAAGTGAAAGATGGAAAAAAGAAATCCCAAACCCACCATATCAAATTAAATTCAAAACTCATCAGCATTGGTATCATCAGATAAGAAATACAAGTACATCTATAGTAATAATGACAAGTCAATGAATCACTCACAGAGGAGCAAAGAGATTATCTTAACAGGAAAAAATCAAATAGAAATGCTAATTTCTGAAAAGAAAAGAGGAGGGGAACAGGTTAAGAACTGAAAACTTTTAAGAAGGGTTAGGGTTTGAAAGTCATTTGTACCTCTTCCTACCAACTACAGATTTCACTTCCCCAAAACAACAGAAAATGTTTTTTGGTCCTTCTCTGTGTGTGTATATATGTATGTTTGTATATGTGTATGTGTATGTGTGTGTGTGTGTGAGTATGTGCGTAAACACATGCCCACACACACACGTGTATATTCAGGGTCTGTGTGTGTATATATATGTTCATATATTATATATATATATATACACACATATATATATATATAAATTTTCAACAGTGCTTCTCCGAAAAAAGGTCCATCTATAAATATAATTTTATTTACTTTATTTTAAAATCATCTGCCTCCCTGTAGTTATTATTTTTTGAAGGGGGTTAACCTGCTGAAGTTTTGCCAGAATGGTGACTGGCTGCGCTTGGGTTCGGTGAACTCAAAGACTTGTGACTGAGCGATGCCATCAGGGACCAGGTACTGACCCTGGTTTAATGGGTCCTGCGGTGGTGGGTAAGAAGGAGGAACTGAGCGGGCAGAGTTGACACCTAGAAGATCAAAGAAAAAGGTTATAAGTTAAATACCAACAGGGTTTTCAAATCACCTAGCGACTACCCTGGGCAGACAATTCAGAGTAGAAAAGTTTCAAGAGTGTGTGAACTGGTATATACTGAGCATTCTTAATCTGAAAATCTGAATAGCTCTGAAATCTGAAACTTTCCTGCATCAAAAATTTCAGATATACAAATGCTTGTATTTCACATTTCAGATTTTTGGATTGGAGGTCAATTTCTGGGTTCTGTTCAATGGATCTAATATGTCTATCCCTCTGCCAAAACTACATTATCTTGGTAACTATAACTATATAATGAATGTTGAAAATGGGTAAATTGATTATTCTTACTTTATTCTTCTTTCTCAAGATTGTTTTATTTATTCTAGGGTGTTTAGTTGATTTTCAGCTGGCCCTAAAGCCTCTGGAGATGAAGTTGTGATCATGTCCTTTGGGATCTCTGTATTGACAAATTTATTTGGGTTGATGAACCAGGAATATAGTATCTAACTTCCAAGAAGTTGTATGTCAATTTTTGACACCAAGTCAGTGGGAAAAGCAAAGGTAAAATGAAAAGCTCTTTGATATTAAAGCTAGATAAGTCAGTTCCTCTTTGCTATTCTCCAAGCCAGGCTGGAGACATCTTGACAATGTCCACTTATAATTTCTACAGAGGGGTCAATGGAAGGAAAGAAGGCTAGCATTCCTGGGTATCTAAAAATCCTCTTCAGGTTCTTTCCATATATGTACTATAACCACTGAATTCCTAGATTCACTTCCACTTGTGTAGCTCCTTTGGGTCTTAAGAAATATATCAATCACCCTAGCCCTAGACTAGGAAGATCTTGAAGACCAAAAATAGAATGGGAGGAGGATCATAAGCTGTCCCAAAGCTTTATGAGTTTCTTTAAATATTTTAGAATTTCTTTTAAGGTAAGAAAAATGGGTAAACCGTTTTTAAGACACTGGGATTTGAGGACCTGAAAGGGATAGTCTGGAGATTAGATAGGGTAATGGAGGAACCTGACCCAAAGGCTTACTATGATTTAGGACTGTCTTCTGGTTGGTTATCTTATTGTGTTTGAAGTATTCTCATGAAAATACCAGCCAGTCACAGATATGCTTGAGGGAATCTGGGCTGGGATAATGGAGTATCAATCTATCATCTCCATGATTGTCTGTATACTAGGGACAGTAGAGTGAGAGAAGCTCAGAAGGTGAGAACATTCAGGAGATAGAGGCAGGCTGCAAGTACTGTGTCGCTTTTGTAGCCTGAGGGCTCTCCAGCTGGCTAGTTCTATGTTTTGCTCACATCTCTATCTGAGGAAATGTCATTCTCTCACAGAGAGTTCTGTAAATGCAGACAAGATCCTTATTAACTCCAGATGGCTACATAACATCTCATATATTTAAACCCTAAAATTGGAGGCTGGCTTCATTCCCTAAAGGCAATCATTTTTGTATGACAAAGAAAGATCCAATGAGGGCCTCCAAAGAGCAGAAATAATAAAGCAGTTGAAAGGAAGGCATGTCTTGTCAGAGGGGCCTGGCAAGATGTATTACTTAATTGAAAATCAGATATTTACAGGCACTAAGCCTCCTCAAAGAGTGTTTCATTGGAAATAATTAGGGGTGCTTTATATGGTTGCTGGAATTTCAGGCAACTTGAATCTGATAATTTTTGTACAGTGACTCATTCAAAACCAGAAAGCCCACTAAGAAAGCAGAAGGGTGGACCTGGGAAAAATGAGGTCTCCTTAAAATGGTCCACCACTGGAGACAGTGTCAACAGCAGTCAGTAATAGACACAGCTCTCAGTAATTGAGGAGAGACAATAAAGTGAGCTCTTCTTTCCTAGCAAGATTCTGAGATAGAGAGGAATCAAACTCATTTAGGTTCAGAGTCATTTTACTTTGAAGACCCTTAATTTCTTCATCTAAGAAATGGGGCTAATAGGGCCCATCTTAGGATTACCATAAAGATGAAATGACAGAACTTATATAAAGAAACAGATAATGAATGGAAACTCCAATTAGCAGATGACTGTTCCTCCTTTTGCTCAGCTAAGTGTTTTAGTTTTGTTTTGGTTCATGATAAACAGAAAATAAAGCTTCATTTCATATATAAATAGATTTTCTGTGCATTTTTCTTTTTTAAGTACTTAGTTAAGTTTAAAATTCCCCATTCTGATTTGGGACTCCTGATTTGGCAAGTGCCCCAAGACAAGTGAAAGAAAGCTGAACACATAACTTTATATGTATGTGATTGTGTGTATACATATCTCCTTTTTTTCTGTTTCTAAATTATTAGTAAAATTTCTTATATTTTTAAGTAAAAATAGAAAAAGGTTTTGCTTTTGTACCCAATGAGCTTTCTTTGGACACGATTACACTGTACCATTCACTACTGAGTGTTAAAAAACTTTGAGACAATTTTCTACCTGTTATCAGGGACACCTGGGAATCTAATAACTATCCCAGCACTCCAAATGATACCCAGTATGTAAAGGGGACTACAACTATTAAAGAACATAGCTTACATCTTTGTAAATGTCACTCAGAAAATGAGAGGACTAAGTGAGTAAAGACCGATTTACCTTTTTGCTTAGGAACTTTTCTCACAGTCATTGCAGCCTGCCTTTTCTGATTTTCAGAAATTTCAAAGCCTAAAAAAGAGAAATGCAAGAATTTGTTACCAGAAATATATTCCTTTCTTTAATGTATAAAATAATAAAGCTTTTATGTAAAAACAACTTTGTAAGATTTATGTCTTTTGTTATCATCTATTCTGAAACACAAAAGGTCATTGTCTTTAACCTAGTAATTCCTTTATAGGACATTCATTAGAAAGTTGGATAAAGTCTTATGTATATTTCCTTTGGGTATATATTGAGTAGTAGGATTACTGGATCATAGTACTTCTAGTTTTAGGTTTTTTGAGGATCCTCCATACTGCTTTCCATGATGACAATACTAACTTACATTCCCACCAACAGTGTGTAAGAATTCCCTTTCTCTGCCTTCCCAACAGAATTTGTTATTTTTCATTTTGATAATAGCCAAACTAGGGTGAGGTTATATCTCACTGTGGTTTTGATTTGCATTGTTCTGATAATGTTTAATAGAATACTAGTAACCCATAAAAATGATAAAATCCTGTCATTTTTGACAGAATGGCTGGACCTAGAAGACATTATGTCAAGTGAAACAAGTTAGGCACAAAAAGATAAACAGTGTGTGATTTCATTTACATCTAAAAAAACTGACCTCAAGTGATGTTGAACATTTTTTATATGTTATAGGCCATCAGAATGTTTTCCTTTGAGAAATGCCTATTCAAATCTTTAGCCCGTGTTTTAACTGCATTATTATGATATTTTTGCTATTGAGTTGAGTTCCTTATAAATTCTAGATATAAATACCTAGTTAGATGTATAGTGGCAAATATTTGTTCCCATTCTGTAGGTTGTCTCTTGGCTCTGTTGGTTGTTTCTGTTGTTGTGCAGAAGCTTTTAGATTTGCATGTAAAAGAGCCACCTGCTCTCATATGTTTACTGCAGTGCTATTCCAAACAGCCAGGATAGGGATTTAAACTAAGTGTCCATCATTGAATGAATAGATAAAGAAAATGTGGCATGTATACATAATAGAATACTAGTAACCCATAAAAATGATGAAATTCTATCATTTTTGACAGAATGACTGGACCTAGAAGACATTATGTTAAGTGAAACAAGTTAGGCACAAAAAGATAAACAGTGTGTGATCACATTCGCATCTTAAAAAACTGACCTCAAGGAAGCTGAAAGTAGAAAAATGGTTACCAAAATTGGGAAGAATAGAGGGGAGAGATGATGTGTAGAGACTGGTAAATGGGCACAATTTATAGTTGGAAGGGAAGATGTAGTTCTGGTATTCTACAGAACTGCATATATTTATCTTATGAATATACACAAAATGCATTTACATAGAAAATAGTTAGATAAGAGTATTTTGAATGTACTTGCCATAAAGAAATAATAAAATTTAAGATGGTTTTATATGCTAATTACCCTGAATTGGTCATTATCCAATGCATACATGAATCAAACATCACAATGTACTTCATAAAATATATAAATATCATGTATCTGGAAGAAATAAAAACAAGACTTAGCTACAAAGCTGCATATCACATAATACAGTAGTAAAAATACTAAGAATATAGGTTGAGAGTCTATTAAATGGAATATGTTTAAACAAATTATGGTGATAAATGGGAAAAACCATAACCAAAAGCAAAAATATGGGGAAAGGAATGATGACTTAAAAGATAAGTCACTTAGAACAGAAAAGGTATATACAGAAATGTTTCAGGAGGAGTAAAAAAAAACAAATAGAAATAATAAAAAATAATAGACATGTTCTTCTGGGACAGTGGAGAAGGGGGTGCCATACATAACAAAGAGAAAAGAGAGAGAGTTGATAAAATTACTTTGAAAATAGAAGAAAATCTTAGCATGGACAGATACAAAAGCTGCACAGTAGGCTGATATGAGGGGAGTGTTTCACTTTTCTTAATTTGTAAGTGGAATACAATGACAAGAAGTCATTTATGAAGGTCATGCCTTAGCTTTTTAATTTGCTAATTAATAGCTAGCAACATGATAAAAGCTAAATTCCAGCATCTTCTCATTCTTGCTCCTGCAGCAAATTTTGCAGGAGAGAATGACAGAATTACATTCAGTGAGGTTGCAGTGAGCTGGGAGTGGAGCCATGGTGAGAGAGGGGCTGTGGCTGTGGCAAAGGCAGAACTGGATCAGGGTGCACTCCTTTACCCAGTCTCAGGGACACAGAAAGCCACTGCTCAGGTGGAGATGTCCCACCATCATCTACTTCAAGTGGCAAAGGGCTGTTAAGTAAGTGAACCCATAGAAAAAATTTTAGGACTACCTCAGTGGAGCCAAGGTGAGACGTACATGACTTTATCATGCAAGCATATAGTCATCACCAGTGCCAGGATAGGTATTGGCCTCTGGGCTACACAAATCTTGGGCCACCAGAGAAATCTCTGGCATGTGGCCTGCCAAGGAATTACTATGCAGAATGACATGAGGGGGCATCATTGTTGCCTCCACCAAATCCAGAGACTTTCAGAGGTCAAACCATGGTGGCTTGAACATTTGGCACTTCTCCAATACCTCATGGATTCCTAAATCAGAAGTCCTCTAAAAGTGTCTGCACTGCACCTACCTGGGCAAGTAAAAATCTTTTCTTTTCAACTATCCTTTTTGATTTTGCTTGCATGGCTTTCTGTGGTGGTTAGATTTTTTTTTTGTTGTTGTTTTGTTTTGTATTTGATACTGAGGATTAAACCCAGGGGCACTTAACCACTGAGCCACGTCCCTAGCCCTTTTATTTATTTATTTATTTATTTTGTTTTGAGACAGGGTCTTAGCTAAGTTGCTTAGAGTCTCACTTGGTTGCAGAATCTGCGTTTGAACTTATGATCCTCCTACCTCAGCCTCCTGAGCTGCTGGGATTATAGGCATGCACCACCATGCTTTTGTTGGTTACTTTCAATCCCCCTCATTAATTATGACTTGGTAATTTCATAAAAATTTGCTTTTTAATTTGTTAATTGGACTTACTCTTTTCTCTTATTTCTATACTATCCTTTTCAACTTTGCTTTTCTCTTAGTTTCATCTTCTATACCTCTTTACCTCCCTTTTTTCTTTCATTTTTATTTTGTTTTTGTTTCATACACACGCATGCATATGTATTTATAAAACTTTCTGCTTAAGCTGTATCTTCTTTCACTTTTCTACATTCTGTGTAGTTCAAAATTAATTGTACATTCTTTTCTTATTCTTTTTTTTCCTCAATCAGTACAAAGGATTTATCTCAGAGGCACTCTGCTGCTGACCTGTATTCCTAGCCCTTTTCATTTTTAACTTTTAATTTTATGATGGTGTCTTACTGCAAGTGCCAAGCTGGCCTGGGCTTTCCATAATCTTGCCTCAGCCTCCCCACTATGATTGCATAAATATGCCACTATGGGCTGAGGATGTGGCTTAAGAGGTAGCATGCTCTCCTGGCATGCATGCGGCCTGGGTTCGATCCTCAGCACCACATACAAATAAAGATGTTGTGTCCGCCGAAAACTAAAAATAAATATTAAAAAATCTCTCTCTCTCTCTCTCTCTCTCTCTCTCTCTCTCTTTTTAAAAAATATGCCACTATGCCTGGCTAATTTTATATTCTCTATTACTTAACCATTCATACTTTCCCATTTTATTATTCCTCATTACTTCTATTTCTTCTTTCTGGTTAGTATAGTTCTAGAAAACATTTCCAAATAGTTTTTATCATAGTTTATGATACAATTTGCTTTTGAATCATCAGTTACTGGGGGTTATTCACTCTTCTCAAAGCAGTGCTGGAGACTGAACAGAGCATTTTGAACATGTTAAGTGAGTGTTTGAATGCTGAGATAAACCCACAGCATGGGAAACACTATAAGGAGAAGGCAGCTCAATAAAAGGTTCTCAAAGAACAATGGAAGACATAGTCTTCACAATACATATGCAGTTATCAACATAGCAACATAAATTCATAACTCCTAATACTAAATCCATGGATAGTGAAGAAAATACCTGACAAAGAATTTTAAAAGCTAAATGTTAAAATGATCAATGAATTAAAAGAAGTACTATAGAAGGAACTAACAGAGACAATACAGAATATGAAAGATCATTTTAATAAAGAGATTATGGAAAAAACTGAACAAATATTTTATAAATGAAGGTCACAATGAGTGAAGTAAAAAACTCAATTGAATGTCTCTCTAATACACTAGATCAAGTAGAAGAAAGAATTACAGGGCTTGTGGACAAGAGTTACAAATTTGAATATTCAGATGGAATAAAAAATAGAAACTATGACCATACTATACAAGAACAATGGGGAAACATTAAGAGACTTAAATATAGGCTCATAGGTATTGAGGAAGAAGAGGAGATTAGGTTAATGGCACTGAAAACAGATTCTGTGAAATAATAGAAAATTTCAGAAACCTTGGGAATGTGATGGACATTCAGATAGTGGAGGCATTTAGAACACTGAATAGACAAGACCAGAAAATAACCTCTCCACAACACATCAGAGTTACATTACCAAAATATAGAAAAAAGAGAATTTTTAAAGATTGCAACAGAGAAACACCAAGGCACTTATAAAATGCAAACCAATCAAAATGACAGCAGACAGCTCAATAGAAACCCTAAAGGCCAGAGGGCTGGGAATGATATACTTCAGCTCTTAAAGAAAAACTGCCAAGTAGGTTGCTATATTTAGGAACATTATCTTCGAGAATACAAGGAAAAATAAAAATCTATAAAAAAAGCATAAGCTAAACATATATATATGCATAACCAGTAATCCAGCATCACAAATGATACTGAAAGGAAGTCTACACACAGAAGACTACAAAAAAAAACTAAAGACATTATAAGAGTCAATAAGCAAATGATAATTATGATGGAACCAAACACCAGAAATAAAAGAAAATGACATGAAGTAATACATAGCTCTCTTTTATCACTAAATGTAAATGGTCTCAATTCTCCTATTAAAAGACATAGATTGGCAAGTTGGTTTACAAAATGATACCCAGCAACATGTTGCCTACAAGAAACACATCTCATTGGCAAAGATCCACAGACTGAAAGTGAAAGCAGGAAATTGACATTACATGCAAATGGAATCTGAAAATAGCTTCTCTCATTCCAGCAAAGCAGACTTCAAGCCAAAATTAATCAGAAGAGAAAGATATGGTCACTACATATTAGTAAAGAGAACAAACCAACAAGAAAATATGATGATTATAAATATTTATACCTTGAATATCAGTGTACCTATCAGTGTACCTAATCTCATCAAACAAATACTAAGTGACACAAAGTCTCAGAGAGGACTCCTTATACTACTAGTGGGTAACATCAATACACATTTCTCACTAATGGGTAAACCAGATATAAAATAAAGATACTAATGGGTTAAATAATTCTAAAGGTCAAATGGACTTAACTAACATTGACAGAATATTTCATCAAATCACAACTGAATATAGGTTCTTTTCAGGTACTCATAGAATATCCTGAAAAGATATAGATCATATAAAAGGACAAAAAGGAAGTTTTAGCAAATGTAAAAAAAGTTGAATAATGTCTTCATGGCATAAGATCATAATGGAATGAAACTAGAAAACAACAGTAAGAAAAACTACAGAAAGTATACAAATAGATAGAGATTAAGGAATACATTTTCGAATGATGAATGAATCACTGAGGAAATTGGGGTAGAAATTTTAAAATTCTTATAATTGAACAGGAATGTAAATACAAAATGCCAGAAAAGATAGTTTTAAGAGGAAAGTTTTAATCCATGAGGGACTACATTAAAAAAAATCATGAAGTTCTCTTCAAAAAATCCTTAATGTTATATATAAAGGTCTTAGAAAAACAAGGACAAAACATCCCCAAAACCAACAGAAGGAAAGAAATAACAAAGATATTAATGAAATAGAGAATAAATGTACAATACAAGGATCAATAAAATAAAGGGCTTGTTCTCTTTTAAAGAAAAATAAGAGATTAAATGTTTAGTAAATCAAACCAAAATGAAGACAGAGGTTACTCATATTAGTAAATTTAGAGAATAAAAGAGATATTACAATAGACACCTCTGAAATCCATATGATCATTACGGATGAATTTGAAATTTTACATTGCAATAAATTGGAAAATCTAGATGAAATTGATAAAGTTTTAGATATATGACCAAACCAAATTGAACCAAGAGGATATATAAAATTTAAACAGACCAATAACAAGCAATAAGATTGAAGTAGTAACAAAAAGTTTTCCAACAAACAGTTCAGGACCAGATGGATTTATAGTTGATTCTAGAAGACCTTTAATGAATAACTAACACAAATGCTTCTCAAATTGTTCCATGAAATACAAAGTGAGGGAACACTTCCAAATTCATTCTATGAAGTCAGCATCACTCTGAATACAAAATCAAAAGAGAACACTTCAAGGAAAGAAAACTATAGACCAATATATTTGATGAACATATATACAAAAATCCTCAATAAAATATTAGCAAATCAAATTCAACAATCAATTTAAAAGATCATAAATGATCCTCAGTTTAATTTGAGGGATTCAAGGATGTTTTATCATGCACAAATAAATAAAAGAAATATACCATATAAATAGGACCAAGCACAAAAATCAAGTAATAATCTCAATAGATTCAGAAAAAGACTTCAACATACCACTTCATGATAAAGACACTGATGTAAGTAAGGATTAAAGAAACACACCTCAACATCTTAAGGACTATATATGACAAACCTAAAGTCAACATCATACTGAATGCAGAAAAATTTGAAAACATTTCTTCTAAAATCAGTAACAAGAGGAGGATGTCCATTCTTACCAGTCCTATTCAATATATTACTTGAAATATTGGCTAGAGGAACTATGTAAGAAAAAGAAAAGGGACACAAATAGGAAAGGAAGAAGGCAAATTATCCTTGTTTTCAGATATGATCCTGTAGTTAGAATATCCTAAAAGTTCCACCAGAAGACTTCTAGATCTGAAAAACAAATCCAGAAAAGTAACAGGACACAAAATTACCATACAAAAACCAATAGCTTTTCTATATACCAATATTGAAAGAAAAATAATTCCATTCAAAGTTGCTTCAAAAAATAAAATAATTAGGAATTAATGTAACCATATATGTAAAAGAGATTTATAAAAAATATTTCAGAATGCTGTAAGAAGAAACTAAATAAGACACCAGGAGATAGAAAGTCTTTCCATGCCTAGAGATAGGCAGAATTAGTTAAAATAGTTAAAATGGCCATATTACCAAAAGCAATCTGTAAAGTCCATGCAATATTCATCAAAATACCAATCATATTGTTCTCAGAACCAGAAAAATCAATCCTAAAATTCATATAGGAAAAAAAAAGAAGATCCAAAGTGATTCTGAGAAAAAAGAACAACGTGGGAGGCTTAGCAATCCAACTTCATAATATACAACATAGTTGTAGTTAACAAAAACTGGCATAAAAACAGACATGTAGACTAATGGTACAGAACAGAAGACACAAAAACAAATCCACAAAGATACAATTATCTGATTCTTGACAAAGGCGTTTAAAACATACAATGGAGAAAAGGCCATCTCTTTAAAAAGCAGTGCTGGGAAAAATGAAACTAGAAAAATAGAAACTAGATCCCTATCTCTATCCTGTACAAAAATTATCAAAAACCTAAGAATTAGACTAGAAACTTTATAATTACTGAATAAATAATAGAGAAAATTCTTCAACATATAGGTTTAGACAAAGACTTCCTGAATAAACCCTATAGCTCAGGAAATAGATAATCATTAAATGGGATGAAATAAAATAAAAAAGCTTTTGAGTCTACAGAATGGGAGAAAATCCTTACCAGCTACTATGCTGACAGAAAAATGATATCCAGTATTTTTAAAGAACTTTAAAAACTCAACATAAAAATAACAACCCAATCGATAAATGGAGAAATAAATTGAACAGATACTTTCAAAGAATAAGTGCACATTGCCAACAATGATATGAAAAATATTCAACATTATCAGCATTAATGGAAATGTAAACTGATACTACACTGAAATATCATCTCACTTCAGTTAGAATGGTAAGCTTCAGGAATACAAATAACTATAAATTCTGGCAATAATGAAGAGAATAAAGAATGCTTATACAGTGTTGACAGGAATGGAAATTATATAGGCAATATGGAAATCAGTATTTAAATTCCTCAAAAAGTTGAAAATGTAACAAACATGATCCATCTATACCATTCCTTGCATTTATAAAGAAAAAAATAAAGTCATCATATTTTATAGATGCATGAATATTTATATTTTTCATAGTACAATTCTTAATAGGTTATATAATTATTCTGGGTATCCATCAACAGATGAATGGATAAAGAAAATATATAGATATACAAAAGAGTTTTAGTCAACCATAAAAAAGAAGACAATTATGTCATTTGTTACAAAAGGGATGGAACTTGAGACCATATTTTGAGTGAAATAAGTTAGACTCAGTAAATTATGTTTGCTCTCATATGTGGAAGCTAGAGGGAAAAGAAAGGAAATATAGGAATGCCATGAAAGCATTAGGAAAACTGCTAGGGTAAAGGAAAGTGATCAGAGGAGGTAAGGTGGGGGAGGTGTTTTGGGGAATAAAAATGATAAAATTATGTTCTTATGTATGGGTGAATATGGCAGAATGAACCCACCTTTCTGGGTTAATATGCACCAAAAATAAATAATCAAAAACTTGAGTAAACATAAGCCATAATTGTTGAAAAGAGGAAAAAGTTCTTGCCACAATCCAGGCACGATTAGGATACATAGACACCTGGATGTTGATTTGTGAGTAAAACTCCTGAACATCAAGGATAAAAGACTGTTTCCTCCGACTTCAAGAAAGAAAGGACAAGTCATTTATAAAGGGAGAGATAACAGTATGATTAGAAATCTCATCTGAAACACTGAAGTCTTCTGAAAAAATCTTTAGGTCAGAAGAAACCAGAAATCACAAATTATATAGAACATGAATAAAAATGACACATTATATCAAAATCTATCAGATGCTGCAACAGCTTTACCACCATAACATTTTGTTTTTCAAGTATTTTTAGTTGTAGATGGACACAACAAGTGATGCTGATAATAGAACCCAGGGCCTCACATGTGTTAGGCAAACACTCTACCACTGAGCCACAACCCCAGCTCTACAGATGTAGTAACAGCTTTAACCAAAGGAAAATGCATACTACAATGGTTTTATCACTTTTCAAAATTAAAACTAATCACTTATTGTAGCAATGAAAATGGAAAAATATAAAATAAATAACTAAAAATCATGTTATGACTTCGATCTCAAATTCATCCAAAAGATCATATGGTGAAGGTGTCATCTCTACCTGATGGTACTATTTGGAGGCTGTGTTAACCTTAGGATGTTATGATTAGTTTAAGGAAGTAGGTCATTGGGGGCATTCCCTTAAAAGTATATTGAGACCCCTTCTGTCTCTGTTTGCTTCTTGACTACCATAAGTTGAGCAGTTTTATTCTACCACACGCTCTCTTCCATGATGTTCTACCTTACCACACACCCAGAAACAATGGAACCAATAACTATGGACTGAAACCTCTGAAATCATGAGTCAAAATAAATCAACTTAATGTTTATTTTCTCTTATTTTGTCACAGCAACTGAAAGCTGATTAACATAGAACATTGGTACTAAGAGTGGGGCTGTTCCTGTGTCTGTATCTGACCATGTGGTTCAGAAGCTTTTGGAACTGGTTTTCAGGAGGAATGTGGAAAGGTTTGAAAAAGCAGGATATAAAAATCTTAGAATGCTGTAAGCAGAGCTTAAATGGGTGAGTGTTATGGGAGCTTAGCAGACCATACTACAGATAAGAATGCAAATAGTAAAGATGGTGCTGATGAAGATTCAGATGGAAATGGGGAGTCTATTGTGAATTGAACTAGAGGCCATTCATGTTACATTCTAACAAAGAACTTATCTACATTTTGTTCATGCCCTGAGATTTTATGTAAGGCTGAGTTTAAGGGTAATAATCTAATCAATATGGCCCAGGAAATTTCAAGGCAATACAGTATTCAGCCTGTGGCATGTGTATTACTGACGGATTTACAGTGAGAATCAAGATAGGACAAAAAAAGAGTGGAAAGCTTTTTAAAACTTCAACTTGGTCATAAAAGAAGCCTTTGTAAAGGCGCAATCAATGGGAATGGTTTAAACTTGCCATTAAAACGAAGCCAAGTAATTTGCACAGGATTACCAGGAAAGACCCCTTGAGGGCATCTCAGGAATAAGCAGGACATGCCCCCCAAAGGCTCAAAAGTGTGAAAGTGTAAAGTGTAAACCATTAATTTGAGAAAATAGACTTGGGCACACTGTAGCTCCAGAATTGCCTAGTAAGTTGTTTCCCATGTATTCATTTCATGGTGGTGAGATTTCTAAGCGCTTGGAGGTTGCTGCAGTCATGGTCCTAGAAGTCTTGGCTACTGCTCAATTTGGTGGCAGACATTTTTGTCAACCATGTGGCAATGGTTTTCTGGCATGCATAATTCAAGAGCTATGAGGTTGTGGAGGCCTTTACAAAGATTTCAAAGGAAAGTCTGGGGGGCCAAGCGTTATGAGGTAGGGATGGAGTCCCTATGGGAAGTTCCTTAGAGGGTGAAGGGTGAAGCTGTGAGAGTGAAGTTGGAGTTGCAGTGGAAATCCCAGAAAGTTATAGATGTCAGGAACATGGCAGGTCTACTGAGCCACGGATATGAGCAGAGTCAGGCCAAGAGAATGGCCATGTGGGTTTCAGCCAGAAAGTCTGTAAGAGTAGGGCTGCCCATGTACTTGCGGGCACATACCCTGGATTGTAGGTATGGAGCTGTAGGATTTAACATTTTCTCTGCTGGGTTTCAGTTTTGCTTTGGTCCCTTCTCTCACTTCTGCAACAGGAAAGTTTACCCTATACCTTTCATGTCATTGTATGTTGAAAATAAGTGATTTGCATTTTTAAATTATTTTCACAGGATCTCATAGCAAAGAGTTGCCTGAATCTCAGGGGAGACTTTGGACTTGGACTTTTAAGCAATGCTGGAACTGTTGAGACTTTAGAAATTCATATAGATGGGCTAAATGCATTTTGCATTATGAGATGAAGAGGAGGCTTCAGGGATCAGGGCAG
Source organism: Callospermophilus lateralis (assembly GCF_048772815.1). Lineage (NCBI taxonomy): Eukaryota > Metazoa > Chordata > Mammalia > Rodentia > Sciuridae > Callospermophilus > Callospermophilus lateralis. The sequence goes on along the minus strand of NC_135325.1, from coordinate 57,977,111 downwards.
AATGTTATCATTTGGATCTGAAATGCTCCCCCCAAAGCTTGTGTATTGAAAGCTTGATTCCTAGTTGGTCTCATTATTGAGAGGTGGTGGAAACTTTAGGAGGTAGTGCCTAGTTGAAGGAAATAGGTCATTGGGTGTATGCCCTTGAAGGGTATCTTGGGATCCCAGCCCCTTCCTCTCTTTGCTTCCTGGATGCCAAAAAGAGGGCAGCTTTACTCCACCATGTGCTGTCCTACACCACAGACCAGGAAACAAGATAGCTAAGAGACCACAAATTAACACCTCTGAAACTGTGAGCAAAATAAACTTTCCCTCATTTTAGTTGATTTTCTTAGGTATTTTTTCACAGTGACAAAAAGTTAATACAGCATAAGTAGTACACAAAAACTAAAATTAATTTTTTGAAAAATAGAAATAAACTGCACAAATGATTAAAAAAAACCCAAACCATGTTCTTTCAAAAGATTAATGCTCCCTGATAAGCCTGATTAAAAGACTAATGTCAGGGAGGGAGAACAGAAAGAAGTTGAATAAGGGCAACAAAATATATTTAGAGTAGAAGAATTACTTCTAGTTCTTCAGCACAGTAGAATAATTATATGTTAAAACACTCTATTATATATTTCAAAATGGCTAGAAGAGTATGAAATTTCCAACTCATAAAATAATTATTGCTTGAAGAGATGACATACTTATTATTTTGATTCTTACACATTGTATACATATATTGAATTATTATAATGTACCTCATAAAGATGTACAGATAATATATCCTAATAAAAAGACTATGAGAAAATAAAAATTCGTAGTATTAGAAATATGAAAGAGCAATACTCACAATTATGAAAGATATTAAAATAATAAAATAATATATAATTAAAATAATATAATATATATATAGCATTAAATTGAATATCCAGAGAAAATAATGATTTCCCAGCCAAATATAAATTATCCAAAGTAACATGAGAAGAAAGGCATAAAATTCAAATGAATAAAATCACCATTTTCGGGGGCTAGGGTTGTGGCTCAGTGGTAGAATGCTTACCTTCCATGTGTGAGGCATTGGGTTTGATCCTCAGCACCATATAAAAATAAATAAATCTAAATAAAGGTATTGTGTCCAATTACAACTAAAAAATATTTTTTTTTAAAAAAATCACCATTTTCCTGAAGTAGATAAGAACAAGATGTGGATGAAAGGAGAAAAGGGCCATATTTCTGAATGAGAAAACCTAATAAAAATTCCAAATCTTCAAGTATTAACATTTTTAAAACAGTGCCAATCAGAATCCAAACTGTTTGGGCCTAGAAAAAAATAAATTTGATATTGATATCAAAGAATAAACATCTAACAACTGATAAGAAACAATATGAAAGAAGAGTGACTAAGAATTCATATTATCTGGCATTAAAATTTACAGAAATCTACTATGATTTTGAAAGTACTGTCTTGACACAAGAATTGACAAATATAATAATAGAACAGAGTAGAAAGTCTAAGTCCAAGTATGTACATAGAGCTACTATCTAAGAAAACTAGCATTTTAATTATGTGAGAAAGAAATGATTGATTTAATAAATGATTCTGTGCAACTGGTTATTCACCTTAAGGAAACAAAATATAACCCCTTCCTGCACATCATATTCAAAGTGTAAATTTCAGATAGAATACAGTTCTAAAAAATAAACAAAAATATCAAAAGGAAATTTAGAAATATGCAAAGTGTTCATGGAGAGAACAACTTATGCAAGTTGAACTTAGAAGCCAAATAGACATTTATCAAAGTAATCAAATTAAAATTTTTAAGGTTTCTATTTATTTAAATGTTACAGTATACATTTAAGGTATGCAACAAAAAGCTTAAAAAAAAGGAGACCCTATCATTTGCCACAACATCAATGGACCTGGAAAACATTATGCTAAGTGAAACAAATTAATTTTTATAAATTTAAGTATCATAAACTCAAAAGACATGTAACAGACTCAGGAAAATATGTGAAAAAAATTCAAAACTAATAATGTGCTACCCTCCATAATATAGATTCATTATAAAATTATAAATTTATAAATACCATCTTTTTTTGTAGTGCTGGGATTGAACCAAAGGCATCATGCATCCTAGGTAGGTGCTCTACCACTGAGTTATAACCCCAGCCCACAAATTTATATTCACACACACACACAAAGTAAACATAAAGTGTATGAACAAGCAATTCACAAAAGAATTGCAAATACCTAGCAAGCATACAAAAAAAGTTAATCGTTGACAAACAACATACTGAAAACAAATAGGTGCTATTTAGTGCTGGTGTGGGTGTAAAGAAACAAATATCTACAAAATTATATTGGGAGTGTAGTTTTTGTAACTTTATAAAAATTCAATATGAAAGACTATAGTATAGTAAAATTCAAACTGCTCATATTCCCACACTCAGTTATTCTACTTTTGGGTATCTATCCTACAGGAAGAAAAGCACCAATATATAATGAGATTCATTCATGGATATGTTTTCAGAAATATCTATAGTGGAAAAAATCTGGAAATAAACATAATGTTTAGCAAGAGGGGATAAGTTGCTACAAAATACTATGGAATATTTTACAGTAATTAATAAAGAAGTTTAAAGGCTTTATTGATGTATTTGTCTAGAGTATGACCTTAACTGACATAGGTGTTGCCATGAAGGTATTTTACAGATGTAATCAAAGCCCCTAAACAAGGAGATATAAGGGAGAATATCCTGGATAATTTGAGTGGATCTGATTGAATATGATGAAAGGTTTCAAAAACAGGGCTGAGGTCTCTCCCAAAGAGGACAGAAATTCCACCTGTGGAATTTCAGCCCATGTCCACAGAATTCCATTCTTCTCATGACCTTGCCTTCCTGGCTGCCTAAAATGACAGCTTTGTACTATGACCATGTGTTTGAGTCTACCCATGAAATTCTGTTTCTGACTGACTACACTACAGATTTCAGAGTCACCTAGAAAGTCTTTACAATCACATAAGACAATTATTTCTAGTAATATATCTCTTACTGTTTATGCTTCTCTGCTTGAACTTCGATTGACATAAGAAGTTACAGATAATATACTCTTACCTGTAGAGTTATTTATGATAAATTAAGTTTAAAAAAGTGAGTTGCAATGTGTGTATACAAATTAATCTGAAATATACATATATATATATATATATAATTTTATAAATACAAATGTTTATAAATATTTAAAGAGCATAGCATAGGTATGTAAAGAGGCATACCAAATTGCAAATACTTATTATTTCACAAAGACTGAGCAAGAAAATAAAAGAATTTTAAATATTTTTATACATTTCTACATGAGTTTAAATGGTTATGATGGCCCTGTGTAAATTTTATAACTAAAAATAAAAACAATAATAATTATAGTAAATCAACATGGAAGTCATAAAAATAATCACTAAAAAAATTAAATGAGCCAGGTGTGGTGGCTCACGCCTATAATGCCAGCAACTTGGGGGGCTGAGACAAGAGTATTGCAAATTCAAGGCCAGCCTCAGCAACTAAGTGAGGCGCTAAGCAACTCAGTGAGATCCTTCTGTAAATAAAATATAAAAAGGGCTAAAGATGTGGCTCAGTTGTTATGCACCTGTGAGTTTATTCCCCAGTTCCAAAAAATAAAATAAATTAAAAAGGACTGGGGATGTAGTTCAGGGGTAAAGTGCTCATGAATTCAATATCCAACACCAAAAAATAAAAAAAAAAATGATTTGACAATTCTAATGATACAATGTGGAGTGAAAAATGTTACAAAATTATAACTGTGTACCATGGAGAGGCAGGTATGGGGATAAAAAGATTTAGTCACTCAATTTTTTAACATACAGGAAAAATAGAATAGATGGAGATACATCAAAACAAAATGTTTACAAATTTCTTGCTGTGTTGTATGTACTCTGTGTGATTATTATTTTTTTCTCATATTTTTCTAGGTTTTTTGTTTCCTTACAATTTCCTACAATGAAATTATTTAAATGCGACTAAAAACAAAAATCTGCAAAATTCTCATTACAAAGATGAGCATAGGTCTATCAGGAAACAATTTCTGGAAGCTTTTCTAAATTAGAAATAGACTTTTAAAAGTCACACACTGGGCTGGGGCTGTAGCTCATTGGTAGAGTATCTGCCTCAAACATGTGAGGTACTGGGTTCGATCCTCAGCACCACATAAAAATAAACACAGATATTGTGTTCAACTACAACTAAAAATATTTTTTAAAAAGTCACAGATTATTAGTCAGAGATTATGTGGGAGACACGGTATTTGAGCCAGAGGGAATGTGAAGGACCTCCTCACTGATTTAGAGGCTGCACATTAAGATCAATCTTTTGTTTTGTTTTGGTTTTTTTTTTTTGAGAGAGAGAAAGAAAATTTTTTAATATTTATTTTTTTAGTTTTCAGTGAACACAACATCTTTATTTTATTTTTATGTGGTGCTGAGGATCGAACCCAGTGCCCCATGCATGCCAGGCAAGCACGCTACCACTTGAGCCACATCCCCAGCCCAATCTTTAATGTCTCTACAGCCTGAACAGGGTCAGTGGTTGCTGATGTCTGCAAATGGGAAAATAGCAACAACATTTCTATATTACTACAAAGCATGTCTTAATGCAGTACCCCTATGCTAAAAGCATTGTTTTACTCTAATGAGACTCAAAGTGAGTTATCAATGTGCATTCTACCCAATACCTAAGAAGACTAAGATTAATGGGTCTTTCTGAACATCACTCCTGTCCTGACCATTTTGTTCCCCAATATGGAAGGGTAGAACACTTTTGTACTAAGTGGGTAGGCCCATTTTTCTAGAGGCAGTTTTTTTTAAGCAACTTGAGCATACAAGCATTTTAACAACTCCATTTTCATAAGGAGTGGGGCAAAGACAAAAATTGTGTGTCTTCTTAGATAATTACAATGGTTGCTTGTTTGTTACTTCTTTTTTTTATTGTTGGTTGTTCAAAACTTTACATAGTTCTTGATATATCATATTTCACACTTTGATTCAAGTGGGTTATGAACTCCCATTTTTACCCCGTATACAGATTGCAGAATCACATCAGTTACACTTCTATTGATTTATACGTTGTCATACTAGTGTCTGTTGTATTCTGCTGCCTTTCCTATCCTTTACTATCCCCCTTCCCCTCCCCTCCCCTCTTCTCTCTCTACCCCCGCTACTGCAGTTCATATCTTCCCCTTGTATTATTTTTCCCTTTCCCCTCGCTTCCTCTTGTATGTAATTTTGTATAACCCTGAGGGTCTCCTTCCATTTCCATGCAATTTCCTTTCTCCCTCCCTTTCCCTCCCACCCCTCATCCCTGTTTAATGTTAATCTACTTCTCATGCTCTTCCTCCCTGCTCTGTTCTTAGTTACTCTCCTTATATCAAAGAAGACATTTGGCATTTGTTTTTTAGGGATTGGCTGGCTTCACTTAGCATAATCTGCTCTAATGCCATCCATTTCCCTCCAAATTCTATGATTTTGTCATTTTTTAATGCAGAGTAATACTCCATTGTGTATAAATGCCACATTTTTTTTTATCCATTCGTCTATTGAAGGGCATCTAGGTTGGTTCCACAGTCTTGCTATTGTGAATTGTGCTGCTATGAACATCGATGTAGCAGTGTCCCTGTAGCATGCTCTTTTTAGGTCTTTAGGGAATAGACCAAGAAGGGGAATAGCTGGGTCAAATGGTGGTTCCATTCCCAGCTTTCCAAGAAATCTCCATACTGCTTTCCAGATTGGCTGAACCAATTTGCAGTCCCACCAACAATGAACAAGTGTACCCTTTTCCCCACATCCTCGCCAGCACTTGTTGTTGTTTGACTTCCTAATGGCTGCCAATCTTACTGGAGTGAGATGGTATCTTAGGGTGGTTTTGATTTGCATTTCTCTGACTGCTAGAGATGGTGAGCATTTTTTCATGTACTTGTTGATTGATTGTATGTCCTCCTCTGAGAAGTGTCTGTTCATGTCTTTGGCCCATTTGTTGATTGGGTTATTTGTTATCTTGTTGTCTAATTTTTTGAGTTCTTTGTATACTCTGGATATTAGGGCTCTATCTGAAGTGTGAGGAGTAAAGATTTGTTCCCAGGATGTAGGCTCCCTATTTACCTCTCTTATTGTTTCTTTTGCTGAGAAAAAACTTTTTAGTTTGAGTAAGTCCCATTTGTTGATTCTAGTTATTAACTGTTGTGCTATGGGTGTCCTATTGAGGAATTTGGAGCCCGACCCCACAGTCTGTAGATCGTAGCCGACTTTTTCTTCTATCAGACGCCGTGTCTCTGATTTGATATCAAGCTCCTTGATCCATTTTGAGTTAACTTTTGTGCATGGCGAGAGAAAGGGATTCAGTTTCATTTTGTTGCATATGGATTTCCAGTTTTCCCAGCACCATTTGTTGAAGATGCTATCCTTCCTCCATTGCATGCTTTTAGCCCCTTTATCAAATATAAGATAGTTGTAGTTTTGTGGATTGGTCTCTGTGTCCTCTATTCTGTACCATTGGTCCACCTGCCTGTTTTGGTACCAGTACCATGCTGTTTTTGTTACTATTGCTCTGTAGTATAGTTTGAAGTCTGGTATCGCTATACCGCCTGATTCACACTTCCTGCTTAGCATTGTTTTTGCTATTCTGGGTCTTTAATTTTTCCATATGAATTTCATGATTGCTTTCTCTATTTCTATAAGAAATGCCATTGGGATTTTGATTGGCATTGCATTAAACCTATAGAGAACTTTTGGTAATATCGCCATTTTGATGATGTTAGTTCTGCCTATCCATGAACAGGGTATATTTTTCCATCTTCTAAGATCTTCTTCTATTTCTCTCTTTAGGGTTCTGTAGTTTTCATTGTATAAGTCGTTCACCTCTTCTGTTAGGTTGATTCCCAAGTATTTTATTTTTTTTGAGGATATTGTGAATGGAGTGGTTGTCCTCATTTCCATTTCAGAGGATTTGTCGCTGATATACAGGAATCCCTTTGATTTATACGTGTTGATTTTATATCCTGCCACTTTGCTGAATTCATTTATTAGCTCTAATAGTTTCTTTCTAGACCCTTTTGGGTCTGCTAGGTATAGAATCATGTCATCTGCAAATAGTGATAATTTAAGTTCTTCTTTTCCTATTTTTATGCCTTTAATTTCTTTCGTCTGTCTAATTGCTCTGGCCAATGTTTCGAGAACTATGTTGAACAGAAGTGGTGAGAAAGGGCATCCCTGTCTTGTTCCAGATTTTAGAGGGAATGCCTTCAATTTTTCTCCATTCAGAATGATGCTAGCCTGAGGCTTAGCATAGATTGCTTTTACAATGTTGAGGTAAGTTCCTGTTATCCCTAGCTTTTCTAGCGTTTTGAACATAAAGGGATGCTGTACTTTGTCGAATGCTTTTTCTGCATCTATCGAGATGATCATACGGTTCTTATTTTTAAGTCTATTGATGTGGTGAATAACATTTATTGATTTCTGTATATTGAACCAGCCTTGCATCCCAGGGATGAATCCTACTTGATCATGGTGCACAATTTTTTTTATGTTTTTGAATCCGATTCGCCAAAATTTTATTGAGGATTTTTGCATCTAGGTTCATTAGAGATATTGGTCTGTAGTTTTCTTTCTTTGAAGTGTCTTTGTCTGGTTTAGGAATCAGGGTGATGTTGGCCTCGTAGAATGAATTTGGAAGTTCTCCCTCTTTTTCTATTTCCTGAAATAGCTTGAAAAGTATTGGTATTAGTTCCTCTTTAAAGGTTTTGTAAAACTCTGCTATATACCCATCCGGTCCTGGGCTTTTCTTAGTTGGTAGTCTTTTGATGGTTTCTTCTATTTCCTCAATTGATATTGGTCTGTTTAGGTTGTCAATATCCTCCTGACTCAATCTGGGCAGGTCATATGACTTAAGAAATTTATTGATGCCTTCACTATCTTCTATTTTATTGGAGTATAATGATTCAAAATAGTTTCTGATTATCTTCTGTATTTCTGAAGTGTCTGTTGTGATATTGCCTTTTTCATCCCGTATGCTAGTAATGTGAGTTCTCTCTCTTCTTCTCTTTGTTAGCATGGCTAAGGGTCTGTCGATTTTATTTATTTTTTCAAAGAACCAACTTTCAGTTTTGTCAATCTTTTCAATTGTTTCTTTTGTTTCGATTTCATTAATTTCAGCTCTGATTTTAATTATTTCTTGCCTTCTACTTCTTTTGCTGTTGTTTTGCTCTTCTTTTTCTAGGATTTTGAGATGACGTATGAGATCATTTATTTGTTAGTTTTTTCTTTTTTTAAGGAATGAACTCCAAGCAATGAATTTTCCTCTTAGAACTGCTTTCAATGTGTCCCATAGATTCCGATATGTTGTGTCTGTGTTTTCATTTATCTCTAAGAATTTTTTAATTTCCTCCTTGATGTCTTCTATAACCCATTGATCATTCAGTAACCCATTGTTCATTCTCCAAGTGATGCATGATTTTTCCTTCCTTCTTTTATTGTTGATTTTCAGTTTCATTCCATTATGATCAGATAAGATGCATGGTATTATCTCTACTCCTTTATATTGTCTAAGAGTTGCCCTGTGACATAATATATGATCTATTTTTGAGAAGGATCCATGTGCTGCTGAGAAAAAAGTGTAACTGCTTGATGTTGGGTGGTATATTCTATATATATCAATTAAGTCTAGGTTATTAATTATGTTATTGAGTTCTATAGTTTCCTTATTCAACTTTTATTTGGAAGATCTGTCCAGTGGTGAGAGAGGTGTGTTGAAGTCTCCCATGATTATTGTATGGTGGTCTATTAGATTCTTAAACTTGAGAAGAGCTTGCTTGATGAACATAGCTGCACCATTGTTTGGGGCATATATATTTATGTTTGTTATGTCTTGTTGGTGTATGGTTCCCTTGAGCAGTATGTAGTGTCCCTCTTTATCCCTTTTGATTAACTTTGGCTTGAAATCTATTTTTTTTTGATATGAGTATGGATACTCCTGCTTGTTTCCGAAGTCCATATGAGTGATATGATTTTTCCCAATCTTTCACCTTCAGTCTATGTATGTCTTTTCCTTTCAAATGCGTCTCCTGTAGGCAGCATATTGTTGGGTCTTGTTTTGTGATCCATTCTACTAGCCTGTGTCTCTTAATTGGTGAGTTTAAGCCATTAACATTTAGGGTTATTATTGAGATATGGGTTGTTCTTCCAGCCATATTTGTTTATTTATGTTACTAAACATGGTTTGTTTTCCTTTTTGATTATTTTTCCCCCCTTTACTGTCCTACCTCCCACTGTTGGTTTTCATTGTTATTTTCCATTTCCTCTTCCTGTAATGTTTTGCCGAGGATGTTTTGAAGACATGGTTTTCTAGCTGCAAATTCTTTTAACTTTTGTTTGTCGTGGAGGGTTTTAATTTCATCTTCCATCCTGAAGCTTAATTTCGCTGGATACACGATTCTTGGTTGGAACCCATTTTCTTTCAGTGTTTGAAATATGTTATTCCAGGATCTTCTAGCTTTCAGAGTCTGTGTTGAAAGATCAGCTGTTATCCTGATTGGTTTACCCCTAAATGTAATCTGCTTCCTTTCTATTGTAGCTTTTAAAATTCTCTCCTTATTCTGTATGTTGGGCATCTTCATTATAATGTGTCTAGGTGTGGATCTCTTATGATTTTGCACATTCGGCGTCCTGTAGGCTTCTAGGATTTGGGATTCTGTCTCATTCTTCAAGTCTGGGAAGTTTTCACCTATTATTTCATTGAATAGATTGCTCATTCCTTTGGTTTGGACCTCTATACCTTCCTGTATCCCAATGACTCTTAAGTTTGGTCTCTTTATATTATCCCATATTTCTTGGATGTTCTGCTCATGATTTCTTAACAGTCTTGCTGAGCTGTCTATGTTCTTTTCAAGTTGAAATACTTTGTCTTCATTGTCTGATGTTCTATCTTCTAAGTGTTCTACTCTGCTGGTAGTATTCTCAATTGAGTTTTTAAGTTGGTTTATTGCTTCCTGCATTTCTAGGATTTCTGTTTGTTTGTTTTTTATTACCTCTATCTCCCTGTATAGTTGATCTTTTGCTTCTTGGATTTGTTTATGTAATACATTGTCGAAGTGGTCGAAGTGATCTTTCATTGTCTGATTTTGCTGTCTAATGTCTTCCTTAAGACTCCAGATCATCTGCAGCATGTATATCCTGAATTCCTTATCTGACATTCCATCTGCTGCAGCTATTACCTCTTCTAAAGTTGAGTTGACCTGCATTGCTTGTGGTCTTTCTTTCCTTGTCTTTTCATATTGCTCGTGTTTCTTTCTGCTTGGTGAAACTGTTATGTTTTTGAAATTTTCCCCCTATATATTTATATTGCTCTTGTATAGTTGAAAAGTCTCCCTTGCAGGGGCGGGCGGCGGCTCTGCTCCTCCTCCAATTGGGGTGATCTGTTTACCACTCTGGTGGGCCACTTGGACTGTTCTGCCGGTCGCAGGTCTGCCTACCTTGGAGGCGCGGACAGCGGTTCTGCTCTGCCCCTCCTCCAATTGGTGTGACATGTCTACCACGCCCGCGAACCCCTGGGCCTGTTCTGCCGGTCGGTCGCAGGTCTGCCTACCTTGCAGGTGCGGGCGGCGGCTCTGCTTTGCCCCTACTCCAATTGGTGTGACGTGTCTACCACTCCCGCGAACGCCTGGGCCTGTTCTGCCGGTCTGTCGCAGGTCTGCCTACCTTGCAGGCGCGGGCGGCGGCTCTGCTCTGCCCCTACTCCAATTGGGGTGTCGTGACTACCATGCCGGTAGGTCGCTGGGCCTGTTCTGGGCGCGGGATTTGGCTCTGCTCTGCCCCTGCTCCAAATGGGGTGACGTGACTGCCACTCCGGCGGGCCTCTGGGCCTGATCCGGGCTCGGGAGGCGGCTCTGCTCTGCTCCTCCCCCAATTGGTGTGACGTGTCTACCACGTCAGCAGGCCGCTGGGTCTGTTCCGCCAGTCGGTCACAGGCCTGCCTACATTGCAGGCGCGGGTGACAGATCTGTTCTGCCCCTACTCCAATTGGGGTGTCGTGACTACCATGCCGGCAGGTCTCTGGGCCTGATCCGCCAGTCGGTCACAGGTCTGCCTACTTTGCAGGCGCGGGTGGCGACTCTGCTCTGCCCCTACTCCAATTGGGGTGACGTGACTACCACCCCAGCGGGTCGTTGGGCCTGTTCCGGATGCGGGCGGCGGCTCTGCTCTGCCCCTACTCCAATTTGGGTGACGTGACTGCCATGCCGGCGGGCCGCTGGGCCAGTTCCGGGCTCGGGAGGCGGCTCTGTTCTGCCCCTCCTCCAATTGGTGTGACATGTCTACCTCACCAGTAGACGGCTGGGCCTGTTCCGCTGGTCGGTCGCAGGTCTGTCTACCTTGCAGGCTCGGGCAGCGGCTCTGCTCTGCCCCTACTCCAAATGGGGTGACGTGACTGCCATGCCGGCGGGTCGCTGGGCCTGTTTCGGGCGCGGGCGGCGGCTCTGTTCGGCCCCCACTCCAGTTGGGGTGACGTGATACCACGCCGGCGGGTTGTTGGGTCTGTTCCGGATGCGGGCGGCAGCTCTGCTCTGCCCCTACTCCAAATGGTGTGACGTGTCTACCACACTGGCAGACCGCTGGGCCTGTTCCGCCAGTCGGTCACAGGTCTGTCTACCTTGCAGGCTCGGGCTGCGGCTCTGCTCTGCCCCTACTCCAAATGGGGTGACGTGACTGCCACGCCGGCGGGTCGCTGTGCCTGTTCCGGGCGCGGGCGGCGGCTCTGCTCTGCCCCTCTGGCCTCCACAGTATTCAGCAGGACCCGGCCCGAGAAGCAGTTTCCGCGGGTTCTTTATCCCTGGGCCAGAGCAGTTCCGGGAGCCAGAATTCGGCCTCTCCAGGCTTGGTGCATGCTCTGACAGGAGCAGGCTCCAAGGAGCAGTTTTCGCGGGTTCTATAGCCCTAGGCCAGAGCAGCTCCGGGAGCCGGAACTCGGCCGCTCCGGGCTTGGTGCGTGTTCCGATAGGAGCAGGCTCCAAGAAGCAGTTTCCGCGGGTTATTTAGCACTAAGTCTGAGAAATTTGTCTGCGAGACGCAGACAAATGTCAGCCTGAAATTACCTGTTCTATAGCTGAAAGAGCTGCGATCAGTCGAAAACAAGGATGGTGACGTCAGCTCTCCAAGATGGTGGTCGCTGGCCTCCTCTGTGGTCTGACCGGTGTGGAGAACCGAACTGGACCGTTTCCTTCCCCCCGTCTCAAACCCAGAATTCAGCTCCGAGCTCAGCAAATGCATAGCTGGCAGGAGCCCGCAGAATCAGCAGCGCTGTATCTCTGCGCCACTAGCTCGTCGTTTCCCAGCGCGCGCCGCAGACTCTAGCCATGGGGTGATTTGCTGAATAAGCAGCGTGATCCTCCGTGCGGGCAGATCGCTCGCGTTTGAGCCCCCGAATCTGATCCTCGTGCGATGAAAATCCTTCCACTAGGTTTTGGAGCACCCCAATTTTGCTGGAAATTCCTAACAAGATAGCTTTTAGCCGTTCTAACTCGTCATTTTCCCTCACAGTGACGCGGTACACGGAGTTGATGTACTCCCTTCGCCGTCATCTTCCAAAACCCTGTTTGTTACTTCTATGACAGAAACAGTACCATAAACAAAATATGTGGTAATACTTTATAATGCACAAACCAATAACTGAGGCACCTGAATTCCAGTGTTTGGAAACAGCATGAGAAATTATATCACTGTGTAAAAGAGAAACAATCTGTTTCAAGCCAAAAAGTATGATTGATTGTAAATCTAAATCGTGCAAATAATGATGGTTTTATATCTTGTTATATTTTCTACAATTTACTTCAAAATAGACCCACACAGTATAATGTATACATGCATATCCTTTTAATCTACAGTTTAGGGGCATTTACTTAATATTTAAAATACCTTAATCATTAATACTTACTCCAGAGGTGATTTGTAAACATTAAATACTTAGAAGCCTTTGCTTCTACTATCAGTAGTTCAGTCACTTCAATGGAGGAGAACTAATTAGCCTAACATATATAAAATAATTAATTTTTCTTAGTAAAATGAATGTTATTAAAGAGGTGTACCAACCAGAAATGTCTTAAGGATATTTTAGCTTTTATAAAAAATTGATATAAGAATCTCTTTGATCCCATAACATGTTCCATTCAAAAGAGGTCTTAAAGCTTACGATCAAAAAGGGTTCTTTGTCCTGGTCCCTATCAGGATTGTATTGCCAAACACTGACCAGAAAGTTGGCTGACAGCTGGTGATATAGCTCAATGGCAGAGTGCTTGCCTAGCATGTGTGAGGCAGTGGGTTCCATTTCTAGCACTACAAACAAAAACAAAAAGGAAAGTTGTCTGAATCCTATCAGCATAATTCTACCAAATCTGCCTTGACCCTTTTACAGAAGGTCCTATTATGTACATAAAAACTGAAAGCTGAGACCTCATTGAGATTACAGAATAGGATATATGAATGATTTTGTGTGTGTTTGTTCATAAATGTTTATATGCTAGGGAGAATAAAGGCTAAGATTGGCTTTCAGTGCAATATGCTTGTCTGCTGATGCAACTTTATTGGAATCTAATAGGTAACTCATACCTACCTCTGACTAATGAAAGCTTTTGGTATTTATGAAAAAGAACCTAATAATAAGGAAAGGCCAAAGTGGCTTACATGAGTTTGTAACAGAAATCTTTCCTCTGACTCTAGAAAAATGTAAACCAATTCAAACTCTTGTTGATCACAGATTCTTCTATCTTCTCTCAGGTCACTTACCAATTTTTTCATCTTCCTGTACCATTTTCCTCTCTTCTCTGAAAGCCCTGAGCCAACGAATTTTCTCCTCCAGCTTCTTGGCAAAGAACAGATGCACCTCATTTTTCTCCTTGTTTTGAAGCTTGAAAGCATTCTTCATGCTGACATTAAAGTCATCATCTCTGCCATCTTCGATGTCAACCACCTCATATTTATCCATGTCAATGCGGCCTTTGTAGTATAGGATGTCTCTACGGATTAGATCCTAGGTAGGAAGAAAGGGAAGGTATTTTTGTGTAGGTACATGCAGAGTGGTAACAGGAGAGTTGGCATATGGGCACAACAGAATACTAATGCTGTCACTGTTTTGGAATACCAATGGGGGTTGTTAAGGTCTAAATTTGGGCATGTTAGATTACCAGTCTGACATTGACAAAATGATTAACTAGGTGTCCTAAGAGTTGCCCCATATCCAAACAATGTCTCAGGCCCCAATATAAATCTTTGAATGTGTTTGCAAGCCTGTTGCTGGGAAATATGAAGCAGCATACCACAAAAACACTGCTAACAGGGGCTTTTCCTCTTTCAAAACATTGGCCACTCTACCAGAAATATGAAATGCACTGGCTGGTTGTCTGGAATGTGCTGAGAAATCCAAGAAGGCCAATGAAACTAAGGTATCAGAAAAAAAACTTGCAGATGCATATAAACACTATGTTGCCTATCTGATATTTTGTTCTCAAGTACTAGATTAATCCTAATTTTCTTCAATGAGACATTCAAAATTAGTCTGTGAATGATATTCTTATTTCTCTACTTATTTACTTACATTTTTAATAATGTAATCAGTATTAGTGAACCTGCCCCCAATCCAAATGCAATGACCCAAGGTATACTCTACCCTAAATCTCATGTTCATCATTCCCCTGGTTTCCTTTGTGTGTGTGTGTGTGTGTGTGTGTGTGTGTGTGTGTGTATACTGGGGTGGAACCCAGAGACCTTATCTGTGAGCCACATTCTCAGCCCTTTTTATTTTGAGACAGGGTCTCACTAAGTTGCTTAGGGCCCCATTAAATTACTGAAGAGGCTGGCCTCAAACTTGTGATCCTCCTGCCTCAGCCTCCCAAGTTGTTGGGATTACAGGCATGTGCCACTGTGTCCAGCTCTTTTCTGTATAGTTCTAACTCATTTATATCTATTCCACTTGAAAACAAACAAAGCATGGCCACATAATATTAAGAGATACATATATATGTACAAAAGTTATAAAGGAATATTTGACAATGATTTATGCCAAAATCAAAATTATAAATCAGAAAATATGAAGAGATGAAGAAGAAGAAAATGGAAGTGTATAAGGGGAGGAAGTTTACATTTTTAAATAATTATTTAAGTTAAACAGTAAGTACATGAGTGTACATTATATTATTTTAAATATTTATGGATATCAAATAAATAATAAGTCAAACAAGCAAAAGAATGAAAGAAATCACATATGGGTCTATGTTAGATCTGATAAGTCTCTCGGAGTGGCCTTTTAGCCTCTCCTTCTATCAACACTTCCCTCATCCTCCTCAGAGAAGAGATATTCATTGCAGTGGTTCCTATGAACTGTACTCCAAATTCTAAGATTATTTGTGAGATATGTGCTCAAAAAGTGGGCCCTATTAGGCTAATCTAACTGGATAAAAGGGAAGAAAATCTATGGATAATGGATGGAATCTATCCTGATCTCAGAAAGGTTTGAGTTCAACTTTACTATTCATAACATAATAAATAAAAACCTGGAAAGGCAGATCTGGATCATGCAGCTAAGAAGTGGGCACCTATAGTACTAAAACACTGACAACCTCAACTACCCTATTCTGAACTTCAGTCCACAACTTCCTTCCCCTGACTACTAAACTAATGTCACATTATCATTGTCAGCCTTCAATACCTTTTCTAGTTTCCAAAAATGGAAAGTATGTGCAAGATCTTAATTGAACCTTCTTGTTGTTTCTTTAGATATTTAAGGATGACAAGGAACTAAAGAGAATTTTAGCTTCTGTTGCAGGGTAACAGGGGTAGAGTGACATGTTATTAAAATTCTTTCTTTGCAGCTCCAGTCAGTTGAATGTGAGTGTTTAGGCATCAGATTAGTCATAAGCCAAATGCAAGGATATAATAAGAATGGCTAAAAATGATCTACTGGCTTAGGAAGTTCAATCAGAAAGGGTAGCTAAGGCCATGAAACAACATGGGGCAGTAGAAAGAGCATGACATAGAATTCAAAGACCTGAGTTTGAATACTAACTAACTGCTTAACTTACTAGCTGTACGGTCTTGGGTAAGCCACTTTCAGCCTCAATCATAAAATGAGAGTTTTATTTACACTGTAAAATGGCAGAAAAATTCTAATCTAAACACGCAGCTTCCTGGTTATGAGGCAAGCCTATTCACTAAAAACAGCCTTAAGCTTTCTTGCTCCTGTGCCAGTGCTTCATAGCCGTTTGAATTCCCTTTTGATAAAAAATATGCTGCCTCTTTCAGCTCATTTAAACTTTCCAAATAAGTTAAATATTATGAGTAAAAATACTGTCTCTAGAAATTCTACATATTCTTTCAGGATGGGGGAGGTATTTGCTAAATGGTATTTGCCACCTACTCACCAACATCACAGATCTACTTGGGCAGCTAATGCTTTTCCTGGAGGTTTTTGTCAAGTCTGTAGATGCCTAGGCCCTGGTCATAGGCTGTGGCTCCTGCAAAGAACCTCTGCTCATCGCTGATACTGCATAACTGAAATAGCTTCCAGCTATTTTAATTTGGCCTCTCTAGCTTTTCCCGGGGTTTTGTAAGACAAAGCAAGACATTTTGTACAAATAACAGATGCTGCAATCAGGAGATTGCAAGTATTCAGGACTGTAGCCTGCTTCATTTGTTTGTCAGTAGATCCTCCCTGCCACTTTAGAGGGGGGCCTGGTTAATATCACACAGTCTGGACAATGCCAATTTTCCCTTCAGATTCTGAGGAACATGAAGCTGGAACTGGGTTTATATTGGTCACTACCTATTCCAGCATCTAGAGTGCATGTTTTATTCTCAAAACAAAATTTTAACAATAAAAGCAACAGAAAACACGTAAATGGCAGACATATGTGCCAGATACTATCTTAAGTGCTTTGTTTTTATGAACTTAAATAAACCTCACAACAATCCTACAAGGCAGGGGCTATCATAATCCCATTTAATGAGAAAATATAGACACAGGAGTTAAGGAACTTAACCAGAGATAAAAGCTATTAAATGGCAAAGCTGAGATTTTATTCCAGGGTGTTTGGCTCTAAGATTTGTGCTTTTGGTACTACAGTGTTATAATGCTTCCCAATAAAAATGCTGAATGATTGTAACACTACATATACTATAATAGTATCAATAGCTAACATTTACTAAGTATTTACATGATACCAGCCTTGTCTCATTTAACTCTCATAATCTACCTTTGTTGTAGATAAAAATATGATTCCTATTTTACAAATGAAGGGATAATTATAAGCACTGAGAGCTTGCTCAAGGTCAGAAAGCTCATGGGAGAAATGGGAATAGCATCCTCTAGTCTTCCCTAGTATCCATGCTCTTAATACTCTACTACTCCCCACTACCTCAGGTTGTTCTCCTTGAGACTTTGGGGATGAGTTCTATCATTCACTTAATTTGACACTGAGGAACAAAAAGATGAAATTAAATAACTGGCCAAAGTCTAGACCAAAGAATAAAGTCAAGTATCCAAGTATATTTTTTTTTCAAATCCCCATCTTCTTTTTGCTCTATCCCCACCTCTTTTTATTTTATTATGGTTTGTGAGTTGTCTCACAAACCTCCCAGTTGGGCCTTTCAGTCAGTGCAAGAAGAAATGGTCCCAATGCAGAAATTTCCCTGAACAAAAGTCTTCTATCTACTACCATTACATGCTGTTTAATTATGATTCCTTACCATATGGTGAAGGCAACAGAAACACAGAGCAATTATTACACATAGCACAAGGGAGCATGCCCAGGCGGACTGGCATGAAGTTTAAGAGAAGAGGTTGTTTAAGGCAACTATAGGGCTATAAGATGTTAGTAGATGATTTGGAAAAGGAGCTGTAATATCTTTCACAGTAAGTAATGAAAGGGAAACAAAATAAAGGGGGAGGGGGAATCCTTCCAAAGCATCACAATAATCCAAAATAATCATCTCAGGAATTAAACAGCAAAGCACGTACAAAGCTAAAATGATAAGGCAGTGAGACATAGAAGAGCAAGGACAGTTAGCAGAGAAGTTGAGAGACAAGAAATCAAGTCTTACCTGGATTTCTCAAAAGAAACATGACAAGGAAAGAGAAGGTGTGAGGGAAGCTGAAGAAGAGGTCACATATTTAGAACCCATGGATGTCTTTCTCATGTAGTATAATATAAACTGAAAAAAATATTTTCTCTCTCTTTCCCTCTAGTCCTCTCAAGTTATAAGCTGTTCAACTATTATAAGTGGCTTAGTCATTCCCAATTCCTAATGTATAAAATGGCGAGATTTTTGCATAACTGGTAATAAAGAGTTAAATAGGAACTTAATGGCTGGGTCACATGATTTTGGATAGAGATCAGGTAGAATATTTCAATGTCTTCTATGCAATCTCTGGCAGGTAATCATCTAGCCCATATTTGGATGAAACTAGAGATGGGGACCACGTTACCTTATAAATCTACCTATTTCTTTTTGGACATGAGGGAATTCTAAGATTATCATTTATTCTTCACAAAAATCCTGTACAAAATTTATTCTACCCATTTTATAAATGATATAATGAAGGTATAAGAAATGATAGATCACTTGTTTGAAATAATACAGTGAGTTCTGGAACCAAGATTTGTACCCCAAATTGTCTGACCATAAGTCGTATATCTTATTATTCCATATTTATTCTCTCTGCAAGGAAATTATGGAAGAATCTGATATGCCAGAATGAAATCCAGATATGCCAGAACAAAATCCAGATACTCTCTGCCAGTTTCAATCCTCCCATTCACTAATCAAATTACTGGCAAAATAGAAATGAAGCTTTATGAGTCATGGCTTGCTCCAAATGCTGAGCCCTCATGGTCGCTGCATCATTTTCTAAATGTTCATAGAATATTTTATAATTACAGAATTCTGACAAGCTCAATGGCAGTAATGACATTGAGGTTGCCAATGTAGAAAACAGAGCCAGCTTGAATGAATTCAATCCCTGATTCTATCACTTGTCAGCTATTATCACCTTGGGGGAATTATATAACTTCTCTATATTTCAATTTACATATCTTTAAAATGGGAATAGTGACAGTGACTTCCTGAGAGATTTGTTATGTGGATTAAATTGGGTTATTAAGTGTAAAGTTCTTAGAACAGAATCATACAGGCACTCAATAAATGCTAGTTAATGATTTTTTTTATCAATCTATATTGTCCATAACATATTATTTTCAGTTTTGAAAACTGGTACATTTTCCTATCTATAGTGTTCTCACAGATTTCATAAGACCCAAAATTCTAGAGAAATTCCACTGTGAATATCTGAGATTTATTTCAGTGTAAAGAAATACATATTTCTAAATTAAATCTTACTTAAATTTTATTAGACTATAAGCCCCACCCATGAAGGCAGAGTTTGCAGGCCCAGAATAGGACTCAAAAATATTTCAGAGCAGTAAAGCATTTTCTTATAACCTCAGATTCTTTGGGTCTCAATCCACTTGTAGTCAGTTTTATGCTCTCCTTCCCTTGACATTGAAGAAATTTATGTTACTCTGCTAACATTAAACCATCTGTCTAAGGTAAGGGGTTATCAGACTATCATTTTTTAAAATTTTTCTTTATTTGAATACATCTTTTAAAATCACTGATATCAAATTGAACATTTTTATACCAACTTTATTCACTGTAGGACTCATGAAACTATTTTTGCCACTACTGTTAAAAAATCACATTTAAATGTTTTATTACCTATTCACTTGCTAGGGGCACTTACTTATTCCTCTTTAAATATGATGTAATCAGAAAGCTTACTGCAGCCACATCTGGCTTAGCTTGCTTTTCCCCCATTTTTTCCTTGTAAATACATTTTAAAAATTACTGATGAGCTTTCAGGTACTCTTTTAAATTGGATTCTTGAGGTGAGTAAGGTAAGTGAAGGGAAACCTTCCTCACCTCTTTCTAATCCTGGTCCTTCTCCTTCCTTTCCCTTGTTAAAGGAATCCTCATCTCCAGGGAGCCTTATCTATTTCTCTCCGTTCTATCTAAAAAAGAAAATCTTTTATAGTAATGGAAAGTGGTCCCTAAGCAATTTGGCAAACAAAATATCTTGTGTGTTTATATAACTTATTTGCATTGCATGATCATTTTTCAAGTTTAACTCCTATTTGATGAAAAGAAAGTCCTATTGTAGATATCAAATAGAAATCTTAAACCACAGCCTCACCAATAAACATCAGATACTTTTAATGACCTTTGTACCAGCCTGTAGTCTCTTATGCTCTGGGAAGCCAGTGTCATGAAGAACTGGGTATATGGAATTGGTACCCTTATACACTGACCCTAGACTAGCTTTACTCTGGGGAGAAAGACTCTGGGGAGAAAGACTTCTAGATAGAAGAAGACATCTCCCATCTGAAGGAAACTATGCCTGCAATAAGGTATCTTTTATTTTTGTCACTTCTGTTACCTACTTCTCCCATACTGCCAGTATGGCTGGTCTGAATTCCCAAGTCCTCCTTTGACTTCTAGTTTCTTCCTTACAATTGGCTCCTACTATTGGCTTCGAATTGACTTATCACTTCACCCTGGTCTTCTATCCCTTGATTCCTAAACTTAGCCCACTATTCATCTTGTTTCTTTCCCTTTAATTCTAGCCTCTGCCTTAGTGTTTAGCATCCTAGGTCCTGGTCATACCACCTATAATCACTGCTTTCCAGAGCCTAGATTCACATTTTACTTAAAGTAACTGCAGTGTTTGCTGAAAGATGCCTAAATCAACATGGTCTTGGGGATGGGAAACCCTAAAATAAACCAAGTTCCTGTTTGAAGTCTTTCTCAATGACTAGTTGTTCTGAGCATGAACATAATTTAGTAGTGAACGGGCACATGACTGTTGGTGACATGGTTTAAATGTTGAGAATTCCCTTAGTTGCCTAAAATAATCTTCAAAAATTTGCCTTTCAGTTGTATGGAAGACCTTAGAACTGAGGGGTCTAAAGATAGATATTAGTTTGGGGCTGAAATCCATATTCAAAAAAAGTTTCCTCTTCCAGGGTTAACTCCAGATGGAGGCAATTATTATTCCTATGAACTAACTTGCTATTTTGGTTCCAGAGCGAGCATTTAGAGTTGATTGCCAAACATTAAGGCAGTCTGAATCTATTTAATGCAAGATATGGTACACATATACAAGCACACAGAGTATAGGAGGCTTAAACCAAATCTGTGGTTATGTTCCAGGCCAGAAAAATAACAGTGTTTAATTTATAATGTTGTGACTCAGCAACCCTCTTCAGAAGCATTCACTATGGATGAGAAAGAGAACAAAGGGATTAGGTATGAAGACAGTGAATTAGGAAATTCACGTTAAGTACTCTTAGGTTTCTCCCTCATCTTTTACTTTCCCTGCTCCCAAATTCTTCCCAGCCAGTTACCAGAGACAAAAGTGGTCTGAACTTTCTATCCTGAGGAAGGAGGTAGGGGGAACAGTATTCCATCAGGATCCCTCAGAAGGATTCAGGATAAGAATGTAGACTGTCCTTTTTCATCAAGAATAAAAGGCTAAGAAACCAACATTCAGTTATCAAGGGGGTAACTGAGAAGTACAAATTTCTCCTCAAATGTATTACAGGGAAAGGACAGTACAGGAGAGATGGTTGGGAGTTGTGAGGAACCAATGCACCAATGCAGGAAACAGGGGGAAATCTTGTATCACAGAGGTACCTACCTGTCTGGGCAAAAGTAGTAGGCCCCTTGTTGGTTTCTATAGAAGAGAGGGGCCAGTTGGCCAGAGACATTAGACTGTAAATGGGGGAAGGTACTGAAGAAGCTATTGTTTACCAATTGGGATGAAACTATTATAATATTTTTCACAACTGATGCAAACTTGCTGGCTATCAGATCTGGG
The DNA here is from genome assembly GCF_048772815.1 of Callospermophilus lateralis. NCBI lineage: Eukaryota > Metazoa > Chordata > Mammalia > Rodentia > Sciuridae > Callospermophilus > Callospermophilus lateralis. The sequence goes on along the minus strand of NC_135325.1, from coordinate 57,955,145 downwards.
TATAAGGGAATGAGAAAGAAGCACCGTTCAAGTCATGAGAGCAAAGGTGAAAAATACCAAGAAAAAATTGTTCATTGCCTATGATATTCATGCCACACCAGTGCTCCTGATATGGAATTGCTGCCAATCTCCAGCCTGTTTTTCTCCTAGCAGTTGTTGACCACTTCACTGGCAGCCTGGGTATGAGGAAAAGGAAGGGGATGGTGCCTCGTGAGGTGCCCATTTCCCTCAGGGAAGAAAAGGTGCGGTTACCTTCTTGCAAAGAACCATCTGGTGGTCAAACAGGAAGAAGACCCGTTGCTGGTTGCGGCCATAGGGCTGGTAGATCCAGGCCATCTCCCCAGTGTAGATCAGCTCCGAGCTCCTGTCTAGGATATCCTCGCCCTAGGAAGGACATGTGATGGTGAGAGGCAGCCAGGTAGGAGGGATGGTCCCATTTCTTACCTGGAATCACCCAAAGCTAGGATAAGAGGAAGCCAGAGAGGGCCTGGTGGAGAAGGAGAGAGAAAGGGACTCCTTGGAGTCCTTGAAAAGCTTTACAACCATATTCTTTTTCACTTTGAGGCTTCGGGCCTTACTACCCAGGATTGATACAGCTCTCTATGTACTCTCTTACTCATGTTCTCTCATTCTTTCTTGTTATCCATCTCTCTTCCCTAAGAATCCTTTTCTGCTCCAGTTTCTCAATCCCTACTCTTTTCTCTCAGTCTCTAATATTGAGCAAGTGGTAGAACTTTTTATGCTTCCCAGACAAGTAGAAGGGAACAGAGAAGGGCAAGAAAAAAGATGATAAACAGAGAAAAAGAGAATAATTCACTCACCCTCTTATAATTGTTTTTTTCTTTCTCCTCTTAGTTCATTAAAATTCACTGATTAAAAAAAGAAACTTCACTACCACATTCTTCCTTGGTTTATTATCCAGGGAACCTTTAACTCCTCTGCTACACAGAATCAGATTTGAAAGAAAAGTACTAAGACACTTGATTCCTCCCTAATTGAATTCAACATTGTTTCCAAAGGCTCCCCTTCTTTTTTGAACTGGGGACTGAACCCAGGAGCACTTTATCACTGAGCCACATTCCCAGTCCTTTAATCCTTTTTTTTTTTAATTTTGAGAGAGGGTCTCACTAAGTTGCCGAGGCTGTCTTCAAACTTGTGATCCTCCTGCCTCAGCTTCCCAACTCACTGAGATTATAGGTATGCATCACCATACCCAGCAAGGCCCCCTTCTTTAAGGCAAGTCTGACAGGGCAGAAGTATGATGGGATGTCTGTAGATGCCAAGTCAGATGTGGTCCCTGTTTTCAAGGAGTTTACATCTCAGCAGAGGAGATTAAGGTAGGTGGGCTCAGATATCATAGAATACAAGGAAAACCAAACCAAAGTCAAGAGCACAGAGATAAGAGTTTTAAGGTCTATGTGAAAATGTGAAATAAGAGCAGTAGCCCATGAAGTAGAAGAATTAATATTTTCTGAGTTCCTATATGCTAGATATTTCAGTCTACCATATAATTGTCCATGGGGTGGATATTTTTACTCCAATATTATAGTTCCAAGTACAGAGAGGTTAAGTAGTAGGCCAAGATCACCCAGCTACTTTGCTACAGATCTACAATCCAACTCTAATTTCTATGGTTCCAGAGATTGTACTCACTTTCTATCCTATATTGTCTCTAGGCCAAAATGTCACTGGAAGGTCTTCTCCCTGGCTTTCAGTTTTCTAAGCTGAAAAGGATTATCTTTACAGCCCCAGTCCTAATACTCCAACACTAAGATGTCAAGCCTTATATGCAAAAGCTTCAAGGAATGATTAGAAATATAAGTCCCTGCATCTGCCCATAAATAATCAGAGGCAAATAGCCCAGGCAGGATGGTATGTCAAAGTGGGGGACATCTGGAAATGGTGTTCATAAGTATACCATTTTCTCTAATTTAAGTGATGGGAAAAAAGGGAACTCAGTGGAATTATTTTCTAATAATAGAATTTAATAGAAGCTCAGAAATACTGTTTCAACTCTAGGCTCAGCTTCAGGATTATCTAAGATCTAGTTAAACAATCCTGCTTGAGGGAATGGACATACTTTCCTCCAAGTTGGGGAATAGTGTTGGCTTTCCTGTTGGAGGTATGGGAAGTTAATAGTAGTACCTGTCTACCATGCCCCACCTTAAATGAAAGCTATCAAAGGGGCCAATAATATAAAATATGGCAAAGATACCTTACGATATTAATTGCTCAAGTGAGGATGATCAGACCAGGGGGAATAGTCAGTATTTGCTGGTCTACCCACTGCACCAGCAAGGGGCAGTCCAATTTTATTTTAAGTACTTGCCCCATATAATTCCAAGAAAAAAAATTAAAAAAAATCTTATATGCTCACCAAGCTGAGTGAACTAAAGCAATCTAAATATCCTAATTGTGCCTCAGTTTCCTCATACTTAATAAGGATAAAAACATTACCAACCCTATTGTGATAAATATTTAAATGAACATATAACAAAGTGCCTAGGAAGGTAGACATACTGTAAGATCTACACAAATGATATTTATTATCCTATGGCTGCATGCCCTGGGTACTATATGTATCCTGTTTCCTACTAACACTATAACCTGATAAGGTTTGTACTATTTTATTCCCCAAAGTCAAGATCAGAGAAATTGGAAGTAACTTTCCCAAAGGGGCAGAACTCAGGACAGACTCCCTCTAAAGCCCATGTTCTTATTCACCATACTGCATTAGAATGATGACACCTACCCCAGTGAAACAACCAGCTTCAATTGAAGATTTCTGAGGCAAGAATCTCAAAAGAGCTGAGCTCTGGGTCTAGTGCTGCTATCAACTCAACTCTGTGCCCTTAGAATGTATCTCTTTTAACCTCTTTCCTCATTTAAAGTGGAGCGAATAATTATATCTACTGTTTGTTCCACTCCACATGGCTGCTAGAACACATCAAACATCATTGTGATGAAAAGGGCCCTCTCATTGTTTATAGCTCTAATTCTTGTCTCCTCTGCCCAACCAGCACCCAAGTACGTATCTGTTTGTCTTGCTCCCAAAATTGCAATACCTTCCCACTTCCCAATCCCCTGGGCCTTCTGTTCCATTCCTATAGGATTTTGCCCATGATGTTCCCTTTGCTATGAATGTATCTTCCCCCCATTAGATGACCAAGGGCATATAGCATTGATTCCAATATCCTCTGTTATGGTTTAGATATGAGGTGTCCCCCAAAAGCTCATGTTTGAGACAAATGCAAGAAAGTTTACAGGGGAAATGATTTGGTTATGAGAGTTTAACCTAATCAGTACATTAATCACCTAATAGGGAATAACTGAGAGGCAACTCTAGGATGGGTAGGATATGGCTGGAGGAGTTGGGTCATTGGGGGGTAAATGCCTTTGCAGTATTTACTTTGTTGTAAGTCAGTGGAGCTCTCTGAATCCTGGTGACCATGTTCTGAGCCATTTTCCTCCACCACACTCTTCTGCCTCGATGTTCTGCCACACCTTGTGGCCAGAGCAATGGAGCCAGCTATCTATCCACTGAGACCTTTGAAACTGTGAGCCTCAAATAGACTTTTCCTCCTCTAAAAATTTTCTCAGGTCTTTTGGTTACAATGGCAAATAAAGCTGACTAAAACATCCTCAATGACTAGTACACAGGGACTGGTAAAGAGATGTTAATAATCACATATTTGCTCAAAACCGTCTAATAGCTCCCAACCAAAGTGAAAGCCAAAGTTCTATGAAGACACAATCTTACCTCTCATTACTTTTACACCCTCATCTACCCCTACTCTTTCCCATTCTTATGCCATTATGGCCAAACTGGCCTAGTCCTTGGTATTCCTTGAACACATATTTTCATATTTCATGGCCTTTGTATTTTTTCTTCCATCTGTCTGAAATTCTGTGTTCCAAGAATGATATGCTCTTTAATCTTCTTCAGATCTTTTCTCAAAAGTCATCTGCTCAGGTATTACCCCATTACTCTAGCCTGTTAGCCTACTTTATTTTTCTTCATAGCCCTTATCACTCCCTGACAACATAGTATATATGCTTGTTTCTTTCCTTTCTTCCCTACTGGAATATAAATTCAATAAGGGTGGGAATTTTGTCCCATTCACTGAAATATTTGCAGAATCCAGAATGAGACCTGACACAGATTAGGTACTCAATAAATATCTATTTAATAAATGAACCAAGGAATATTAAATAAATAGTGGCTATTAAAAACTACACAGAGCTCTCTTACCAGTTAATTTGCCTTCCTGTTCTGAAGCCAAAGTCTCAGAGAAGAAACTTTACCTTTTTCTAATGAATTATAATTCATTCCATTTTGCTCAACTTTATTCCACTCTAATTATAGGCTGACTGATATGTGTTTGTGGTCTGTATGTATCCTGTTTCCTACTAAAGTCAGATCCAGAGAAATAAGGCAAGGTAAACGCCATCCTTTTTCATCCACTTTGTCTTCAACACTGCCTACTGACAGAAGGGCAGAGAAATAAACAATCCATCCAGTCCCTCATTTGATCTTCTGGTTCCAGAAGCTTTTAAATAAATGATTTTGTTGCCTCTATTACATTGGGATTTTGTATTTCCTCCAACTTCTTTGGATTCAATCATCTAGTAGTAAACTGGAAAGGACCTTGGGTATTATACAACCAGGATGGAAGGGGATTGGTACCACAAGAAGGATATTATAACCACATAAAATTAAACTCCTGAACATGAGCTGTGAACATGGGCTCCTGCTAAAATTATACATAGGAAAAAGATTTAAAAGAAACTGTCAGGGATATGTTCCTTTTCCCTTCGTTTCAAGAGGATTTAATGAATCTGAAAGGTACCAAAGTGTCAGTTCAACTAAACCTCAGCATCAGAGAAATTATAAATAGAAATTTTCCAGAAACTGTAATTCCTGAAAACAGGTATTTCTACCTGCTGCTCACAGAAACTGTTCTAATATATTATTACTTAGAGAGATGGGTAACAAGTTAACTTATCTATTTATTTTTAAGAAGTCCTGAGGATGCGGCAAAAGGAAGGGTACTTCAAGATGACAAGAGTTGGGGATGGTAACTGGAGTTGGGTAAAGAGACGCAAAATGTTCATGGAGAAATATGAGGGGGAAAAACAGGTCTTGAAATAAAGCAAGACTTCCTGCTCTCCAGCCAGATGCTGTGATTTATTGAGCAAGCATCAACTGCCTACATTTCTCCACTCCTCCCATTTCCTCTTCAAGGGAGATTAAACTCTAAAGGTTTCTCTTATGACTCCTGCTTTTCATTTAACAAATGAAGCTAAAATTATTATTTGGATGATTTTGACAGATACTCTATTTGTTCAAACATCTGGGAGGCAAGAGGATGGCAGAGATAGCAAAGCATTGCTTCTTTTTGGTTTGTAAGGCTTGTCCATATCAGCCCATAGCAATACGGCAAGAGCTCTTCTTTTCTGTCTCCCCCCTCTCTCTCTCTTGTTCTCTCTTTCTCTATCTGCCTTTTCAATTTCTTGGGCAATTGGAATACACAAATAACCTATATCAGAGAACCAGAGAGGTTCTGTCACCTATCCCAAGAGGCAGCAATCCTTTGAATGTCCATGTTCTATTGCTTTCTGGGAAAGACTCTTCTATACTCATCCATCTTTAGTTATACAGGTATTTGGATCCTCCTCTCTCCAAGGTAGTCTCACTGTCTTGTTTAAACATAGATTCTATTGAAAAAACAAGTTGCTATAACATTACGAAGGACAGCAACTGGGCTGCAGGAGGCAGAAGGTTAGGGGAATTTGTGGTTTAGTAGTGAAAATAACACAACAAAGGGAATCAGAAGACTAGATTCAAGTTCCACTTTTGTCACTGACTTGTGTGACCTTGGTCAGTAATAAGTCTCTCTCTGCTTCTCAGTTCCTCACTATCATGACAAGGTATGGGAGGGTGAATAAGGATGAATGTGAGTATAAATAAGAATTTATGCACACACTATCATGGTCAGGGCTGTTGGGGAGTATTCTAAGAGCCCGGGAATTCTTGACATTCTGTAGTCTTTAAGATCAGATTCAGCAAACATGACAGATACCTTAAAAGCTCTGGTCTCTGAAATGTACCAATCAGCCCTCACTAGAGGAAAAGCTTCCTAGACAGCAACACCCATAGAGCTAACAATTTCTTCAGTGACTACAGAGTCTGAGAAGAGCATTTTTATCTCCTTCCACTTCATTACAGACTCAATGTTTATACCCGCCCCCCCCAAAATTTTTATTAAAATCTAATCTCTTATCTACATTCTTTGAAGGTGAGGTCTTCTGAAGGCTTCCAAAACTGTGAGAAATAAATCTATGTTGATTACAAGCCACCTAGTCTATGATATTGTTATAGCAGCCCAGAAGAACTAAGACACCAATTTAGATGAGTAAAGGCTTCATCAAGCAGGAAGGTGCAGTGTTGTACAGGTTTAGATGAGATTACGGAATCAATCTATTGTACTAACAAAGGAACAATTAATATTAATTTTTGTACCCCTTCCCTAGAGAAACATAAATGAAATGTCTTCTGAGATGTTGAGCCTTTATATCACAGCTCAGGACTACAGAGTTTGGTGCTAATGAAGCTCCTGCAGTAGGCCAAGGGATTTGAAACTGTTATTTGTCCCCCATGGCCTATGATACAGGTATTAGAGGCACAGAGCACATGGAGGAATTAAAAAGTCTTTTAGGAATGGAGATTTGGAAAGATGTTCCAGGAATAGAAAGACAACTGCTCCTGGACACCTTCTCTTACATAGAACCCTGCCATGGTAAGAGACAAAGGCCTTCTAAGTAGCCACAATTTCAGAATGCCTCAGAGTTCATGGGCTTGCTAGAAGGCATTTGGCCCTGAACTCTGCCTTGAATCAGGAAACTGGCCAAAGCAAAAAGATACAAGGGAAGGAGAATCCACGACTTCTGAGTAAATCTTTGTCAGTGCTGGCTTAATCTTACAAGCAAGAGGGTCCCATTATATGAATTCATTTCTTTCTATAAATTTCAAAGAATCACTGTTATAATACTCTTTTATGAGGAAATTATCCTTCAAATAGGACCCTAAAATGTGTCAGCTGATCAGAATTGTGGTCTTTTCCAACATATATACTGAGGAGGAACAGAGGTATTGAAATAAAAGAAAGATGATTTTTTTCATCTAGAACTTGGTTAAGTAGCTATTTATAAGGCTGATGACAGTCCACTTGGAATAGGCCAATGGAGTTGCAATGGAGTTGCTTCTACTTCTACACTGTGACCACAAGGCACAATATTTCCACTCTCTCCCTGGTAGCATGTCTAGCCTCTCCCATCTTGGTTATATTAACTTATGGATAATCAGATTACACAAAGTGGGCCTAAGAGATAAATGTGAAATACCATTACTACTGGTTTCCTTGGTAGGCATATAGGAAGGAAGGCTTGAGTGACTTCAGCCACTTGCTTTCCAAGTTCAAAGAAGTCACAGATGTCTTCAATAGAATGAAAAGTTTTCAGGGTCTATTTTTATAAGATGATGATGAAAACAGATAGTGATCTGTGGATTCAGCAGGGATGATGGTCATGGACTAGAGTATGTAGGCTTGGACAGACTTAGTGACTATGTCAGGACAAGGTGATCTCACCAACAAGAAAAGAAGTATGTTGCTGTCCCAAATGGTTAAGAACAAGAGAATCAATCACATTGTATTAGTTAGTTTTCTATCACTGTGACAAAATACTTGAAAAAAATCAAGATACAGAAGAAAGGTTTATTTTGTCTCACAGCTTCAGAGGTTTCCATACAGGATCCACTGGCTCCACTGCTATGAGCCTGTGGTGAAGCAGAACATCATGGCGTAATTACATGGCAGAGCAAAGCTGTACACCTCATAATGGCCAGAAGTACACAGAGACACAGAGAGAATGTGTGTTTGAGAGAAAGCAAAAAAAAAAAAAAAAATCTGTGAACCCTGCTGCCAACACTGGGGCCAAGAATTCAATACATGAGCCTTTAGGGAACATTTACCATTCAAACCACAACACACATATTTGGTGACTGGGAATATATTAGTACATACTACTACTTATCCAAGTGTGCATCCCATAGTCACAAATCTAGGACTTGAAAAATGTTTGAAGGGTTACTGACTTAACTCAATTGTTGTTTCCAAACAATACTCAAAGAGATAAACCTTTCTTTTCTTTTTAAATTTTTTTTAGTTGTGTATGGACAGAATGCCTTTATTTTAATTGTTATTTTTATGTGGTGCTGAGGATCGAATCCAGTGCCTCACACATGCAATGCAACCACTCTGCCACTGAGCTACATCCTCATCCCCTTTCTTTTCTTAATGAATTATTGTCACAAAGATTTCACTAATCTTCTTAGAAAGCTATTAATTACCTAGTACCTCTCATTAGCAGGAAGCTTTGCTTTGGGCCTAATCTAAATCCTTCCAGTTGCTCCTAAAATCTAATTCCTCTTTGTTCCCCCCTTGGCTTAGGTGAGCTTTCAGCAAGCTCCCTGGAATCCCCAACACCCCTATTGGTAAGAGTCCTACCTCCCAGTCTAGGACAGAGGCCTGCCACTGGGCAATCTTGTCGATATTCTCCAAACGTCGCTTGCGTTCGTTGATTTGCTGAGTCACATTTCTCATGACAGCCAAAGCAGCTGCCACATATCTGTAATCACTGTGAAGAAACAAGAATGCAAGTTGGATGAACCAATATGCCAGAGAACCAATGTTCTAGATGCCAATCTTAACATCCACTCTATACTCTTTCTCCTTAGTAACAGTATTGATTTTCAGATGGGAACCCATGAGACATAGAATAAAAGACTACACTTCTTTTTTCTCAGCAGGGATGACTATATGACTAAGTTCTGTCCAATGATTATACAAATTATCATGCTGGGCAAGACTTTTGGGATATCTCCTTTAGGGAACAGAGCACATCCTTCTTAAGTACTTCCTCCATCCTGATGTTTAAAATATGAATGGATGGCTGAAGCTGTACTCATATGCAGGATCATGATGACAAGGCCAATACCCTAGGGGTAAAATAACTGAAATCTGAAAGGAGCCTGAGTCACTGATGACCATGAAGCCACTATGCCAGCCATGGGCCTCCTACCTTATGGTTTATTTTGCATGAGAAATAGAGTCCCTCTCTGTTTTTACACCACTATTGTTGTGTTGTATTTGATACAGCCAACCAAAGTCTAAGAAGGGAGATTTTCATATGACATAGTCCAGACAACATAATCATCTCTCCCATTATTTCTAGGGAGCCTCTGCCCAAAGTCACTTTTCTTCCTGCACACAGTTTTTAAAAATACAGAATTTGAAACCAAAGTCTATGAGCTCAAACTCCACTCATTTGGCAAGTCTCACTCACTCCCCCCTTAATTCAATTTTCTTTTATATAAAATGGGAAGAATCATGGTAGAATTTATTCATGGGGTTAATAAATTAAATACAATCATCCATGTAAATTGTTTTACTCTTGGCCCATAAAAAGTGTTATCAGTATTATTACAAGTCATACATTTCTCTATTAGAGAAATCCCATGGGATGCCTTCCCCTAAACCCAGAATTTTAACACTTGGCCCAGCTTCCTAGGACTTTGGATAATCCATGTATTGAGGTTTGCATCATTCTGCCCAGTTTTCTCTGATCTGATTTCCAATTGAATGGCTCCTGTGAAAGGCAAAATGAAAGTGAGATGTCAGCCATTGGATAGAGCTACAATAAACTGAGAAGGCAAGGCATGTGTTATAGTTCAGTCTTAATACCTTTCCTTAGAAAAGCTGAAAATGCCTTGTGCTCATTAACTTGCTCACTTTCATAGCACCAATTAGAAAATAGAAGGGAAAAATGAAGAGGTACAATTACTGCCTTTTTCTTTCTGAATACATTGAAGAACGTCGTAGATCAAACACAGGCACAGGGAAGGGAGTTCTAACTGCCAGGGCAAAAGTTATAGAGCATATCCCCTTAGTTGGTATCCATGACTAATTTGTTCCCTATGTAACTTCCAGATCCATGGACCTCAAAAACTACTGCATTCTATCACCTCCAGTTATAGATTACACCACCTAACCAATTTATTCTGTCACAAGAAACCTGTTGGAAAAATTGTTTTAATTCTGAGCAATAATGAATGTTAGGTATTAACTGTTTTTCTAATGGCTCTCACTAATGACTCATCTTGAGATTGTGACAAGCTGTCTAGAACCTATATCTTCCTCAACCCGTATCTGAGCAGCTAGTTATCTTACCATCTCCCACCAAACTCTACAAAAATTTGGGGTTCATCTGTCCTAAGAAACATAATGTAGCTTTGAACTATGCTGAAAAACTGCCTTTCTGGAACTCTTAAGGTCAATTATGCAATATATAATTTAACTAGTGAATATTATTACTCCACAAGTAAGATTTTAAGAGCTCTTGACGATGTCCATTCAACAGATACTCAAGATATAGGGCAATTTAAAAACTGTCATACAAAAACATATAAGAATCACTCTTTGATGGCTCACAAATCTCTCTGTGCACAAAATTTACCTAGATAATACTTTTAAAAGCTAGATGTTGAGACTATTACTTATACTTTATGTCCTTGTTTCAATATAGACTTGCACTCTGTCATTTTCCCTTTCTGGGTCTCAGCCTTTCCAGCTGTATAACAAGGAAATCTGACTAGAAGAGATAGCTTTCCTAATCTATGTAGGATATATATTCTGTATTTTAAAGTTAATTTTGAAATATCTTTTAATTTTATCAGGGGGTTCTTCAATGTCCTTATTTGCCCTCAAGAAAACATCTCAGCTGGGAATGTAGCTCAGTAGTAGTGCACTTGCTTAGTATGAATGAATCCCTGGGTTCAATCCCTAGCACCACCCCCACAAATGCAAACAGATCCTCAGAAAGCTTGGAACTCAGTTCTGGTGATGGGCTGTACTAAGTCTGTTCAAGTGTGACCTAGTCTTCTCCAAATTTCAGGTCTAATAAGCAGCTAATATCATTGCCTCAGGGAGAAGAGAGTAGAGTCCTCCTTAGTAAAGTCCTATTTCACTTGCCTCCCTCACAGCAAACAGGTCAAGGAAGGCAGATCAATCATTGACCCTGTTACTCATACAAGAGGGAAGTCAAGTATTATTACATTTGTGTTAAAATATGAAATTTGCCTAGGGCTCCAGAACCACAGAAGCATATTACTTATATTTTACTAAAGAAACAACATCAATTTGAAAATGAACATGAGGATTGACCTAGAAGCTAACTTAAACCAAACCAACTGATCCACACCCATGGCCTTATGCATTTGCATTTGGAAATCAGCACTAAATGTGTCAGACAATGGAGCCAAATGGAAATAGAAAGTGGGCCTAATAGGAGTCATGCTGAAAGCTATGAGAAATTGGGCAAAGCCCTTCTTTCTTCTCAGAGTACTCAATCCAAGGAAGAGAGCTGAACAAGTCTAAGATCAGGGATTCAACATTAATTAAAATAAAGTTAGAAATAAGGTAGGGGTCAAAGTCTGAGGTAAGACCTGTGAAAGAGTGGGAATGTTCATTGTAGGTCACACCTATTGTTGGGGGATTACCTGCAGCATACACCTTAATGGTAGGAGGTGAGTGGTATCATTTATATTCTTGGTACTTATTTATTTTTTTTAATATTTTAAAAATAGGAAACGAAAATTCAGGGGAAGCCTCAAGTCTGTTTTCTAATAGCCATACTCTGGCTTTATTGAAAATACACAACTGGGTTGGGACAGAGTAAGGTAAAAACACTAAAGAAGACCATGCAGAAGTTCAGAGTTAGTACAAGTTGTCCAGACTATCATCAGGACATTTGAGTCTTTCAACAAGAGTGAATTATATAGTTGAACATTTATTCCATCAGAGTTGATTCATGAAGCCAAGCTCAGGACTAAGGTAAAGGTTTAAATCTCTGCTGCTTGAGAGTAGGGCATGCATTGTACAATAATAATGTGCATGCACTTTGTGTGTGTGAACCAATTTACAACTTCACAAGCAACTCTCAAAAATATTCCTTAACTTCACACAAAGCAGCCTTGTGAGGTAAGCAAGCATGTATCATGCTGTTTTGCAGATAAGGTAACAGAAGCTCAGAAAAGGTAAAAATGATATATATCTTCAATAAGGATCAACATGTAAAATAAACTCACTCCTATCTCCCTCAATTTCTTACCTGTGGTCTTGAGCAGTATACTTGAGGAGCTCAGCCAACTGTAAGGGATACTTGCAGATCTTTTGCACTGGAGTCAAAAGGAAACCATCAATAGCAATGTCAATCATCTGCTGCAAGAGGCGACAGGCCTCAAAGAAGTGCTGGTAGCGACTATCCTTCATCAGCTTGGAGAGCTCCATGCAGGCGTCCAGATGGTTGTTGCAATATTCAGAGTATATCCAGAATCCATCTTGCTATTGCCAGAAAAAAAAATGAAAGAGAAAGGCTACTCAGGATTCCATAGCAAGTCTTGAAATAATAGAAAGGAAGACCATGTTCTTATGTAGGAATGTTAAAATAATGTCAATTATGCTTAAATTGATCCATAATTTAATCATAAATATTTGAAAAGAAATTATTTAACAATTAGAGAAACAAACTGTAAAACTCAATATAGAATAAGTAGAAAATAAGTACAGAAAAGAAAGGTAAAGAGAGGAGACCGATTCTAACAATAATAAAAGAGAGTTTGGCAAGTATATCTGATATTTGGTCATAAAAAGAGATCAGAGATTCTACTTTTGTCAATGACAAACTAAGGTGTTTCAATACACCCTGCCACTGAGAGCAGCTAGAAAAGCTGAAAATTATAATAAAATCTCTCTGAAGAAATCATTATCCAGAGCTTCAAATTACCTTCATAAAATATACCTTCAGAAACATATCTTGAAGTATTTAGGCCATGATGAGTGTAAGATGAGTGCTGAGGGAAAAATGTATGAGTATGTATACCTGTGTAAGTATTATATGCATATAGAGAAAAGAGAACAGTTGAGAGATAGGGAGAGCATACTCAAATGATGAAACAAAACAAAAAGGTGAAATGTTAACAATAGTGAACCTGGGAGTAAATAGTATACGGATATCCTTTGTATTGTTCTTATTTTTCAACATTTCTATAAAATTTAATTTATTTCAAAGCCTAAAAAATCCTTATGTTTTTCTCATATGTTGCTAAATACTAAATAAAAAATCACCTGATACATAAGAATATAAAACATGAACAAAACATGATAGAAAAGAGGCAATAGAAAATAGACAAAAAAATCAAGATGAAGTTATTACAAATGTACTTTTCAAAACAAAACAAAACAAAACAAAAAACAGTACATAAAAAGAATAATATGCTGGGGCTGGAGATGTGGCTCAAGTGGTAGCGCGCTCTCCTGGCACGCGTGCGGCCAGGGTTCGATCCTCAGCACCACATACAAACAAAGATGTTGTGTACACCGAGAACTAAAAAATAAATATTTTAACAACAACAACAAAAAAGAATAATATGCCATAAATACAAAGGATCTGTCTCCTCCAAAAAGTTAACATCATTCTCAAGGGTGAAATATTGAATGTTTTCCCCTAAGTTCAGAAACAAAGCTCCTAATTCAATCTATGTATGTATATTTCCTGCCTCGTTTTGCCACCTCTTCTCTCTTAGAAACTTTCCTCTCATCAGAGTCTCCCAATGATGGAAATTTCAAAACAAAAAGGTTCTTCTATCTTCCTTCAAAGCCAGCTTGAATAAAACCCATTTGCCTACCAAATTGACTCCAAATATTGGTGGAACAAAAAGCAGTGTAGCTTAGCCTTTTTCTCTGAGTGTCAATAATACCAACCAGTAACAACATCAGTAATGTGTCAGGATACAAAGCCAATGTACAAAAATCAACTGTTTTTCTATATGGCAAAAAACAATATAAAGTTGAACTTAAAAAATACCATTTATAATAATATCAAAAAGCATTAAATACTTAAAAATTAAATTTTCAGTGGAGAACATCAGCAAGATGTCACAGTAAGACATGTCAGATTTCAAAACTTTGGCAGCTATCTATTCATGAACAAAAATATTTCAGAAAGAGAGTAGGAGTCCACTTAAGAAGCCACAGAAATATAGTTGAAGAAAAAAAAAACCTAAGAATAACTACACAAAAAGGGTTGGAATAACAGTTTCATTTTTCCTGCCTCATTTACATCCCCCAAATTCTGCTCAGGTCAGAGAAAGCACTTCTTTGGCTCATATGCCCCCTTGTGGGGAAAAGGAGAGCAGCATATACAATCAGATTCCTCAGCTTTTTAGAACATTGCTCAAATGACCAACTTTAGTTTCACACCACCCAGATTTCTAGAGGACTGGGATGGCTGAGATGTCTGGAGACAGTAAAGAACAAGGAAGAAGAATGGGCATCAGTATCAGCCAGGCACTGGGAATCACTGTGACTCCCCAGTGACCTGTTTGGCAAAAGAATCCAGCATCTCTCTGCTGAGGACTTCAACAGCCCTCATGGCTATTGGATACCACCTACAACTTCCACTACTAAGTACTACTCAATATTCAATGTCACAGGCCACAGTAGTTTGTTCTGCAAAGGACCCTAGCAGTTATCAATGCTGAGAAAACTAACTACTAACTTAGCAGCAACAACAGACCCACTACAACCTGTCACTGAGGGTGCCGGAGGTTTTTTGTTTTTGTTTTTTTTGTTATTTCTTTTTTTTATGTGTGGCAGGGATTAAACTCAGGGGTGCTTAATCACTGTCACATCCCAGCCCTTTAGTTTTTATTTTTGAGGCAGGATCTTGCTATGTTACTGAGAACCTCACAAAGTTGCTGAGGCTGAACTCAAACTTGTGCTTCTCTTGTCTTAGCCTCCCGTATTGTTGGGCTGTGATCAATTTTGCCTTAACAATCTACAGTTACATAATTCATGCTCTCTCTCTCCCTGCTCCCTGAGGCTACTTGGTGTTACGAAATTGCTGTTACAATAGGTGCCCCAGTCCTACAGTCTTCATAAATTCCAGGTCCCTGACCCACAAGCTCTTTCTCTCCTCTGGGTCTGGAGTTACTTGAGCTTGCCCCTACCATATTCATTCTGGCCCAGATACCTAGCCTTCTCTAAGTGCCTAAGCCACCAGCCCTTTTCCCTATAGCCATCATAGCTACTGTCTCCTTGAGAGCTCTTGCTCGGTGACCCAACTACCATTCATGTGTCCACAACAGTTCCATAGTCCTCCACCACAGACTACATCCTCACTACCATGTACAACCAAGGCTGACTCATATAGTCAGATGCCAACCCTGGCCATAAGATAAGCAGGTAGCCTTGTACCTCAGAGACTGCCCTCATCACCATGCTTATACCCATAGCTGGTCCAAGCAATTCTGGACACACGGACAACTCCAGCTCAGATGTGTAGATGTCTATTTATAAACAGATGGTTTAAACCTTGTCATTACCCTGAAGAGGGCTCTGCAACTGAGAAAGATTCATGGCCCTTCAAGCTTGTGGCCACTGTTGGTACCACCCATTGCTAATGGCTCCAGACCTTGTCACCCTCTATAAGTCCATAGCTGGCCTCTGCCCAACATATATGTGCATAAACTGGCCTCTTCAATATAGGTGTACACATTTCTAGCTTTGGTATTCATCCAGTCTCTGAACATATAGGTATATGAAGTCTTCAACAATTTTCACAGTACTGTTGACCTTCTACACCTTTTGCAGTTGCTAACATACCAGATCTCAGCTGCCTAACCAACAAGACATCTTTCTTCCCAGATATGGAATCACTGCATACTCCTAGAAAAAGTACTTTAAGACACAACACTTGTTGCCACACTGTACAGTATGCATACCCCCATTATCAATAACAGAGGAAGGTCTTTCCTTATCTACACTAGTCTATAAAACCTAGAGGAGGTGAATATTTCTTAAAATTTGCAGTCACTTTCACAAAACTACAAAGATCTGGAAGAATCATGGAAATACAATACCACCAAAGAAACACAACTGACCACAAAGAATTAGAGATGTTAAGAAAGAAAAAAAAGAAGAAAAAATAAAAATAAGATAAAAGAATAAGTGAAATCAATACAGATCATTTGAAATCACCCATAGTAGAAAAATAAATGTGAAAGAAAGGAGAGGGGGAAGTGTAGAGGATCTAATGTGACATCAAGAAAGCAAACATTGGGCTGGGGTTGTGGCTCAGAGGTAGAGTGCTTGCCTAGCATGCGTAAGGCACTGGTTTGATCCTCAGCACCACATAAAGTAAAAATAAAGACATTGTATCCCCCTATAACTAAGAAATAAATATTTTTTAAAAAGAAAGGAAACATCTGTAAAATTCAGGCATCCCAAACGAAGAAGACACAGAAAGAGAAAGAAATGTTATTTAAATAAATAATGTGAAAACTTCCCAAACCTGGGGGAAAATATAAACATTTAGGTGCAGGAAGTTTGGAGATCTCTAGTCAAATTCAGCCTGAAGAAGAGTTCACCAAGACAAATTATAAATAAACTGTCAAAAATCAAAGGTAGAGAATTCTAAAAGCAGCAAAAGAAAAGCATATCACATAGAAGCAAGTCTTGAGGACTTGCTATCACCATATTTCTGGAAGATTCTTAAATGCATGGTCCTATGGTTTTTGGATGTCTCCTCCAAAATTCACATGGAAATTTAATTGCAATTGTAGCCTTTTTAAGAGGTGATTATGTCATGAGGGCTTTACCCTCAAGAACAGATTAATGCTGTAGAGTGACTTACTTAATAGGAGAAGTGAATTCCTGATTAGAGAATGATTTGGGCTCATTGCACGTGCTGCTCCAGAAGTTCTAAGCAACAATTATTGGAGGTGTCCTTGTGATATTAAGCCTATAGATTTGCAGAATTCAAGAGCCATAAGGATATAGTTTCCCTTACCTAGATTTAAAAGGATATTGTGCACTTCCTTGGGTCTCGGGCAGATACTTGTCACATGGGCAGTACCAAAGAAGAGAACTCCCACTAGGGCAATGACTCATGGAATCACGGATGTGGGGTTACCTCCCATTCCCAGAACTATAGAACTACCAGTGTACAATGTGAGACTTGGAGAAATGCAAGCATGAGACTTCTGAGTGAATTGAAGCATTGGGTAATCCCATAGAAGTGGAGCTCCCTGATTTTGGGGGGTACAACTTCCCAGTGTGTCCTGAAGGCAGCACAGGAAGTAGAATGCTATTCTTGAGTCTTAAGACTTAATATTGTTAGCTCTGTTCTTTTTTTATTATTCATTTGGGATGTTGTCTTTATCTTGTTTCCTATTTTGACTTTTTCAAGTGGGAATGTCTGTCTTATGCCTGGTCCACTATTTTGGAAGTAAATAAATTGCTTTGATTTTACTGGTTCACAGCTGGAATGAATTTGCCTCAGAATAAATTATGCCTTGATTTTCACTCATATCTGAATTAGATGATACTCTAGACTTTGGACTTTAGATTTGATGCTAGGATGTATTAAAATATTGAAACTATTGCCAAAGAAGAAAGTTTTGTACATGAGGATACAAGTTTTGGGAGGCAAAATGCTATGATTTGACTGTATAACCTAATCTCATGAAATTTGTCCCTGTAAGAGTATTAAGAGGTAAGGTTTTTAATAGTTGATTAGGTCATGACGGGGCTCCACCATAACTAACATCTCAATGCTATTATAGCAGGAGTTGGTTAGTTATTTTGGGAGTGGGCTCCTAATAAAAGGATGAGTTTAGTTCAGTTTTTCTTTTGTATATATTCACTTGTTCTTTCATCAAGTTATGATGATGCAGCAAGAAGGCCCTCACCTGAGGTCAATAGCATGCTTTTGGATTTCCTAGCCACCAGAAATGTAAGAAATAAATTAATTTTTAAATACATTATCCTGTCTGTAGTACTCTGCAATTGCAATATAAAATGGACTAAGATACACGAAAATTAAACAATGTGCTATTGAATAATGAATGGGTCAAAGAAGAAAAGGAAAATTTTAAAACATCTTGAGAAAAATGAAAATGGAAGCACAATATGGAGCAAAAGCAATTTTAAGGGCTGTAGTAGAGCTCAGGAGCAGAGCACTTGCCTAGTATATCTGAGCCCCCAGGTTCAGACCCCAGCATCACATGCGCAACACACACACACACACACACACACACACACACACACACTTCTAATATGTAAGTTTATAGCAACAAATTCCTATATTAAATAGAAAAAAGATGTAAAGGAAACAACCTAACATTACATATCAAGGTACTAGTAAATGAACAAACTAAAACCAATGTTAGTAACAAGAAGAAAATAATAAAGATCAGAGCAGATATAAACCAAAGAAAGAATAGAAAAACTCTAAACTTTAATTTTGGGGGAAAACCAGAAAGCCTTTAGCTAAACTAACTAAAAAAAAAAGAAAAGACAGAAATAAAATCAGAAATGAAAGTGGAAACATTACAAAAATGACTTAAAAATGAAAAGGATCAGAAGGGACCACTATCTGGCTATCCTAAAGGAAATGGATCAGGGGCTGGGGCTGCAGCTCAGTGGTAGAGTGCTGCCCCACACGTGTGAGGCACTTGGCTCGATCCTTGGCACCACATAAAAATAAATAAATAAAGATATTTTGTCCATCTACAACTAGAAAAATTTGAAAGAAAAAAGAAATGGATGAATTCCTAGGAATGCAGAATCTACCATGATTGTCTCAAGAAGAAACATAAAGCCTTAACTGAACACCAAGACAGGCATTGAATAGTAATTAAAAATTTCCCAGTGAAGAGGAGCCCAGGGCTGGGTATAGTGGTGTATGCCTGTAAATCCAGTGACTTGGGAGTCTGAGGCAGGAGGATTACAAGTTAGAGGCCAGCCTCAACAACTTAGTGAAACCCTGTCTCAAAATAAAAAGGACCGGGGATATAGTTTAGTGGTAAAGCACCCCTGGGTTCAATCCCCAGTACCAAAACAAAAGAGGTTCCCAGGACCAGATGGCTTCAAGGCAGAATTCTATAATTTATTCAATTAATTAACATTAATCCCTCTTATACTTTCCAAGAAAATTAGAAATAGAAAGAATATTTCCAAACTCATCTTGTAACTCTGGCATTACCCTGACACCAAACATAGAAAAAGAAACATAAGAATAGAACACAGGAAAGTATCACTAATGAATATGAATGAAAAAAAAAATCCCAACAGAATGCTAACAAACCAGATTTAATAACTTATCAAAAAGATTTTACATCATGTCTAAGTGGGATTTATATCTGGGATCAGTTTGGTTTAACATATTCAATCAATTCATATGATATATCACATTAATAGAAAGAATGATTTAAAAAATGATAATCTCAATAGGAGTTTAAAAAACTGAAAAGTTCAACATCATGTTGCTATAAAATCTCGCAACAAAAATTTCCTGGAACATTGTGTCTATTTCATGGAAATAGACACAATGGTAAAATTCATATGGAACCACAATAAGGCCCAAAAGCAAACTTGAGAAGAAAAAACAAAATTGGAGCATGGGAAGAATGGAGGAACTTTGGGCAAATGGGAGGGAGAGGACTGGGGTACATGGGGGCTAAGAAAGTTGGTGGGATGAGATAGACATCATTAACCTAGGTACATGTATCACTACACAAATGGTGCAACTCTACATTCTATACTACCAGAGAAATAAAAAGTTGTGCTCCATTTGTGTACAATGAACCAAAATGCATTCTGCTATCATGTATAACTAATTAGAATTTTTAAAAAAGAAAAACAAACTTGGAGACATCACATCCCTTGATTTCAAAGTATATTATAAAACTATACAAATCAAAACAGTATGACACTGGCATAAAACCAGATACCTAGACCAATGGAACATAATGGAAGGCCCAGAAACAAACTGAAGCAAACAGTAAACTAATTTTGACAATAGCATCAAAAAGACACAATGAAGAAAGGCTAGCGTCTTCAATAAATATTCAAGAAACTGTATATCCACATGCAAAAGAATGAAATTAGACCTTATCTAATACCATACACAAAAATCAACTCAAACTGTATATAAGAGAACTAAATACAAGGTCTAAAACCATAAAACTGCTAGAATATAGAGTAAAAGCTCCTTTATATTGTTAATTAATTTTTTGATATGATGAACAAAAGCACAAGTAACAGAAGCAAAAACAAACAAGTGGGACTATATCAAGCTAAAAATCTTCCATA
The DNA here is from genome assembly GCF_048772815.1 of Callospermophilus lateralis. NCBI lineage: Eukaryota > Metazoa > Chordata > Mammalia > Rodentia > Sciuridae > Callospermophilus > Callospermophilus lateralis. The sequence goes on along the minus strand of NC_135325.1, from coordinate 57,934,872 downwards.
AAACAAAAGAAACAATCAACAAAATGGATAGGTAGCCTACATATTAGCAAAAAATATTTGCAAATATATATCTGATGGGAGAGTTCAATATCCAAAATATATAAGTAACTCACATAACTCAATAGCAAAAACAAAAAACAAAATAAACCCTGATTAAATATTGGCAATGGAGGGCTAAGTTTGTGGCTCAATGGTAGAGCACTTGCTTAGCATGTGCAAGGCACTGAGTTTGATCCTCAGCACCACATTAAAAAAAATAAATAATTTAAAGATATTATGTCCAACTACAACAAAAAATATTTTAAAAATATTGGCAATGAATTTGAATCTCTTTTCTCAGAAGAAGGTAAAAAATAGTCAACAGAAGCTGGGTGTTGTGGTGAGATCTGTAATCCCAGCATATTGGGAGGCTGAAATAGGAGGATCAGAAGTACAAAGCCAGCCTCAGTAACTTAGTGAGCACCTAAGCAACTTAGTGAGACCCTGTCTCAAAATAAAATATAAAAAGGGCTAGGGATGTCACTTAGTGCTTAAACACCCCTGGGTTCAAGTTCCAGTACAGGTACATGAAAAGAATTCAACATCATCAGGAAAAGGCCAATCAAAACCACAATGAAATATCACGTCACATTTTTTAGAATGAATATTGCCAAAAAAGTGAAGAGATAATGTGTGCTTTCCAGGGTATAGAAAGAAAAATGAATAATTAGATTTCCATAAAATTAAAAGCCTATGGTTTTCAAAGACACTGTTGAAAAAATGAAAAGCTAAGTCTTGTACAGTGGTGCATGCCTATAATCTCAGTACTGGGGAGGCTGAGGCAGGAGAATTCAAGTTTGAAGCCAACTTAGGCAACTTAGATTGTGTCCCAAAATAAACGAAATAAATACAAAGGGTTGGAGATATGATTCAATGCTAAAAATTTTTCAGGGTTCAGTCCTCAGTACTGCAAATAAAATAAGAAAGAAAGAAAAAATGGAAGGCTATATCACAGACTTGGATAAAATCTTGCAAAAAACATATCTCTCAAAGGACTTATAAAAAGAATACATAAAGATCTCTCCAAACTAAGCAATGAGGAAACAACCTATTTAAAAATGGGCAAAAGACATAAACATACACTTAACTGAAAATTTTATACAGATGGCAAATAAACACATAAAAATGTTCAACATCATTATTCATTAGAAGATACAAATTAAAACCAGAGTGAGATATAACTATATATCTATTAAAATGGCTAAAAGAAACATTACTGATGATATCATGTGTTGATAACTATGTAGAGCAACTGAAACTCATATTAGTAGTAATATAAAAATTTTCCAAAACTGTCATTTGGAAAACTGTCATTATCTTATAAAAGTTAAGGAAACACCTACCATATGACCCAGCAATTCTAACCCTAGCCAATTACCTCCCAAAAATCAGCGATGTAGGTTCTCATAAAAATCTTGTACTGAAATAGTCATTTCAACTTTATTCAAAACAGCTCAAAACTGGGAACCCAGATGTCCATTAACATGTGAATAGTTATAAGACACAACTATTGACACATGCAACAACAGGCATATATAAGGCATATGTAATAAAGACATTATATTAAGTGAAAAATGCCATACACAAATATCCAACTATATGGTTTAATTTATATGACAGTCTACAAAGAAAAAATTATAATAAGAAAAAGCAGAACATTGTTTACCAGGGTCAGGGGTGGAAGCACAGATTGACTGCAAAGGGAAGATAAGAAAATGCTTTTATTTTCCAGTACTGGGGCTTGAACCCAGGAGAGCTCTAGCACTGAGCTACATGTCCGTCCCTTTAAATTTCTGATTTATTTATTTTGATTTTGAGACAGGATCTCACTAAGTTGTGCAGGCTGGCTTTGATCTTGTGGTCCTTCTGCCTCAGCCTCCCCAATAGCTGGGCATACAAGTATGTGCCACCATGTCTGGCAAAGATAACTTTTATGGATTAATAAAAATTCATGCCTATAATCTCAGAAATTCAGGAGGCTGAGGAAGGATGATGTTGAATGCCAGCCTTGGCAACCTACTGAAACCCTATCTAAAAATTTAAAAAAATAAGAAGAATAAAAAATAAAAAGGGCTGGGGAAGTGGTTCAGTAATAAATTGCCCCAGGATTCAATTCCCAGTATGTAAAAGAAATACTCTATGTCTTGATTATAATGGTAGTTACACAACTATATAAAATAGTTTAAATTCATTGAAATATTTACTGCAAACTGGCAAATCTTATTGTATGTTAATCATTCCTAAATATTGTTGGCAAAAATAATATCCTAGAACTAATAAAAATCTAACTTTAGAAGGTAAAATAACACATAAAAAGGGCTAACATACCATTATTATGAAGACAACAATATAAAAAAAACATTCTTTTAACGTGAAAATTGTTGAATTCAAATTCACAACATTAATAGATTTAAAGGTAAAAGCATACAATTATTTCTGTAGATCAGCATTTTTTTAATCCTTCAGGAGTCATTTGGCAATTTGACAGTACCTAGAGATTTTTTGGTTGTCACAACAGAGATGTCCAGGTGCTACTGGAATCTAGTGGGTAGAGTCCATAAATGCTGTTAAAATACCTTATGCACAGGGCAGCCCCAAATTGAGAACCACTGTTCTGTATTCTACTTTCTTCACTCTATAGGATGATTGTGGTATCTATATGTTGCTATAACGTAATTATATCTACTCTGTTTCTTGCTACACAATACTACAAAATCAACATCCTCATGTTTCTTATCCCTCATTCTAGGGATAAATTTGTAAGTTGCTTCTAACTGTATGCCACCATATACAACACTGCCATGCAATCAATGGCCTTGTACATGTTGGCTCTGGAGCTCTGTAAGAACTTCTCTGGGATATAATTTAGGAATAGAACCACTAGGTGAACATACTTTATATACAAATAGAGATATGAAAAATTGTGCTCTATATGTGTAATAAGAATTGTAATGCATTCCGCTGTCATGTATTTAAAAAACAAAATCAATAAAATTAAATTTTAAAAAAAGAAATAGAGCCACTAGGTCATAGACATGCTCAACTTTTATAAATACTACTCAGGTTCTTTCAGGAATGGCTAAACAAGTTTATATACCATGTAGAATAGAGTTATATATAAGACCTTAGGATACTATTCTTAGAGAGACCCAGTTGAAAGTTTTGCCCTGGACTAGCATCTTGGAACTTGGATTTCAAGAGGGTTCCCTGCTCTATGATAAACATAGTTTACTACCTGGACACAGTTATATACACCTATGATCCAAGCTGCTAGATATAGGAAAGCTGAGATAACTTAGTAAAACCCTGTCTCAAAATAAAAAATAAAATAAAATAGGCTGGGGTTGTAGCTCAGTGGAAGAGTTCCCTGATTTCAATCCCTAGTTAAAAAAAATCTCACTGTGCCTGTTCAAACATTGTGGTTTATGTTGAATAAGTGCTTTCGTTCTGAGAGTCTGAAATTTAGTATATGCTAGGCAGAGAGTGCCTGTATGACCAATAAATGAGAAAAAATTTGGATATGAAGTGTCTAATAAATTTCCCTGACAGACATTTCACATGTTGTCACAACTCATTACTAAGGGATTTAAGTGCATCTTACCTGACTCCACTGGGGGAGGACTCCTAGAATCTTGTGTATGGTTTCAGCTGGACTTAGTCCCCTGTATCTTTTCCTTTTGGTGATTTTTCTTTGAATCCATTCAGTATAATAAACATAGCATTGAATAAACTATATGCTAAGTCCTGTGAATCCCCCTGGCAAATCACTGAACATGAGTGTGATCTTAGGGACCACCTCAATGCACATCCCCATAAGCAAGGTAAGAAAGTTTCCAAAAGACTTATTTGTTTTTTTTTTTTTTGAGCAATGCATTGCTTTTATTATCATTATTGATTGTTTATAACATCCTTGAACTAAATTCACTCTACTTTTAAAATCCTCTCAGGAATGCCTCTCTGTTGTTAAGTACTAAGTGTTGGGCATTGTCCTATTCCCATTATATACCCTCTATTTTAAAGTGATGTTAAATGATTCAAGTTAATAAATATGGATATCTTTAATGGAAACTTTCAAGATGGTAGACATTGAATCTCCATAATTCTTCTTGAATAAAACTTAACATTTTGCCATATTTTATTTTAGACATTATGAATCCTCCTTTAAGAAATGAAAATACACTCCTACTGTTTAAAAGTCATCTCCATGAGGCTCATGTCTTGGTCATATATGTATTACCAGTATGTGTACCTTTGATTTTATAAATAGCAGTTGCTCAATAAAACCTTACTGAATTAATTCAAGAAGAAAACATCAAATGAATCAATATCTATAAAGCTTTGTTGTTGGTGGTGTTGGTGTTGGGGATTGAATCTAGGAGTTCTCTACTACTCCTCATCTGTTTTATTTTACAAAAGACTTATTTGTAATGGCACACTTTGTGTCATTTGAATTTTGCATCATATGTGTGCTTTTCTTCTTTAAAAGTAAATATTTTATAAAAATTGAAAGAAGGGCTGTCAAAACAACCAGATTATCTGTGAATGAGATCCAAACCATGTTAGAGAACCACAAAGGTTACATACAGAAACATCCCCATACTCTACAGGAGGCAAATAAAGCCCCAAGAGAACAGGGTACTTGAATAGAATTACCAAGACCATTATCATAGGCATAGATATCAAATCCTCAATGTCCTATTTCCTACTGTTCCTTCCTTTAGGCCCATAGCACCTTTTCTTGCACTTGTTGATTCTACTACTCTAGTGCTCTCACCTAAATGCCTTTCAGAGCCCTACTCTCTTGCTAACTCTGGCCCCCTTTATTTCCCAAATCCTGGATTTACCATGTAATGAATATGTTGAGTTCCTCCCAAAATACTGACTCTCATGGAAACTGAACCCAACAAGAAAACAAAATAGAAGCTAAAGAAAAATCCTACTTATAACTATCTTGAAGTACAAGGAAAGGAGAGTGGAATTGAAAAGAAAGAGAATCCTAGGCCAAACCATAGTACCTTCTTAAACCCTCATATCCTTTTTAAAGACCAGGAATCAAAAGCTGGGCTAGAGAGGAACTTGTCCCTCACTACAGGATAAAGCAGATGAGTAGAACCAGACATGCTCCTTCTATTGCTTCCTAATGGTATTTCAAAAACCTCCCCGGGGTCGAGATATAGCTCAGTTATTAGAAGCACTTAGAGTGCTTGCCTTGCATGTACAAGGCCCTGAGTTCAATCCCCAGCACCATAAACAAACCAACAAAACACTTCCCCAAAGGGATAAGATACTTACATGCTCTAGGAAGCAGGGTCCTATCTCACTGAGGTGGGGGTCATCATTGTTGTACTGTTTCTCCAGGTCTCTCACAAAGCCCATCTGAAACCTGTAGATGTCTTCAATGTTCCCAAAGATTACCTTTAGTTGTTCATCGCTGAACATGTCCCTTCTCTTCCGGCACTGCTTCAGGTAGCCCTGAAGACAAAGGAAAACTCCAAAATGAAGATGTCCACTACTCTCAGAAGGCTTCATTGCTTCCCAAACACTTGAGAGCGTCATTTCAGCTCCATGAAGTAGACAGAGAATAGTCATTTCCAATTTTCATATAAGGAAATTGAAGTTTAGAGAAGGAAGGATACTTCATTAGTAAGTGATTTCCGCAAAAGTCTTCAGAGCATAAAGACACCAGAGTGCAGGGTTTTCCCCACCATTCTTTATGATTGGGACCCCAACATCAAAGGGCCCCTTTCCAGAAGGTGTTTTTGCACAAACTTATCTTAGTAGCTATTGGTTTAGCTGGATCCATTCACATCTCTTAAGTTTTATTCCTTATAAGACAAACCCAAATGTCTTAATAATATTGAGAATAATCTGGCAATGGAGGGCAAGGAGGAAAATTTCCAATAAGGGAATGTTAATATACCAAACTAACCATTTTTAAGGTGAATATCTCAACTATCTAAGGTAGCTGGCCTGAAGAGATTATTTGGATGAGCTCAGCCCAAAAGCCCATGAGTGCCTGGGCATGGTATTTCTAAGAGGGTAAATGTTAGGGCACATTGATGAATAAACACATGAATTAATACAGATAATCATGACGAAAAGAGAAGGGATGAAAGGAATCTTGATTTGGTAAATGAACACCGAGGCAATATAATGAGATCTGGGGCACAGTATAAGTCAGGGAAATTAAAAAAACAAAACAAAACAAAAAAAAACACAGCTGAGGGGCTGGGGTTGTGGCTCAGCGATAGAGCACTTGCCTAACACATGTGAGGTGCTGGGTTTGATCCTCAGCACCACATAAATAAACAAATAAACAAACAAACACATAAATAAAGGTATTTTAAAAACACAGCTGAAATTGGGTCTTCCATTCTAAACCTACTTGTGTGGATTCTTTAACTGATGATCATGTCCTTATTAGAAATTATTAGTAAATAAAAATGTTCTAGGTGAGAATGAATTATGCTCAACTGCTTTCATCTAAAAACTAAAAGTAATTTTCTGAACACCTTCATTATGTACTGAGGCCCTAATGAATGGAGTGTATTTAGTTTCTGATTTACCATATTTACCCTGCCTCCATCCTTACTTTGTCTCCTTTAACACAGCTGCCAATGAGGTCATTTAAGAGTACTCCAGGACGATTCTCATCCCTGGTGTCAATTCCTTTACCCACCAGTTTCAAAATCTCATTTCTATTTCTCTTCTCATCCACCAAATTCATCCATTAATTTGTAAGTATACTTCAAGTTTTCAAATTAATAATCTGTGCCTGTTTTGACATCTATTTAACTGAAGTCTTCTACCTCATAGACTGGCATGCTCAAGATTTCCTGCATCCTTTCATATCCAGTGCTTGACCAGAAAGAAGAAGCTCTATAATTCCTATAATACTTTTCTGGCTCCACTCTCTTTACTAAACAATCTCCCAAAATTCTGCTTTCCTAGAAAGATTTCCTTGACTAACAGAGAATCAATAAACTGTAGCCCCTTCTTGCTTAATATGTAACTTCTAGGGCTTAATCTGTCTGGGTTGGTCTGTGTGTCTGCCTGTGTGTGTATGTATTTTGTGTCACCCTACCACCTTTGATAGTGTCTTAGCCACAATGGATTTTGGAGAGCAGTGGGCATAATGTAACAACATTAAGCTGAGGGACAGAAGCTTCCTCAACTCTGCTCCCATTTTTCTCCATAAGATAGGGCCAAGGATGAAAAACAAACTTTCAGTTTGAGCAAATTAAAATGCTAATACCCCTTTAAATTTTGGGTTTTTGATAAACACAAAATTTTGGCATATTTAGTAAATTTTTAGTATAAATTTCTCAGATTTAGCATATCACTTCTTGGTAAGCAGTTGGTAATCATAAGTGATTGCACTGAGTCCAGCCTAGACAGCTCCTTTGTTCCCTGGGAAGTCATTCATAAGGAAGGAACCAAACATCATAAAATCCCCAAAATGCAGCGAGAATGCTAGAATTCAATGTTGTATTTCATATAACAGAAATATAAAGGAAGAAAGTGATCTCTGGAAGAGAGGGTGGGAGAAAACATCAGTTCAGTTTCCTAAATTCTCCAAATATGCCATTCATTGACATTATTAGGGAAATTATTTTCTATTAGATTATGTTTGCTGGGATTAAAGATGCATATTAGGAAAAATATGACTGTCCACGGGATGGTGGGAACCTGGAGTGTTTTATCAATTGTTGTTCTTAATGCTAGATTGTAAATATGTTACATGTAGCTGGATGGAATATGACATAACTATTAAAATTATTATGAAGACTGTGTAGAAACATGAAAGAATGTTTATGGCATCATGTTAAAAAGTAGAACATAAATGTTAGATCCCTATGATTAGAACAGTTCAAATATATATGTACATGTACATATTTGAAAGTGTTGGAAGGATTATGCAAAAGCAAAATTTTGTTCTATTTTGTGGGTATGACTGATTTTGGTACTATTTTTAAACTTCCTGTAATGCTTTTTTTAAATTGTCTTCATGATTAAACGTGAGAAAAAAGTCTTTTCCAGAGAGTATAAGGAAAATACAGCTATAAGAAGGCTTCCTTGAATGCAATATTATCAATGAAGAGGGAAGGATTAAATGAATGCCTTATAAAAATTTCCTCCAGCACAAGGGTGTTTAAAACAAGTGACTTGCTGAAAGGTTTACAAACAATTTTTAGAAACTACATTTATCAAGGAATAAAGGATAGGATAAGAATATGTGAGTATTTGGAGCACCCCAAAAGGTTAACTTCAACCTCTATATCATCCAAATGTCTTGGCTTCTGGGAACAGTTCACTGGATTCTTACCTTTATTTTTTTATCCCCTTCCTTTGTTTGGCCTGATGACTATCAAAATTTCCACAGCAGTAATGAACAGAGATTTGGTTTAGGGACCTATCAGTATCTGTTGCTTCTCATTCACTCATTTTTGAAGGTATGTAAGTTTAAGATGAACTGGCCATGAAAAGTGACTGCCAAAAAACCCAAAACTTAATATCATTTTAAGTTATTGAAAAGAAAAAAATTAGATTGAGAGGCAAAAATGAGAAAGGTAACGGAAGGTAGTCACACCACTGCAGGACAGTTCCAATCTATTCTGTGGGACCCTTCTCTCCAGTCCCTTTTCAGAGAAGCATCAAGAAAACAGTGCACAGTCAGAAGGGAATAAGCAGGATCTAGAGGGACCTGAAAAGCAACACCATTAAAAATGGTGGAAGGAATCAAGTATATTTGTCTTTTAAATGACTCAGGGGTCCTCTGAAGACCTATGACAGGTGAGAGAGGGAAAAGAAGGGGTCCATAACTTTTACTTTCAGGCATGTTTCAAACACTCTCTCTGACCCCTGTCTCAATGGCAAGAGTAAATAGGTGCTATAGAATTAGGAATGAACTAATTCAAGAGTTGCTGTTTACTGAGCCTCACTTGTGTTCTGGGGGGGTAATATGGGCATATAATAGAAGGAAGACCACAGAGTAGTTAAGAATTATGTGGGTGTTATCAAATCAGTCACAATTGGCATGAATCAGCACAGGCATTGCTATGGTAACAGCCAAGGAATGTTGCTCATCCATTTCACTTTGTTCTTAAACCCACAAGGGCTAATGTAGAATTCTAAATCCAGTGTGTTGATCCAGAAATAGTGCTTTGACATGGAATATAAACCATACCTAAGATTTGCAGGGAAGATTCCAAAGACTGCTGAGAAGTAAGATGGATCAAAGAGCCTCCGGATCACCCATGATATGAGAAAATCTTTATGGAAGTCTATACCTTAGTGTCTTCAAGTTGAAGATATCAAAAATTATTTCATTGGCTCCTTTCAGGTCTCATTTTCTTGGTTTTGTGGGGTTTTGTTTGTTTCTTTCTTTTTTTGGTTTTGATTTTGTTTTATTTGGCCTGGAAGTCTGAAGACTGATGTGAGATCAACGAACCAACAAATATCCTCTTGAGTATGAATTTAAGAAAATAGAGTGATAATAACCATAGTTATCTTATTCACAGCTGTTTCCTTAGAGTTTAACATAATACCTGGCATATAATTGTGCTCTGTAAGTATTTGTTGAATAAATGCAAAATGACTAACTCTTCCCATGCTAATGATGGCAAAACATAACTTAAAAGGAGGATATTCAAATTGATGGCTTTCTTTTTTCCTCCTTTTTGGGATAGGAACTTTTTCTTTAAATGAAATAAAACCATTTTTTTAAAAAAAGGAGGTAACAGGAAGAATTTTTTTTTTTTTTTGGTACTGGGGATTGAGCCCCATAGGCACCTATTCATATCCCCAGTCTTTTTTATCCTTTATTTTGAGACAGGGTCTCACTAAGTTGCTTAGGACCACACTAAATTGCTGAGGCTATCCTCGAAAGCTTAATCCTCCTGCCTCAGTCTCCCTTACTGGGATTATAGGTGATACCACCATGCCTAGCAAGGAAGAAGATATCTTCAACAGGGAAAAATGACAAAACATAACATCTGGCATATTCAAGGTACTCCTGTAAATCAGCAAGAAAGATATGAGATATTATAGGAATATGGGAAAAAGATAGGAACAGTGCTTAGAATGTCCAGGGGGGTTTATATAGGGTAGGGCTTAATGTAGGCAAAAAACCCTGAGCTGGTCACTTTAGGCTAACTGGCAGCCTCACCTTTTTACCAAAGTATGCTATCGAAATATTACATTCTACACAATGTGTGATCTTTTTCTATATATGCCAAAATATAGGAACAATTGGGAAATACTGGGATAGTCAAATTAACAAGAAAATCCAAATAGCTAATAAATTTGAAATCTCGGGTTCGAACATATCAAGCGGAAATGAAACTATAGCATGATAAAATTGATTAGACTTAAGGAAGAATTACTTCATAGTGAAGGATATGAGATATTAATATAGGTATTCTGGAAAGTTGCTCTAGGCTTCTTTTCCATGTTTAGAGGTTGGATTTTCTGTGTAGGTGCTGAATATTCCTAGGGAGCAGGCCTGGTTCCCAAGATCCCGAAAATGTGAGATACTGGAAACCTTCTAGGACTCTCTATGTCCACAGGGCAGAAAATCTACTGCCTTAGATGCAGACTGTTGATGGGTAGACACACAAACAACATGAAAAAGCAAGGGAACAAATCACTCCAAGCAAACCAAGACACTCCAATAACAGAACCCACTGATACCACAGTGGAAGAAATATAAGACAAGGAGTTTATAATGTACATAAACTGATCTGCGAAGTAAAAGACAGTATAAGGAGTAAAATCAGAGAGAAAATACAGGAAGTGAAAGGTCACTTCAATAAAGAGATAGATTCTGGGGCTGGGGCTGTAGCTCAGTGGTAGAGCACTGCCTTGCACATGTGAGACATTGGGCTCAATCCTCAGCACTACATAAAATAAATAAATAAATAAATATATTGTGACCATCTACAACTAAAAAAAATATTTTAAAAAACCCCAGAAATCCTCGAAATGAAATGTCTCAGGAAAGCCGAACTAGCTCCTGTGCATGCATTTTAAGACAGAATTTATTTCACAGATACAGAATGACTTGAAAGAGCTCATCTTCCCCCAAAGAGTCAGACAAGACAGCTGACAGCTTTATAAGGCATCTTTAGTCCTGGTTTCCCTGTGCCTCAGTTTCCCTGATTGTTAAATGAGTTCTGAGATTACAAGAGACAATATAATCAATCATTAGTCACGGTGATTTAGAGTTAAATTGAAGGTCTCATATACTACTGTCTGGATTTAGAAATAAGAATATGGTCTTAGAGCAGAACTTGGCTCATTCAAAATGACCTTTTATTGACTTTACTGAATAACTTTCATTAAAAATCATTTATTTCCAACTTACTCATTTATAAAATGAAATTTTGTACCTTAAATGTTTATAAAGCAATTTCTGCTACCAGCAGTGTGTATATAATATAGATAGATAGATATACATACATATATAGAGAGAGGAAAGATTCTCTAATAGTGTCTTTTTTCTATACTGAATATAGTGTCTCTCATTTTCCCTCCAACAAATACAAGAGTGAGAATTATTTAAGCTCTTATTGACCCACAGAAAAAGAAAATCATGTCATATTGAGTAAAATGTGCCTCCATGGGTACCAAGAAGAAAGTAGAAAATTCAGAAGAATCCTGTAATACTACAACTTTCTCTAGTGATGGCATATCTACATCTTACAGAATCACAAAAAGTAAGAGCCAATAATCACTTAAACAGCAACTCCAACCTACTCATTTTAGAGATGAGTACAAGGTCCAGGGTGAAAAAGACTCTCCTGAGCCTTCCTAACCAATCAGTGACCCAAATGGAACCTTAAATGGGTGTCAAAAATTCTCAGTCTGGTATTCTTTTTGATAGATCATTTGTTCCTCACAGAATTCAGTTTAGAGGTGACACAATCCAGGGCAAAAATACTGTCTCTGGCTCAACTAGGCGCAGCTTTCTCCAACTGTCTTTGACATCTGTAGCTACATTAAGGGACAAAGGGAAAGTTTTCAAGAGATCAACAAAAGCTCCTAATTAGGTTGGCTATATTGGGCAAATCCTCAAAGCAAGGTTATAGCACTCCATATGGGAAGATGAATACTTCCATTATGTGTTCTGTAAGAAGCGGCCTAGATATTTGGGAGTTGGAAACAGATGATCCTCTAAGACTAAAAGACTCCCACGGGGCCATTACCTGGAAACTCTTAAGAAAATATTCTGCTTCCTAGACACTCAATCTGTTGATTCCAAAAATAGGAATAACAACTTTTGCTCTGTTTGAAAAATAAATGGCATATAATGTAAATATATTTTGACATGGTAGTATATATATGTGAAAAATTATATTTAATTCTTGTTTTAAGCAATACTTATGAAGCATCTACTATGCTCCAGGCATTGATTAGGGGCAATGCATCATAAATCATGAGATGAAAACCCCTGCACCTCAACAGAATTTACATAATGGTGGGAGATGGACAATAAGCAAAATATATAAGTAAAATATATATCAGCCATAGTATAATTGAGAAAAATTAAAAAGGAAAGGGAGAAAGGCAATACAAGTTTATAGATATAATTGTCAGGCAAGTTTCTACAAAAATGTATTACTTGAGTAAAACCTTGAAGAAGACAGGGAAGGCAGCCATGTAGATATCTGGAGGAGGAATATTCAAGGCAGAGGACAATACAGTGCAAAGACTCTGAGTGAGAGAGGAGGAAACTGAAGATCTGAAAAGTTAATGGGTCATCTTTAAGAACACAGGGATAATTAATAACTAAGGATGTAAAAGCCAGCACTCCCTGTCCCCGGAGTCCTTGTTCTTTCTCCCTTACCATACTGCCTCATGAAAAGGGGGAAGATAGCCTTTAATCTTCCAAAAAGGGGTAAGAAAATGTTGAGGTAAAGAAAGTTAAAGCCCATAGGTAAAGAAAGTTAAGACCCACAGTCCTTGGCCTTGGTCTTCTCAGAAGAGCCCTGTCCAATATGGTTGCCATCAGTAGTATGTGATTAAATTTAAGTAAATTACATTTAAATAAAATTGAAAATTATATTTCTCTGTCACACTAGCCACATCTAAAATGTTCAATTGTCAAAAATGGTTGGCTAATAGATAATATACTGGAGAGGGAATGCAGAATACTTTACCCAGTATGTAGCACTGATCTAGAAAAACAAGAATGATGAAAAATGTTGTAGTACTACTGACCTCAAAATGGTCCCAAGGTTGGGAGATAGAAAGTAGGATTTGATCTCTCTTCTAGAAGGAGACAAAAAGACCTAAAGAAGAATTTTCCCTGCATCAAGTGGAAAGCTATCATTGTGTGTGTTTAGTTCTTTTTCAAAAACATATTACTACAGAGTTGAGACTACAGCTCAGTGGTGAAGTGATTGCCTGGTATGGGATATGTCCTGGATCTGATGCCCAGCACATAATTTTTTTTCCATTTCTCATAACTGTTTAGTAAAATGCCCTTTGACAATGTCAGCTTGCCTCTACTGAGCTCAAAAGAATATGAGCAGAAAAGCTCTCACCTTAGGAGAGGAAGATACAGAAGGGATGGGGTTAGGTAATGTATCAAAGTGACATACTGAAGGAACTGAAGTTTGTCCTTCTAGCCTTCATCTTTTATGGATTACTTTCCCCAAATTCTTTTCTGCTCAAACCAATAAATGTTCTCCAAGTGAGGGAGGAGGACCAGTAGCATCAGCCTCACCCTTTATACTTAGAGATGCTTAAGCCTTAATCCAACCATAAAATTGACAACTTAGGTTCCAAGAGTGAGGATGCTAGGATCTGCATGCTTAACAATCTCTCCTGGGGACTCTGGTGCACATTCTAGAATTCCAATTACTAGCTTGGAGGAACATGTGTTTTGATTTAATGAGTAAGGATAGGCCCTACATGAGAGCAGAAGCTGGATCCAAAACAAAGAGGGTAAGGGTAGTGTTATGGTTTGGATGCACATGTGTGAAATAATATAAAAATGTTCAGAGAAGAAATGATTGTGTTGTGAATGTCTTTTTTTGGTGGTGGTGGGGGGCAGTTACCGGGGATTGAACTCAGGGGCACTCAACCACTGAGCCACATCCCCAGCCCTATTTTGTATTTTATTTAGAGAGAGAGTCTCACTAAGTTGTAAACCTCGCTTTTGCTGAGGCTGGCTTTGAACTCGTGATCCTCCAGTCTCTGCCTCTGGAGCCACTAGGATTACAGGTGTGCAATACTGAACCCAGCTTTGTTTTGAGAGTCTTAACCCAATCAGTGAGTTAATCCCCTGTTAGGGAGTAAATGAGTGGTAACTGAAATGGTAGGGCGTGGCTTGTGTGGCTTTAGGAGATATATATATTATTATATAATTATATATATATATAAATTTTTTGTATCTAGTAAGTGGAGACCTCTCTTTGCTTCCTGATCACTATGATGTGAGCTGCTGCCCTCTTCCACACTCTTCCATCATGATGTCCTGCCTCACCTAGAACCCTGAGGAATGGAGAAGGCCTTCTATGGACTAAGATCTTTGAAACCATGAGCCTTTAAATAAACTTTTCCTTCTCTATAATTGTCTTGGTCTGATCCTTTAGTCACAATAGAAAAAAACAGCTGACTAAAACAGGTAGAGATTCAAGCTAAGGAAGGAGACAGACATGGGGGAAAATGTAAAAGGGAACAAAGAGAGAGAAGGGGAGGGGAAGGAGAGAAAGTGAATATGGATGCATGAATAATAATGAGAAAAGGAGAGAAACCAAAATCAAGAATCTTAAGGGAGCAGTTTCACAGGTTGTTTTTACCCCACTGAAAAGCTGTTGATCCCACTAAATAGAATCTGGCAGGCCAATTCATTTGCCCTTTCTAACATCTTGGGACCATCACAGGCAGGCCCATGAGGATTGTCAGTTCTTTATGAAAGAGCCCTCCATCCCACCTTGTGGGCCCCCACATGTAACACCATGACTACCTCACAAATATCCTTGAGGTGCTTGATGTAGTGACGCTCAGTACTCATGATCTCATTGATGACATTGGCCCGCATCTGGTCCCGGTTCTGTAGGGGCCGGCCCAGACAGAGGCAGTCTGAGTTGGGGTCCAGGTGGCCATTCTGCACATCACTGGGCCCTTCCTCCACCCCATCCTCCTGGTTCACCCAGAGCTGTAGAAGCAAGCAGAAAAATAATAATTTATTAACCTCTCTTCTTTGAAGACTTTCAGTCAAGTAGAAAAAGGACAAATTAAAACTTTTAGGAATTCAGAGAGCCTTCAATCAAAGGTCCCTGGCAAAGAGAATGTCAGACCTGGCCCTGAGCATGATTCAAATCCTCTCTAGGTCTCTGGTGACCTATCTGTGAAATGGAAGATATGGGCATGAATAAATGATCTCTGAGTAGCTTCTTGGCCAAGAAGGACTCAGAAGAGTGGGAAATGGTGGCAAGAAGAACTTGTTTATGCTGAAGCACATTTAGATAACCCAGCAGGATCAAATAAAAGAAAAAAATTAAACTATACATCTTAAGTGCCACAGCTGGATTATTGTCAAAACACAGCATTTAAGTGCCTATGAGTGTGACCATCAAAGTTAGATGCTGAAGTGGGTGTCTCACAAAGAGGACTTTTGGTATGACTTCCATCACAGGGTGTACAAATAATAATAAAATTTTAACTGTAAAATTCCTGGGACATGCAAATATTTCTAACCCTTCAAGATCATGATGGGGATGGCATAATATTTCCCAGGGACCTTGATAATAACAGTCACTGATTAAGCACTTAATATACAACAGGAACTATGCTAAGAACTTTCAGTAAACTTATATTCAGTCTTGCTAAGTAGTACCATTGTTACTCCCATTTCACAGAAGAGGAAACTGTGGCTAAAAGAAATTAAGGCATGAGTTTGAAGTCACACAGGAAGCAGAAAAGCTGGGATAAAAGCCAGACAATTTGATTCTACAGCCTACCCACTTAACCACTATTCCAGCAAATTTGTGCCTCTAACTCTTAAGGGGGGCATGAAGAAAGATGGAAAGGGTTTGGGCCAATGTGGGGTGAGAATTATTAGAATTAACAAACTGACCTTAAAATTCAAGAGATCCAGAATAAAACAATTTTGAAAAAGAATAAAGTTGGAGAGTTCATCCTTCTAGCTTTCAAAACTTACTACATATCTACAATAACTGAGGAATGTGGTGCTGGCATAAGAATAGACATAAATATCAATGTAATAGAATTAAGACTCCAGAAATAAACCCCACATTTTTTTATTTGTTCTTTTTAGTTATACATGACAGTAGAAACTGTTTTGATATATCATACATACACGGAGTATAATTTCTATTCTGTACATGATGTGGAGTTACACTGGTCATGTATTCATATATGTCCAATTCATTCTACTGTCTTTCCTATTCCCATACTTTTTCCCTTCCCCTAACTCTGCCCTGTCCAACCTGGTGAACCTTCCCTTCTCCTTCCCCCCAACAGATTGTGATAGACCGCACATTTTTACTGGATTGATTTTTGTCAAAATGGCCAAGATGATTAAAAAAGGAAAGTAGAGTATTTTCAACAAGTGCTACTGAAAAAAAAATGGGTATCCCACATGCAAAAAAAATAAATTTGAACCCCTACCTCATACTATGTACAAAATTCGCTAAATCTGTTGAAAGGCCTGAATCTAAAGTTAACAAAGAAAATTGAGGAAAATCTTTAGGACTTCAGATTTAGGTAATAGTTTCTTAGATATGACACTATTAAAGCATAAGCAATCAAGTGAAAATAAATTGAACTTCATTAATTTTTTCATCAATGTGCTACAAATGATACCATTAAGAAAGAAGAAAAGCAGCTGTGTGCAGTGGTGAAAACCAATCCTAGTGACTGGGGAAGCTGAGAGAAGAGGATCTCAAGTTTGAGGCCAGCATCAGCAATTTAATGAGACCCTCAACAACTTAGTAAAACTCTATCTCAAAATTAAAAATTAAAAAAAAATAAAAAAGGGCTAGGTATGTAGGTCATTAGTAAAACACTCCTGGGATCAATCCCCAGTTAAACTCCTCCCAAAAAACTAAGAAAGTAAAAAGACAACTCATATAATGGAAGAAATTATTTATATATGTCTGATGAGTTCCATATATTCTACATACTAGATCCTTATCAGATATGATACGCAAATATTTTCCCACTATGTGGGTTGTCTTTAATCCACTTTAAAAACATCAAAGCATTTCAGTAGATATTTCACCAATGAAGATATACAAATGGCCAATAAATACATAAAAAGACAATATCATTAGCCATCAGAAAAAGGCAAATCAAAATCACCTCACACTAGGATGACTATAATAATGATTAAACAAAAAGGCCAATAATGTGTTGAGGAGGATACAGAAAAGCTGGAATCCTCATGCACTGTTGGTAGGCATAAAATATGGTATAGTAACTGCAAAAACATTTTGGCAGTTCCTTGATGAGTTAAACATATAGTTACCATATGATCTAGCAATTACACTCCTAGTGTATATACTCAAGAGAACTAAAAACACAGGCTCACACAGAAAGTTGTACTTGAATATTCACGGCGTTATTCATAAAAAGTGTAAATAGCCCAAATGTTTATGAATTGATAAATGGGTAAAACAAATGTGGTTTCTCTATATGAAAGAACATTATTCGCAATATGAAGGAATGAAAAACTAACATGTTATAATGTGGATAAACCTCTGAAACATTATGCTAAGGAAAAAGAAGCTAGACAAAAAAGGCCATAGTAATATATGATTCCATTTATAGGGAATGTCCAGAATACACAAATACATAAAGACAGAAAGCATATTAGTAGTTTCCAGGGGCTTAGTTGAGGGGGAATAGGGAAATTTCATACAAAGGGCACAAAGTTCAAGTTAGTTGAGAATATTGGAGCTGGGCATGAGGTTACATGCCTGTAATCCCAGCAGCTCGGGGGGCTGAAAGAAGAATGATTTTGAGTTCAAAGACAGCCTCAGCAACTTAGTGAGGACCTAAGTAACTCAGCAAGACTCTGTCACTAAATAAAATATAAAAAAAGGTCTTGGAAGTGGCTCATTGGTTAAGCACTCCTGAGTTCAATCCCTGGCACCAAAAATAATAATATTAGATACCTTTTATAAAGTATGTTGACTATAATTAATACTAATATTTAGTGGAAATTACTGAGGGTAGATTTGAAATGTTCTCACAAAAAATGATGAATAATTCTGTGAAGGAATGCACGGTAGTGAAACAATTAAGTGTGTGTGTGTGTGTGTGTGTGTGTGTGTGTGTGTGTGTGTGTGTGACATTGTATCCCATTACTTCTGGTTCTTCTTTAGCATAGTATGGTATCTTTAGGTTAAAACAATATGATATATTTCAAAATGAATAGAAGAGTATAAAATTCATAACACATAAAAATGAATATTATTTGAAGAGATGCCCATACTTATTGCTCTGATTTGATTATTACATTGTATACATGTACTGAATTAACATAATGTGCTCCATTGAAGAAATAGAAATATTATGTCCCAATAAAAAATAAAAATAAATAAATAAGACCTAGAGTTTAAAAAACAAAATATATTTCTTCTCATCATGTGGCAAGATTCATTAAAGTTTTAACATAATGTTTATAGATCAAAATACTGCCACATTGATGTTCATAGCAGCACAATTCACAATAGCTAGACTGTGGAACCAACCCAGATGCCCTTCAATAGATGAATGGATAAAAAAAATGTGGCATTTATACACCATGGAGTATTACGCAGCACTAAAAAATGACAAAATCACGGAATTTGCAGGGAAATGGATGGCACTAGAGCAGATTATGCTTAGTGAAGCTAGCCAATCCCTAAAAAACAAATACCAAATGTCTTCTTTGATATAATGAGAGCAACTAAGAACAGAGCAGGGAGGAAGAGCAGGAAGAAAAGATTAACATTAAACAGAGACATGAGGTGGGAGGAAAAGGGAGAGAAAAGGGAAATTGCATGGAAATAGAGGGAGACCCTCATTGCTATACAAAATTACATATAAGAGGTTGTGAGGGAAATGGGAAAATAAACAAGGAGAGAAATGAATTACAGTAGATGGGGTAGAGAGAGAAGATGGGAGGGGAGGGGAGGGGGGATAGTAGAGGATAGGAAAGGTAGCAGAATACAACAGTTACTAATAGGGCATTATGTAAAATTGTGGATGTGTAACCGATGTGATTCTGCAATCTGTATTTGGGGTAAAAATGGGAGTTCATAACCCACTTGAATCTAATGTATGAAATATGATATGTCAAGAGCTTTGTAATGTTTTGAACAACCAATAAAAAAAATAAAATAAAATAAAAATAAGTAACAAAAAAAAGTAAATAAAACTATTTTGGAATTAGGCAATTGTGATAGCTGCACAACTTTGCAAGAATACTACAACCCACTAAATGGTAAATTTTTAAATGTTAGATTTTATGGCATATAAATCTATAAGCATATACATATAAAATTAAAATAGTCCAGAAAAAATAAAAATTTCCCTTGGACAACTCCCCTTCCTTCCTATAGTTTTATTTTTTTTTCCTGAGGAAAGCCAGGTTATGGATTTTGTATGCAAAAAACAAAATCCAAGAAATTACTTACCTACATTTCTACTACAGTAGACATGCCACAGTTCCACATGATAAACTGATGTTCACTTAGCCTTGGGTATATACAACATCTTTAGTAGCCCCTCCCTCAAAACGAATTGGTAGTTCTAAAAAGAGAGGTGTCAAAATATCCATCTGGTAGCTCCCTCATAAGTTCAATAAAGACTTTTAGAGTGTCTTAGAAAGCTAGTCTATCCCTGGCTCCAGTAATGTGATGTTTCCAAGAAGAGAATGGATAAGCAATATTGTCTAAATCTCACTTCAATATTTTTGGAGGCCCCATCTAACCAGCCAGAGGAGTGATAAGTGAGCTATCCTCCAAGAAAGTGAGGTGTTACTGCCAGTCACATTAAACAACAGAATCTCAGAGCTGGAAAATAAGAGTTACAAAGGAGAATAGAGGTCAGCTAGTCTAAACCAACCTTTGTCCCCCAATCAATACATAAACTCCCTCAACAACATCCCCTGCCAATATCTGCCCAACCCAATGGCTTAAACACAATCAGTGATGAGAAGATTACTGTCTCCTAAGGTAGCTCTTTCCTTTTTTGATAATTCTAATCATAAACAGAGCCCTCAGCTCTGCTTCTGTTCAAATGAAAGCACCAGCCTAACATCTTAGCAAACACTGCAAAAGGGCAAAACACAGGCAAGAGAATGGAATTAGAGGGAACATGGATTCTCCTATAACAAAGGTCACCAAAATGCCTTTCTCTGCTAACACAGTAAATCATCAGCAAAGTTTGGATGTAAAAGTAGATGTGGCTGAAAGAACCTGGTTAGCTGAAGGCACAGCTTTCATTCATACATACATATACACACCGATCTGTTTTAGAGCTCCAATCCCAGTTTATAGGAGGATAAGGAATGCTTAGAGATCCCAGAAAATGTATGCCAGGAAGAATTTAGCATTCCTGCCTGGCACAAAGACAATAAGCATGGTGTGTACAGTCAAGCACAAAGCCATTCCTCAGCCCCTCAAGGGAAAGAGATTTAATAACTGTCACTAATTACATGAAAGATCATCATAAGAAGGCTACTAAAAATTGTTCTCTCTTTCCAGCAGAGATACAATGAGAAGAATGAGCTTCAAGCACAGAGATGAAATTTTTCATTATATAACAGAAAAAAAGGGAGGGAAATGGTGGGGGGGAAACCCATGTGAATATCCTATCTTTGCATTCATGGCTTTCTATCAACAGTGTATCCCAACACACACCCATGACCTCAACCAGGCTACATTTTCCATTTATTCCAACACATGTTGTTTATTCCAACCTCTATATCCTTGCGTTCTTCTAATGTGTGAACACTACCCCGACTCCAAGAAGGCCTTCCCCACTCATTTCTATCATTCTTTTGTCCCTGGCTTCCCTGAAAACTTTGTCCAAGAACAGCCCCTTTCCACAAACTTTCTTACCTGTACTTTAAAACATTCCTGCAAAGTAGGTAAAGCCAGGCTTATTATCCCAACTTCCCAGATGAGAAACCCAAGGCCAGAGAAGGAGATGCCTCACAGTAAATAGATAGCATTCAGGACTGAAGCAAGACCTCCAGACCTCCAAAATTAGAAGAGACAATCTGTGACAGAGGTAAGTGGTACTGACTTGGGATCCTAGGTGCAATATTATTAATTTTTGTGGGGGTTACCAGGCATTGAAATGAGGGTCATTCAACTACTGAGCCACATCTCCAGACCTATATTGTATTTTATTTAGAGACAGGGTCTCAATGAGATTCTCAGTGCTTCACTTTTGCTGAGGCTGGCTTTGAACTTGCACTCCTCCTGCCTCAGCTTCCCGAGCTGCTGGGATTATAGCAATGAGTCACCACCGCACCCGGCCAAATATTTTTAACTCTACAACTGCCTTGCTGTGTAACACAGAAAAATTTACTTAAGGGCTAGGGTTGTGGCTCAGTAGTAAAGCGCTCATCTAGCATGTGTGAGGTGCTAGGTTTGATCCTCAGCAGCACATAAAAAATAAATAAATAAAATAAAGGTATTGTGTCCAACTACAACTAAAAAATTATATATTTTTAAAAATTTACTTAATTTCTCTGATCCTCAGGTTCCTCTTCTATGAAAAAGAATAATATTACCCTACTTTGTGGGTTGTTATGAGAATTACATAAGGTAATGCACATTAAATAGTTCCTGACACAGAACCATTAGTTCTTCTTGTCATTATCCTTAGGTTGATATCATCAACATCTAAGAATAACTGCCCTCTCTAGGGGCATTATTTTCCCTGACACAATGGTTTTAGGAAGTACTTTTGTAATTGTTCTCATAATTTCCCCAAATTTCACACACTCCAAATGTCACCTCCTTTACAAGCAGACTCTAAGCATGCCCCTACCCCACAATCAAAGAGAGACTTATGTAGCCTGGAATGGGGATGTTTATATCACCTTCCCATGACAAGGCTTCTTAAGTAAGAGATCAAAATGAACTGGGGTGAATTAAGGTACACGGAAAACATTTACAAATGACAGTTTTTCTTTTTTTTTCCCTCCAGTGAAGAAAACTAGATGACTCTAAGATGAACTATATTCCACTCTACCCCTAAGCCCTTTTGTTGGTTTTCATGGGCCTATCCTGCTTAGAACCTTGATAGAATATGTTTATTAGTAGTCACCAAAGGAATACTCTGACAGGACCTTTAGAAGTTCATTTCTTCTACATTCCTTTGATTTTCTTTCTGTTTGAGTTAAAAGAAAATGAAGGCTTCTATTTCAGTTATCTAGATATAGAAGTACAAAGCCCCACTCTCCCTGATTTCATGATGAAAGTCACAATAAGGGAGGATGCTGAAAATCAAGGTGACCTGAGTTACTCATCTCCCAGAAAGCTTGCAATTATTTGACATTCAGAAAAGAAACAAAACAAAACAAAACAGAAAACACTTCAGGATGGTGACCTGGAAAAGCACTGGCTTTGGAGTTAGACCTTGAGCTGTTACCTTAGGAAGTTTGGTCATGGGCCAAATATATCAACTGGCAAAGTAAGAGTCACTTTTGCAGGGAGGAGGATTTAAAACTTGGCTCTGAAGGAGGTGGCATTTGGAGTATGAGAGTTTGGTAAAATTATGAGAGCAATTATAAAAAGTACTCTCTCAAGCCCTTCTCAGAATAGAGAAGGCAATTTTTGTTAGATGTTGCTTTATTGTTCTAGGGGAAGATGGTGCCAGCTCAGGGAATAATAATAACCTAGGGGATCTTGTTTTGGCTATGTATCTATTAGCATAGATAAGTTCACAAGGTCTCACTCACTATCTGATCTGCACAACTCTACAAGTGACCCAAATATGGTTTGATCCTTTTGAGGGTTCCTCAGCAACTCTACCTGGCATTTTTTAAGCCTCAGTATTCCCTACCCAGCTGTGTTATTCTCTCAAAGCCACTTGAGTCATTGCTTCTTCCTGACCTCAATTCCTACTAAAGCACATCCCTTCCCTAACAATCCTCACCTTCCAACCATATGCAAAGCATTAAGGGATCCAGTAGATGGGAAAATGGAGTAATGGAGAATGACTGATAATGGTTATGGAATTTCTTTTTTGGGTTATAAAAGAGAAGCTCTATAACAAGATAGAGGTGATGGTTGCACAGTATTGTGTATGTATTAAATTGTATATTTTTAAATGGTTGAAATGGTAAAATATATGCTTATTTTACCTTAAAAATAAAGAAAAAGAGTATGGGCTAGACAGTTTCTTGGAGTTTATCTGGTCTAATCTCTCCATTTCTAAGGGAGAAAATAAATATTTTCTAAAGTAAATATTTTCACTAAAATCACAGAGATACCAGGAGTGGGGGCACATGCCTGCAATCCCAGCTACTCAGAAGGCTTAGGATTACAAGTTTGTGGTCATCCTCAGCAACTTAGCAAAACCCTATCTCAAAAAAGTTAGGATACAACTCAGAGGTAGAACATTTGCCTAGCATATGAGTCCCTGAGTTCAATACTCAGTAACACACACACACACACAAGTCACAGAGCTTAAGTAGTCACCTCCCTTCTCTCTATAAGTTCCCAATTCTATACTTAGCCTCTTGAAGAATGTTCTAAATGCTTCTGTACCTTCTCAGTAGCCAACTGAAGATCAGCTGTTGGATGAGTTAATTTATACCTAAGCCCCTTATTCTACAGTTTTGGAAACTCTTTTATTACATACTGCCTGCTTTTTAATTCCCAGTCACCATACTTGATCTCCTTATTAATACATACTTAACAACTTCATGTTGTATTCTCTAGTACCAACCACTTGCCATGACAACAGTGCCACCTGTCTGCTGCCTACTGGTACAACACTCTATCTACTTGGGAATTTCTCACAACATTTATAGTTGGGAGGGTTCTAACTGACTCCCATGTGCTCCCTCACCAAACCCACATGAAAAGCTGAACTGCTGGGACTTACCCACAAATCAAGTTTAATTACAGAGCTAATACTGGCTTTTTCCTATAAGTAAGAACTTTATCAAATGTTCCCTTAAGAGTAGGCATTAGACCAGAGACCCTGCACCTATTAGAAGAAAATGTAAGCCCAATACTACAAGAACTCCTAAAGCACAAATTAAAATCAAGAATCAATAAATGGGATGGTATCAAACTAAAAAGCTTCTTCACAAAAAATGAAACAATCAAGAACATGAAGAGACAGCCTAAAGAATGGAAGACAAATTTTGCCACCTGCACCTCAGATCAAGTGTTAATGTCCAGGATATATAAAGAACTCAAAACAACAATAAAAAAAAAAAAACTTAACACCAAAACCCCAAATATCCCAATCAATAAATGGGCAAAAGAACTGAATAGGCACTTCACAGAAGAAAAAATACCAATGGTCAACAAATATGTGAAAAAATGCTCAACATCTCTAGCAATTACAGAAATGTAAATTAAAACTACACTGAGATTCCATCTCACTCTAGTCAAAATGGCAATTATCAATAATACAAGCAACAATAACTCTTGTCAAGGATATGGAGAAAAAGGTACACTCATACACTGTTGGTGGGACTGCAATTTGGTGCAACCACTATGGAAAGCAGATGGTGATTCCTCAGAAAACTTGGAATGGAACCACTGTTTAGCCCAGTTATCCCACACCTCAGTTTATACCCAAAGGATTTAAAATCAGCATATACTACTGTGATGTAGCCACATCAATGTTTACAGTGGCTCAATTTGTAATAGGTAAGCTATGAAACTGATGTATGTGCCCTTCAACAGATGAATGGATAAAGAAAATGTGATATATATACACAATGGAATATTACTCAGCCATGTAAAGAATGACTTTATGATTTTTGTCAGTAAATGGATGATTCTGGTTACTATCATTCCAAGTCAAACAAGCCAATCCCCCCAAATACAATTCAAATATTATCTCTGATATGCATATGCTAGCACAAAACAAAGCCAGAAGAATAGAAGATCAATAGATTAGACAAAGGGGATTGAAGCAAAGGAGGTGAGGATGTGAATAGGAAAGACAGTAGCACAAATTATACATAACTTTCCTATGTTCAAATAAAAATATACCACCAGTAAAGTAAAACTCCATATCATGTACAACCACACAATGTGATCATAATTAGATTGTTATACTCCATGTATGTATAATACGTCAAAACGCACTGTATCTAAAAGAACAAATAAAATGTCATATGTATCTAAAAGAACAAATAAAAATGAGTAACCTATACTTACCTAATATATAACTGAATATGGGAGTGAGTCTGCTCCACACATGGCCCTCAGGCCCAAGCTCCACTGAGCAGCAATGTCAACCTCACTACCTCAATAAGATTTTCAAACAAGTAATAAGCTGGACCAATGGGGCCAATTTACAAGTCTAATATTATTGCTCTTTTCCCAAATGTATCTTACAAACGATTTTTTCCAATTCATTCTTGGCAACTGATGCATAGCACAATGCTCCATCATTTATTTGCTCATAAATGAAAGCTAAATGCTGAGGTGCTACTCCACTAACAATATTATGACTCTTGATAGAGAACAGAGAAACCAAGAAAGCAAAATGTCCAAGTACATGTTCAGTAGACTCATTAGTTGCAGCACCATTCCTATTAATCTTGAAACCTGGCAGTATCAGTATACCCTATATTCCATGTAGCCTGTGTCCTCATATGAGTGCTTTGCTGATCTTATTTGTGTTATTTGATGATATATTAGTACCTACCCTATTAAATTGTTGCGAGAACTACACAGAATTATGCAAAAAAATGCTGAAAGTGGTGTATGATATAGGGGAAACAATCAATAATACTAATGGTATTCACAGAAAACACTAATGTTAATGGAAGAGTATACTTCTTTCCCCTCGATCATTCCATCCAGCCTCTTGGGAATGTACTTACTCCCTACTCTGTCCGCAGCCCTTCAGAGGTCCAAAGTCTGAAATTAGATCTGCCAAGCCTCTCCTGTCCTCCAGGCTTCTGGACTTTTACTCATCATTTGGATGAATCATTCAATCTGCAACAGCTTCTCATGAGTATAAGATCCAAAAAGACAGATTTCAGTTTAACATAAAAACAAAGTCTGTCAAACCTATCCCTGAACCATAACCAGTGGAATAAAGAGGTAGGGAGCTACCTGTCAGTAGACATGTAATAGCAGAGACTGAGTAACCACTTAGGAAGCAAGACTATTTTAAGATGTGTTAGATAACTTTTAAGATCTCCCACAAACAACACTAAACCAATTTGAGATTGGAACTGCTCTTCAAATCTAACCACCTACAGGTGGGTCATATCCCATCTTGGAACAACACTTCCCTCACTTATTATCTGTAATTGGGATAGGAAGGGTCATAATGAAAGGATTCCATAAGATATGATATGTCAAGTAATACACAAAGGTAAGGGGAGGGCATGGTGATGTAGGGATGCTAGAAGGGAAAGAGGGACATGAAGATAGGAAACCTAGATCCTTTAAATGTCTTCAATGATTTTATTAACAAGAAATTTCAGGCCTCAACTACCCCAAATGGATTTTTCCTAACATAGCTGCCACCTTTGCCACCACCTCCTCCTCTTTCTTCTTTCTTCTTCCGTTTTCCATCAGAGAGGAGAAAAATCAAAGTGAAACAGAACTAGCTATTTAAGTGTTTAGAAATTACTTACTTTTACCTTTAAGGAAATCACCTGTTTTGTCTTCTCCAGGATCGCTATATAGCAGGATCAAGGAGAAGGGGCTTGGCATGATGCCATCTTTGATGTTCTGTTACATAACACCCATCCCTAGCTTCTTTCTAAATACTTTGATCTCTCTACAAACACAGACATGAGTATCTAGAGTCTTATGTGAGAAAACAGAAATTAAAGTTAGTGAACCAGAGAATAATTTCGAGTATCTTCTAATGTTGCCAGCTCTTAAACATAATCTTCCTAGCACAAAAGCCATATGGTTCAAGAAACTGGCTTAAAATATAGTATTAAGACTAGCAGTTGGAAACAAGGAAGTAGTTTGGGCTCTGCTACCAGATGCTGGCCTTCTCAAAAGTCAGAGTGATTTAGAAATGATCTTGATTGGACATTGCAGGATAATCTATGAGACTCTCAAGGTGGCTTTCAATTTGAGGCTTCTACAAGAAGTCCATAGGGTGACCCATTTGTATCTGAATTTGAAGGAGTCAGCTGGGTCATGAAAAAGCTAATTTAAGGTTTTATCTGAGCTGGAGAGGGCCTTGTGTTTTTTGAAATATTACCTCCAATTAGCTACACGATGTACTGGATAATTCAATCCAAAGCATGTGCACAATGAAACTTTAAGATGGATCATACAAATGCAAATAAATGCTAGCAATGCTATTTGAAATTCTAGTATAGGGGAGAGAAATATCTGCAAACCAGGAAGAAAGATACTCCCTGCTATTATCAGACTTAAATCACAGAGCCTATAATATGTGACCTCTAGGATTAATAGCAGCACTTTCTACAAAGATGGTTAAGGTTACTGGCTTATGACCACTTGAACCTTGAGTAGATAAACAAGGGCTTGCATATCTAACTTCCTCCCAAGATAGAAAAAACACTGATGCTATTACTCTGGAATGAAAGGTAAGTCTTCAAATGTTAAGTGTTTCTCAAGGCTCTTCTTGTCTGCAAAAGGAGACACTATAAAATAAAATAAACACTCTAAACAGTGGTCTTCCCTGTGAACAGGAGGGGTTGAGTTTCTGTGTCATCTGGTCTATCTATACAAAGGCAAGGAATGAAAAGTAATAAAATGCTTAGGCCATCCTTTCATGTCCCTACTTCTAAGCAAGCCAGAAACCAAAGAAATCTAGAATTTCTTTCTTCTTTTGTTATAAAAGGAAAATAAATATCCCCTCCTGAAATCATCTGGACAGGATCTTTACTTTATGACCAAACCCATGCCTTGTCACACAAGGCCTCACCTCCGATCTGTTGTGTGTCCTATACACATCTGCCCTCAAGAAGGCAGCAAGCTCTACCCAGGCCATGGCCAAAGCAAGACCAAAGACTCCTTTTGTGCACAGTTACAAAGGAGAAGAGCCAGAATGACTTGGAGTTGGGGTCCTATACACAAAAGGAAGCCTACTATAAGGATGAGATTTGCTATTTAGAGACACAACCATCCCAGCAGACTGTTCTTAGTTCCTTGGGGCAGGAGAAACCAACCCAGGAAAGCAATTAAGATGACAGCAGCTAGATATGGGGATTCATATTCACCAACCTCTAATTCATTTATCTGACAAAATGCTAGGAAGGTATATCCACTCCTGCATTTCTCTTATAAAGCCACATCCAGAATAGAGAAGGAAAGGAACCTGAGAATACACACATATACACATATGAAATTCTACACAAGGGAGGCATATTTTACTAGGTAGAAGATGGTGGGATGTGATGGACATCATTATCCAAAGTACATGTATGAAGACTCAAACTGGGTGTCAACATACTTTATATATAAACAGATATGAAAAATTGTGGTGTATATATGTGTAATAAGAATTGTAATGCAAAAAAATACATGTTTAAAGGCATGAATTGGCATGAACATACTCTATACACAGATATGAAAAATTATTCTCTATATGTGTAATAAGAACTATATTGCATTCCGCTGTCATGTATTTTAAAAAAATAAAATCAATAAAACTAAAAAAAAGTATGTTCACATAAAAAAAAGACACATATCTGGTAACTTCTTGTATAGGAGTCAAAATGTTACTACAATTCCTATTTAAATGTATCCATTATCACAGGTTACAAAGAATTTACACAAGACCAGTTATTTCCATTTTACAAGGAGGAAAGCTGAGCTTTGAAGATGCATATGTGCTACAGAAGCTGTGTATCTAATGCAGAACTTATGCAAGAAACTGGGTTTCTCAGATTCTACATCTTGTTTTAACATGATCAACAACAGATAGGGCTAGCTCAGGCAGAACCTCACTAAAGCACTTTTGATTACCATCCTGGGGCTAGAATGTTTACACAGAAATGAGAATTCCAGGTAGGGAATGGAGATGTTTCAGTATATCAATCATCAGTTTGGCCCAATAAAATACAAAGTATCCATTTGGTATAGGGTTAGGAGAAGACTTTCTCTTGTTACTATGCTTTCCCATTATATTCTACATAACCAAAGATGCTACTAAATCTCAGCTCAGGATGAATCTGGACAAATCAGACAACTATCCTACAATGTGAAGGTACAGCACTCTGGGAAATCACCCATTCACCTACCAACTGTATGAGCACTGATTGAACAGTTTAATGTGACCCATATCTGTCTTACTAAGACATGTCAGAATTTGAATAGATTCTACAGTGCTTCAGAGATGAAGTAGAAAATAAAGCCTTTGATCATTTACAAAATGAATGATAGAATCATGACTCAATCTCAGGTCTGCCATTTCCTAATCTAGGTAGCTCTGTTTTCACAAGACTATTCTACCCTCAACCAAAAACAATGTAAAAGAATGAAGATAATAATTCTATTTTTAGAGATTTAATGGAAAAGTGATTTTATAACCTTCAACATACAATCCCTTGGGTATTATACAATATTACCTTAAATGGAAACCTAAAGATAAATACTTGTTCATGAACATTGGAAGGTCTACCTTGGAATCAATACTCATTTCATTAATGCAACAGCCAATACCATTTCTTTTATGGTGACACCATAACAGCTGGCCTCTAAGGTTCCATGGTACTCTTCCGTAGCAATCTGAAGGCTGTTTGACTATTTAAATCAAGCAAAAAGTTTCATGATGATAAAATAAATGCTATGAATATAATCTGAGGCAACATGGAATAATATGTTAGTTTATCAATAACACTGATATAGACCTCTGAATTATGATTTAGGTTATATCATTAATACTCCAGGTCTATAAACAGTATTCATTATAGACTTGGAATTGTGCTCTTGATATAGCAACTAGCTACATATGGTTACTGAGCACCTGAAATGTTACTAGTATGAATTGAGATGTGTTATAAGTATAAAATACATACCATATTCCAAAAATTTAGTAATTTATCATTAATGAATTTATAGTGGAAATATATCATACAATATTTTGAATATAATGGATTAAGGTAAATATATATGAAAATCAACTTCACTTTTAGCATTTTTAATTTTTTAATGTGATTACCAGAAAAATTTAAAATATGCTTGTAGCTTGCATTTGTGGCTCTCATTACATATAATATTCTCTTATAGAAATATAATGATCAATGCCTCTTAATTCTTTATGCACAGTAAAAGACATCTGGAAGCTTTTTAAAGTCTAATTTCTGGGTTTCAACTTTGAAGATTCTTATAGAACTAGCTTGGATTCTGGCTTTTAGTGGTTTCTTTCTTTGCTTGTTTATTTGTAGGTTTATTTATTTATTGCTATTTTGTTTTTAGACAGAGTTGAGAACCACTGGATTAGATGCTATATTGTGTACCAAGTGGCTGCTAGGAAAGTATATCTGGAGGAACAATCCCATGGCCTTGGACTTAGGACTATCAATAATTGTTCACTGATATGCAGAAGCCTGACTGTCCTCTGCCTTCCAGAGCTATCCTGGTGTGCTCAGTCATTCCCCACATCCCTTGATTTACAATTTATTATAAAAGTGATGTTTCCCTGAAAGTAAAATGCATTTGGGTTTGGGTGTGGTTTAATCCTTCTTTTAAACAGAGAGGACTGTCAGCACAAGAGACACAAA
Organism: Callospermophilus lateralis; assembly: GCF_048772815.1. Taxonomy (NCBI): domain Eukaryota; kingdom Metazoa; phylum Chordata; class Mammalia; order Rodentia; family Sciuridae; genus Callospermophilus; species Callospermophilus lateralis. Next base: position 57,903,938 of record NC_135325.1, on the reverse strand, counting down.
ATGTCCTGAAGGCTAGGTTACTAATATCATCTTTCTGGCTACCCACAGAATTGATTAATTAACTAGCAATGGTAAGCTGGGACACAGATAGCATTTTGAGATGCTGAAGGAAAATGCCACGTAAGCAGAGAAGAAAGGATTGGATATTTTATTAGGAGACTTCATGGCAGAAGGGGATGCAACTTCATTTTGTCTGCTTCCCTGCTTCTGGGCAGTGCCTTCACCTAAATCATCACAGTTTACATCCCTCCAAGGAAGGAGGCCTCTCTCAATCCCTAGAGCCAGCCTTGAAACATGGCACTTCTTAGACCTACTAAGATGATATGATGATGATGATGATAAATTATCATATGCCAAGTATCTAACATGTCAACACTGTGCTAGATATCTCACTTGCATATTTAATCTCATTAAATCCTAATAATAAAAGTGTGCTATCCTTATTTTTTCAAATGAGGAAATCAAAATTTAGGAAAGTTAAAAATTTTGTCAACAGTCATAGAGTTAGGAAGTATTAAAGCTGTATCTCAGTTTATCTAATCCAAAGGCCTTGCTCCTTCCTTCATATCACACTGTTATAATGTCAAACTTGAAACCAATCAGTCTCTAAGAACTAAAGCCCCTCTAACCTTTCATTTGGGGTCTGGAAGACTTATCCATATCTTATAGGAGAAAACAAAAAAATGATAGGCTGTAGTATGGATGGTCATAATATACCTTCATATCCCTTTGCTATTTGTCTTTCCATGAAACAATTTTCATGTTCTATCTCATTCACTATGACATCCTCTGGCACTAAAGAATTGTTAACACCATTTTGTAGATGGGGCAAAACAAATTCCAGCTTATGAGCTCAAGGAAGGCCAGGAACTGGGGTATATGGTCAGTTCTCCCCTCACAGTATTCTGCAAATTTGTGACCCAGAGGAAGCGGAAACTGATGGAAGCTTCATCCCAACAGTGACTGTTCGTGGCCAGGTTCTTCATGGCACAATGTCAGAGGCCAAGGCCTTGTAAGCACTTGTAGGATGCCTGCTTCCATGCCCAGCACATCTTAGATCCTAGATATTTGACTTCCTTGCAAAAAGTAAGATCTGCAATCCATAAATTCTAGTTCCTGGGAGAGGAGATTACATATTTTTACACAAACCACTGAAGATATCCTCTGATAATATGCAGGGGTGTTCATACTTCCCTGGATGAGAGAAACAAGGCAAGGGAAGCATAGAGAAAGTAGAGGAAGGGAACAGATGCAAAGAGAAATAGAAGAAAAGCAAATAGAAGAGAGGAAAGGAGCCAGGCTCGATGGCGCATGCCCGGAATCCCAGCAGTCCAGGAGGCTGAGACAGGAGGATCACGAGTTCAAAGCCAGCCTCAGCTAAGGCGAGGCACTAAGCAACTCAGTGAGACCCTGTCTCTAAAAAAAAAATACAAAATAGGGTTGGAGATGTGGCTCAGTGGTGGAGTGCTACCGAGTTAAATCCCTGGTACCCCCCCCCCCAAAAAAAAAATAGGGCTAGGGATGTGGCTCAGTGTTGAGTGCCCCTGAGTTCAGTCTCTGGTACCAGAAATAAATAAAGAGAGACAGAGACAGAGAGAGAAAAGGAGGAGATGGGAAAGGACTAAAAAAGAAAGGACACAGAGAAGAAAGCAGAAAAAGAATAGAGATAAGAAAGGTGAAAGTTCACAGAAATTTAGGGTTAAAAGGGTATTCAAAATCATCCAGGCCAACCCCAGATGTGGGAAGTGATTTGTAAACATGTGTGGGGAGGGGAGTAGGGGTTGTTCATATAAACAAGAGACAAAAAAAATATCTAAAAATTAGAAAAACAAAGATTAAAGAAGATTAACCCAGGTCCAAGATAGGGACAAAAAAAAAGAAAAAGAAAAAAAGAAAAGAGAATATGAGAATAGTCACCAAGGGGAGCAGAACAGGGGCTAGTGAAGGAGAAGCCAGGGATAGGTAGCCAAGGAGAAAGGAGAGGAGAGTGAAGGCTGACACTCACCCTCACAAAGCTGGCAGGAAACCATCCCTCCTCATCGTCGATCTGGCCCCACCACCAATCCTTGTTGGAAGCATCCAAGACTTTGATGACGTCGCCAGCCTTAAATGCCAACTCCCGGTTGGCCATGGTGACGTGATCCCATACTGCCTCAGCACTAACGATGGAATCTCCAGTGATCAGCTTAGGAGACAAAATGAGAATGTGTTCAGTCCATGCAGCTGCCTACCTTGATTGGCCCTCCCCCCACCCACAAAGCTCTACCACTTATGGGAAAACTTATACTTAGCGATGAGGGATAGGGTAAGGGGAACAGCACTAGAGTGTAAGCTTTGCGGGGCCACAAGACAGACAATGCTGTCAACTCTTGATTATACAGTACATGGAATGATCCAGTGTGTAAATATGAACTATATGGGTATCATGCTTTTATCCTTACTCATGAATACTTCCCCCAGAAAAGAAAGCAAGCTCCTGTTCAACTATCCTTTGTGTTTCCAACATCCCTGGGTCTGGAATGGGTAAAGAGGCTGATATTAATAGCTAAAATGAGGATTAAGCATATTTGCTTTCAATTCTCTGTGTTCCTTCTCTTTTCCGCCTCCTCCTTGGAACTGACCAATTGAGAGTTGGTAGTATATTATTAATCCTCATTGTGCCCCTCCCCCTGGGGTAACAGACTATGACATTCCTCACACACAATGGACCCCAGTCCTACAGCCTCCTGCCCTCACCCACACAAGATACCATCCAGAGAGGTCATGGGTATGAAAGAATATGGCTTTCTGTGATGTCTTGTACCCAAGAAATTAAATGTTGGCTCAGATTCAGTCAGTGATTATTACAACCACCCTGTGAGATACAGTGTGGATCTGGGTTAAATTCTGCATCTAATAGATTGCAAAACTGAGCAACAAAGAAGTTTAGGGTTGAGGTAAATATCATCCAGCAAGGTAAAGGCTGTGCATGGATTCTAACCTAGGTCATCAGCCTTCATGGACAGCAGAAAACACAACAGCAGGAAAACATTGATCCTACTGCCACATGAAAATACACATACATGCACATTCATGACACTTAACTAAATACAATGATAAGGATGGAGGTGGGTAATAGTTTTCTTCCCCCTGGCTACCATTCTGACCACTGCTATTTTGTTCTCTTTTTCACTCCAACTGTTTCAGCTTGTATGGGCCTTCAGTCTTCCCAGCATTTGGGGAATGACATTCTAGAATAGAGAACATATGGCCTGTCAGGCAGACACTGGAACACTCTCCCCAGCATTGAATCACTGAACATGTCCTTTAGAAGTCAGCTTTTCCATCAGCTTTTGTTGAGGAAGGACTACCATGACAGCTCCATAACACTAAAAATAAAAGAGTTCAAAGAAAATAGAGACTATCTGTGGACTATGTATCCCCTCCCACAGGTCTGATATACAATATACTACCCAAAATATAACTGTATAGCCATATAATGTATGTATAACACATCACATACATACACACAGAACCTACCTTTTGACTTAAAGTTTACTGTTCATCAAGCCCTGCCTTAAGGCATATTTCATTGCTCAGGATTCTAGACTTCATGCCCTCCACAGACAGTAAAGCACAGGGAAACCTCCTCAGAATAGATGCAAAAGAAATTTCCAGCAGGACTTTTTTTTTAATCATACTTCAATTACTTTGTGTTTTACTGCTTTAAAATATTTTCACATCTACTACATCATTTGATCCATACTAAGCTGGGTTTCACTATCACCTACATTGTAAAGATGAAGAACCTGAGGCTCAAAGAAGAGATTAGACAATAACATAAGAAATAAATTATAGAGTCAGGTTTTCTGACCTCATGTGCTCTTACATATACCAAACTATGCTCCCAGTGTCTACTCATTGGCTATACTGATTGTATAAAACTTGAAGCATCACACCATGAAACAGATGATTCCTTTGCTTAAAAAACCTTGAAGAAGGATTTTTAGATGGCCACCTTTAGTCACTGTTGTCCCTGTGTGTGAATAGATTCATTTTTATGTTGAACTTGCTTTCTTCCAATTGCACTAAAAAAATCAATCTCTCCTTGTTCTCCACTCAGTGGAAAAAGAGAAATTCTAGTTGTTGGCCTTAATAAAATAAATCTTTTATTTATTTATTTATTTATTTATTTATTTATTTATTTATTTATTTATATATATTGATTGTTCAAAACATTACAGAGCTCATGATATATCATCTTTCATACATTTGACTCAATTTGTATTTGGTTACCCCAAATACAAATTACAGAATCACATCAGTTACACACTCACATTTTTACATAATGGCATATTAGTGACTGCTGTATTCGGCTACCATTCCTATCCCCTACTATCCCCCCTCCCCTCCCCTCCCCTCCCATATTCCCTCTCTACCTCTTCTGCTGTTGTTCAATTCTCTCCCTTTTTTTCCCTCCCCCTTTCCCCTCACAACCTCTTATAATTTTGTGTAACATTGAAGGTCTCCTACCATTTCCATATGCTTTCCCTTCTCTCTCCCTTTCTCTCCCCCCACTCGTCTTTGTTTAATGTTAGTCTTTTCCTCATGCTCTTCCTTCCTGTTCTGTTCTTAGTTGCTCTCTTTATATCAAAGAAGACATTTGGCATTTTTTAAGGATTGGCTAGCTAAATCTTAATGGAAAACTTTCTATCCTCCTACCTAAAATAGATCCTAACTGGAAGTTGCTGAAGCTCAACAAGCACATATGGCCCTAACTTAGAGGAGCATTTGGGTTCATGGTTTAAAATTATATCCAGGGATTTTGGTCAAGTGTCAAAAGAATATCTTGGCATTAAATATGAACTTTCTGCTCCAGACACTATTTGTGATGCTGTTTCAGATACCCTAGGTCCAGTTATAGCTAATTTCACTGCATATACTCTTTACTTTGCAATCTTCTATTTAGGGACTCCATAATAACTTCTCCCAGCAGTATATGAATCACACTACCCCACCTCCTGCCAATTTAGTCCAGTTGACATGCCTTGGACCTCAGGTCATAAGACTCAGATACACCCTGGACATGGCCAATCCAGGATCCAGTGGTCAGGCTCAAGGAAGTCTTTTGAGGAAACACTATTAAAGGTTTAACATTCCTAATACACAAAGTTAAAATCAGAAATACTATAAAATCCAAAACTTAAATTTTATATTTTGTATTTTTGGATTAGGGATACTCAACAAGGTTGTCTATGCAAATACTCCAAAATCTGAAAAACTCTGAAATCCAAAATATTTCTGGTCTCTAGCATTTTAGATAAGCAATACACAATCTATATTTCCCCTATCTTATAAACGAGAAAACTGAAGGTCTCAGAGAGCTTAACTAATTTGCCCAAGTTCACACAACTCATTAATAGCAAAGAAAACAAATGCAGGCATAGTCTGACTCTAGAGACACTGCTTTTAACTTATAAACTATGCAGTGTCTGGGTCTCAGATTTTATACCTATAAAATGAGCTATAAATGCCTGGAAAGTTGTAAAACACTAAACCAAGAACTGGCAGGTGGGTGTTCAGAGTTGTAAGATGGACTAATCCACAAGAAGCTAGAAGCTGCATGGGTGTTATGGTTTGGTTGTGAGTTATCCCCTCAAAAGCTCATGGGTTATATTATATAGCAATATTCAAAGGTGAAACTATTAGTTTATGAGAGCTGATAACCTAATCAGTGGATTAACCCATTTGATGGATTAATAATTTGAAAAGACTACTGTACTAGATGGTAACAGTAGGCAGATGGGACATGGCTGGAGGAAGTGGGTCACTGGGGACATGCCCTTGGGGATTATATCTTGTCTCTTTGGCTCAAAGCTCCCTTTTTATGCTTCCCAGCTGCCATGAGTTGAGCAATATTCCTCTGCTATGCCCTTCTTCCATGGTATTCTGCTTCAACTCAGGCCCACAGCAATGAAGTTACCAACAATGGACTGAACCTCTGAAACTATGAGCCAAAACAAACTTCCTCCTCTAACTTGTTGTCAGGTAATTTGGTTATATCAACATAAAGGTATCCATCACAATGTGGCTCCTGTGCTCTTCCATCACAAATACCACCAGCAGCAAGGGGATGCTCGTCTCCAATCCTGTGCACTATTTTTTGTTTTGTTTTTGGTACTGGGGAATTGAACTCAGGAGCACTCGACCACTGAGCCACATCCCCAGCCCTATTTTGTATTTTATTTAGAGACAGGGTCTCACTGAGTTGCTTAGTGCCTCACTTTTGCTGAGGCTGACTTCGAATCCACAATCCTCCTGCCTCATCCTCCAGAGTCTCTGGGATTATAGGCATGTGCCACCGCACCTGGGTGCACTATTTTTAAAAAGTAAATTAAATCTGGACTGGAAATTGGTTCCAAGTGTTCCTCTTATGTACCAAACTGAAATTTAACTTACTACAAGATTTTCATACATTTTCACTTGGTTCATTCATTTCCCATTGCACATTTATCCAGTGAGCTCCTACTGTGTGCTGCTAGGTACCATTTAAATTATCTGCAAAGATGGTTAAGGGTAAGCAAACCCAACTTCGATTCTGGGCTTTTCTGCTTTAAAACGTAGCAGTAACAATAGGAGGTGAGGAATAAAAGAGTAAAAGGGACAATCCAAAATGAAGCTGTCAGTATGTAACAAGGAGTGCAATTATACAAAAATGAATGAGAATTTCAAACATTTCAACCTTGCACCTCAGTTTCTTCATCTCAAAAATTGTAATGATGTCTGCCTCACAGGCAAGGATATAGATAAAGTGGGCCGAGATGCTGGGTATACAGCACCTACTACAGTATCTGGCATGTGCTGGGCTTCAGAGGAGAGAGGGAACACACATAGCAATTGGGCTCTAAGAAAGATGTTTTAAAAAAATTTTAGGTATAGATGGATCTTTATTTTATTTATTTATATGTGGTGCTAAGAATTTAACCCAGTCCCTCACACGTGCTAGGCAAGTGCTCTACCACTGAGCTACAACCCCAGCACTCTAAGGAAGCCCTCTAAGATAACACTTAAAGATCAAATGGGACTGTGAAAGATATAAAGGGAATGGTAGTGTGTTTGAGGTAGAAGAATGGCATTATACGAGTTTCAGAGATGAAGAATATGGGGTGCTTGATTGTGTAGTAGCAGTAGAGTTTAGAGAAGGTAGGGTTGAGAAGGGAAATTAGAGGCACAGCTTCAAAGGTTGGCTACATTCATGTGTGAAGGGCACTGAATCAAGTTTGAAGACAAGGAAGAGGTTAAAGACAGAGGAGGTTATGAGGAAGGGGAATCAATCCTAATTTTTGCCATTAATAGCACAAGGGTATATTAGAAGAAAATGATGATTTTGAAGAAGAGATGGCAAATTTGTTCTTTAATGTGTTAAGTAAAAGAGGTCAGAAGGACATGAAGATAGGTTTGAAGCTCAAGAGAGATCAGTGGAGACAGATATAAAGTTTTGGGAATCAGTGGCCCAGAAGAAACCAAGGAATTTTGCCCTAGAAGAAAGGCCAGAAACCCAGAGAAATAGTGAAAATGGGAGGTGAGAAACAGAAAAACTGGAGGGAAAATATAAAACCTAAATGGAGCTGTCAGCATATCATTAGGATACCAAGGATTGCAATCTCACAAAAACCAAAGATAGGAGTTTCAAGCAGCAGAGGTTTTTTAACATTATCATATAGTACAGAGGTATATAACGAATGCCAAGGAAAGGCCATTGGGAATGGCTATACCAAGAAGTTTAATTTTCTATTCCCAACCGGGCTTATGTCCACCTCCCACCAAAAGCCCTGATTCCCAACTGTCCCCATTCTCCATCCTGCAACCTCAACATTAAGCCAGGAGAATGGTTCTTAGTTACTCTAGCAAGGTACACAAAATAGTTCTGGGGCATGGGACAGCACTTCTGTGACTTCTAACAAAAACAATTTCCAAACTCCATGGCCTTTTTTTTTTTTTTTTTTTTTGGTACTGGGAATTAAACCCGGGGGTATTTAACCACCAAATCGCATCCTCAGCCCTGTTTTTTATTGTCAAGTTGCTGAAGCTGCCTTTGAACTTGTGAGCCTTCTGCCTCAGCATCCTGAGCAACTGGGATTGCAGGCGTATGCCACTGCACCAGGCTTTGGGGCATTTTTTTAAAAAATGTTAACTTTAGTTATTTAGTTATTTATTTTACGTGGTGCTGAGTATGGAGCCCAGTGTCTCACACATGCTAGGCAAGAGCTCCACTGCTGAACCATAACCCCAGCCCTACACCAAAGACAGTTTTAGATATTAGAGGATAGAGAGAGAAGAGTCATAATATCATGCTTAAAAATTGAATGAGATTCTATTACTTTTTACCAAGATTACCCAAGATAATCAAATATTCTGTCTCACTGATACTACAAATAACTCTGTTATCAGACTCATGTGTCCTGATTTTTAACTTGGAAATTAATACCTGGAGACATTAGGAATTGAAATCTAAGATTAGTCTCTAGTCAACAAGGGAAATGTCTTCAGCTAACTTGGAGTGGCCAGTGGGCCCAATATGAGGGTGAGACAGGAAGAAAGAAGTGAGGAAGAAAGAAAATGAAGGAAGAAACAAGGGAAGAAGGGAGAAAGAAAAGGAAGGAGAGAAAGTTATATTTGTTGAAAACACACGCCAGGTGTTCATAAAGGCCTTTCTTTAGTGATCTCAAAGTCTACAAGCATGAACAGCACCATTTCTATTGAAGAGAACCTGTGGGGTTAAGCAAGTAGCCCATTGTTACCCAGATACTATATAGTACAGCATATTTCAATCTCCAGTTGGCTTCATTCTACAGCTTTGCTTTTGCCATTCCCTCATAGTACCTGTCAGGGAGGAAGAGAGTTATATCAGCCCACTCTGTAGATGAACTACAGCAATGATTCTTAATCCTCTGTAGGGCTTGTTAAGCTGGGCTTCAGTGTCTTGATTTGGTAGATCTGAAGTGGAGCTTGAGATCTTGCATTTCAATCAGGTCCCTAGCTGATGCTACTGGTCCTGGTCTGGGAAGTACACATAGGAAACCAAGTGCTCTAGAGGTCTTTCCCTAAGTTGAAAGAGTACTTTTAACTCCTGATGCATCTTTCTCCTCAGGGATCTTCCTGCCACCAGGAGGTTGGGCTCCCTTCCTCTAACATTCCCAGTCTATCTTCAAGTCCTTCCCCAGGTGATACTGCATGCCTGAGAAAGGGCATTTAGGGTCATTTAAGAAGCAAGCCTTGGGCTGGAGCTATAGTTCAGTAGTAGAGCGTTTGCACATGTGAGGCACTGGGTTTGATTCTCAGCACCACATACAAATAAATAAAGGTTAAAAAAGAAGCAAGCTTAATGGTAGTCTGTGCAAACACGGGGTGGGGGGGATGGGTGGGAACAGGATCACACCCCTCAGTTTACTAGAGATATACTACCTGCCTTTCTCTTCATGCTCTTGCATGCTAGCTGAGCAGTACAAACACCAAAGTAAATATTAATTAGCCTGGGTGTCGGTTAAAAATATTTAGAATTGGGGCTGGGGATGTGGCTCAAGCGGTATCGTGCTCGCCTGGCATGTGCAGGGCGCTGGGTTCGATCCTCAGCACCACATAAAAATAAAAAATAAAGATGTTGTGTCCACTGAAAAATAAATATTAAAAAGTTCTCTCTCTCTCTTTAAAAAAAAGAAATATTTAGAATTTGAACATCCAGAAGGAAGATTTTTTTAATGAACTACTATTTGTTGCCTAGATAGTAAATATGCCTGTTGCTTCTGAGAAGCATAACATCCAGAAAAGGAAAGACATGATGGGGTTTACCTCTCTATCACGTTTTCTCAGTTTGTTGTCTGATTCTTTCCTCTCAGAAGACCCTTTCCTCAACAGCTAAGCATGGACAAGAGCGAAATTATTTTCCTTGTTCCCTTTAAGCATATCAAAAATAAGTTGACATTTTATGTTGTCTCCTAAAAGTAACTAGGTATCATTTTAATACAGCATTTTAAATAGACTGGCTATCTTGCCAAAAGTGCTGAAAGATAACCACCCTCCATTTCTGGAAAGGTGTGACCCAGATTGCTCCAACAACAGCTAGGAAGCAACATAGTATAAGCAAAACCTGGCATTGCCTAGTGGAAGAAGCTCTGCCAGTAACTAAGTGAATGACCTGGAGACAGGTTCCTTTCCCCTGGATCACTCTATTTCTCTATCAATCAGACATACGACCTCTGAAATCCCTTCCAGTTCTGGCAGTGTATTGAAGCTAACACTTCAGCCCTGCAAAGGACAATGATTTCATTATTGCAGTTTAGCTCTCTTCATCCTGATTTAAGCTTGATAGAGTATTTTGCTGTTGTTTGTTTGTTTGTTTTATTCTCTACTGAGGAAAATGAGAATTTGGTGTTGGCTAGTCCATTCTTGAAGATAATCTGCTCAGACTCTGTTGGCAACACATTAAATCATAGACTAGTGCCTGTGTTTTTTCAGACTGGTTAGGAAAACCAAGATATAGGTTTCCCACTTCAGCCCTTGACTATCCCATCAAAAGTCAATAGAGATACCAGGTGTGATGGCACAGGCCTGTAATTCCTGGAACCCCAAATTCAAGACCAGCCTGGAGAACTTACAAAATAATAATATGGAGCTGAGGATGTAGCTAAGCAGTTGCCTAGGATGCATAAGGTTCTGGGTTTCAATCCTAGCATCACACATGTGCGCGCGCGCGCGCACACACACACACACACACACACACACAACACAATGTCAATATAGACCTTTCATTTTTTGTTCTCTCCACTTAGTACCCAATAGAAACCATCTTTCACAGAATATTAGCTCTCAGTTGCCTGTAGTTCCATACTTCTAACTGCCTGCTACTACCTCCAATAAAACATGTAAAAATTTTTCATATGAATTCATTATATTCCCCCTTTCCTAATTTTTCCTACTTCAGAAAACTCTACGGGACCTATTCCTTTCTAATTTTTCTGTCTCAGATATGACCATTTCTCCTCACTTCCACTGTTCCAATGCCTGGCTCTCAACACGTTAGGTTATCTCCCAACTCAACTTCCTGCCCCCTCCCCTTTCTCTTTCAAGCTACTCTTGAATGATGTATTTCTCAAAATTTCTTTGCTGGTGTCACTCTGCATGCTCAAGGAACTTCAATAACTCCCTGCCATCAATCTCTCAAAGACTTTTTTAAACCTAGTACCATCTCTGAAGCAAACCCTTGCCTCTAGGCAACAACCTTCACCTTCCTTTGTTTGTGCTCCTGGGGATCAAACTTACGGCTTCACACATGATAAGCCAGTGCTCTACTATTGGGCTATACCACCAGCCCAGGCCTTCTATTTTTGCCAAACCAAGCCTCTTGTAAGCAAGTGCAGTTCTGTCTTTGTGCTTCTGATTGAGCCATACTCTTAGCCAATGGTTAAGTACAGGGACACTAGAGCCAGGGTGCCTCTTCCTTGCTGTGTGAACATAGCCCACCTGTCCCTTAATCCCTTCCCTGATGACTCCAGCCCATACCTTCTCTCCTTCTGCTTCTTTCAGAAATTTCTATTTAGGGTAAAAGAAAATAATTTGAAGAAAAGTTTTCAACCACAGTGTAAGTCTCTAAATAATGAGAATGTATACTTATGAATGGTAGACATACAACATCTGCTTAATCCACAATGAATAGTGTTTTTTAACTTCTATCTAAAGTTCTATGACCTGAGCTCTGAAACCAGGCAAACTTTGAGTAGATCACAGCAACAGAATTAGGAAGTTTGTAAGGATGCAGAATGTTCTATATGGCCAAAGAAATTATTTATATAATAAGTACCCAGATGGCCTATAGGCCACTCCATTGTTACCAGGATTTATGGACAGGTAATTTCTGGGTCAGACTGGTTTTTGCTTCAGATCTGCACATGCACCCAAAGGAACATAGATGCTAGGTAAGGAAAAAAAAGCCCACTATGAATATACAGAAATCCTTAGTGTTTCTTCTTCTTTTCCCTGGTCTTAATAGTTCACACCTGGTTGGTTCCAGCTTCAGTTTGGGTATTGCTGTCACCCATAACTAATTTTACTTCTGAGCAGAATAACTCACTCATTCAAGTAACAATGGCCCTATATGTGCCAAAAGGAAGTAGGCAAATCTCTCTTTTCAGGACATAATCATCTTTTCATAGTTTAGGTGTGTGATATGTGAGTCATTAAGGCATCAACTTCCTTCAATGTCCTATCATACCTTCAATTTTTCACTCTAATAAAAGGAAAGATCTACTGGTAACTTCAGCCCCACCTGGTAGAAACAAAACCAAGTTGGACCGTTTTGACCTGAAAAGATAAGCCTAGATGGGGGTCAAGCTTAACAAGAGAAAGACCATTTGATCCAGAGGCTAATATGTAAACTGGTTATAAGCAAACTTGCACCTTCCAGGACCTAAAAGACTAGGAAACCCAGACAAGCTCCTTTGGGTATGATGCCACCCAGGGCATTTTCTCATTCATTATAGACAAATGGTGGAGAATGACTTCTTCCTCCACCCCTTCCAAAGGAAGTCAAAAAGTTATCTTAGCTAAAATGGTGGCCACACAGATAAGGTAAGGTGATTTATTTGCTTGGTCTGGACCTTAGTGATAGATTCTGGTATGAAACTTCAATCCAGTACCCCAATCAAATGGACTCAAAAGTTTCTGATATGAAATCCAGCTGCTGTCTCAAAGTTCAGAAGGTTAAAAAAGTTTGGTCTTGTTGAAGAGTGGGTCCTTTAGAGAAAATATAGCCAAATGGGACAAGGGTTATACAGATCAGAGAGAAAGATAAGTTTATGGACTACAATCCATTATTCTCTTGGTGGGAGAAGTCCACACTAGAGCAGCCCCCAATCTGGGAAACATTAACTTCCATCTTCAAAACATCTTGAAAATATTACTAAGTTGTTCTGGGTCCTTTGGCATCTCTCAGATACCTCTGATACATGAGCCAGACACAGAAAGAAAAATACCAAAGTTTTGAAATGTGATTCACACAGACCCCCTACTCAAAATCATTCCAGCAGTTTCTAACAAGCAACCCCAATGATTCTAAATTACATATCATATAGAGACCAACCATCTTAAATTTTCTGAGGCTAAAGAATTCACAGCAAGAATTTTCCCTTATTGCATTGGGTCACTCAGAAGAAACCAGAATCTTTGAAACTCTATCTTTAGGTTTCTCCTTCTCCTGTCAGGTTCCAGGAAAACTGAGGAATGGTAGACAGCTTTCAGTCAGCCTTATTAGGCTATCTATATCTGCTCTGTTCCACCTCCACCCTTGCCCTAATCTTCAGCACTGAGGCCATCACTAGTCCTAATGGAAAGTCCTAGCAGGATCTCTTTATTCTATAATCTAGGAGCAATTTCCTATTTGCATTCTGTCTACCCATGGAAGTCTCTGATATTCAGAGACAAATCATTACTAAAATAATAATCATGATGATAATCATGATGCACTCAGCAATGTCCTCTTCATGAGCTGCTGAACTAAAAGCATGTCATACCAAGCTGGAGTTTAACCTAACCTTTGCATGTCTGTTGAGTCAATTTGGGCCCTATACTCAAATTATTCCTGCCAAAGTATCATGCCCTTTTCTTACCCTTAGTGTGGATACTAAAGTCCCACCCACTCACTGGGGTCCATTTTTGCCTTCATATCCTAGGAGACAAGAGAATGCCAGGGAAATCCTAGAGAAGAGGTAAGGAGGCTTAAAGAGCCCCCTGTCCCTGAGGTGACTTAGAACTATCCTGGGTCCTGTAACTGACTTCTTGCAAATCTTCCTGTGGTTCCACTGGGGCCCATCCTGGGATTCTTAATCTTTCTAGGACCAGGACTTGAAGCCTAATCTTGGAATTTCCTGGGCAATAGTGGGGATAAGGTTGTTTAGGCTTCCAGAAGTAGGAGGAGGGGGCTAGAACTACATGAAGAATCTGTCCTCCGTGCCTCCTACGTGCATAGTTCTATACTCATCAACACCACAGCCAGAGGGTGGGTGGGTAAGGCAAAGAGAATAAGGGAAAGTCATTTTTTATCCTTTTGACAGATGTCGTGTTAAAATCTTGTAGAGGAAAGAGAGCTGTAGGTGGGGGGGGCAGGGAAAGAGATAGGTTAGAACTAATGGTTCTAATGTCTAAATGTGGCCATCTGGTCTAAGGTGGCAAAAACATGAACAGGATTTAGTCAGAAGCACTGTGACCCTGCTTCTATATCTAGATAATATAGACAAAATAAATATATTTCAATTAATTTAAACTACCTTTTAAAATCTACTGAGTAACCCCACCCAGGACACAGGCTTGTAAAAGCTGGGGCCTTGGCATGCATTTCCAAAGAGAATGTAAGAGTCTCCTAGGGAGTCATTACAGCACAAAGAGGAAATCTTCATTTAAACCTCCCATTGGAAGGTGGAAGAGAATTTCTTTTCATTGATTTACTTCTGCCTTTTGGCTCCGGTGAGAGAAAAGACATACAGCTAAGGCCAAATAATCTAACACTGCCTCTAGTCCCTGTCAGGGGCCTTTTGAACTCAGGAGAGGCCATGTTTCTGCTAACAAAGTCTAGCATAGGTCCTGGATTTCCAGCAGACATTTGGTAAACAATAGATGAATGGATGGCAAGGGCATTCAGCAAGCAATCATTGGGTCAAGCCCAGGGTCGTAAATTGACTGATCTGACTTTCCCTAGGACCTTGTTGTTAAAGACTTAGAGCAATACAATATCTAAACAGAGGCTTCCTGAGAGGACACAAGAGAAGCAAAATCAGACCCACCCTCAGGACTCTGGAGGGATGGCACTAAGTCTATGTCTGTAGGAAAAGTGGTTGTGCTTGTAACTGAAGAACTTCAAGTAGGTCAGCCAAGCTTATGTAAGGAAGCGTCTGCCTGTCTGGGCTAGGTAGAGGATGTGGGGGTGGAGAAGGGAGGGGACCCAGGGCAGCTGATTGAGGGGAAAAAAAATTCAGTAAGATGCCAGGACTTGAATCTACTCTTCTTGACTCTGTCTGGGGCTCAAGACCTTAAAAGGCAGTAGGTTCTTATACTAAAGAGGTGATCAGGATTGGAGACTCCCCAAAGCTATCACAAGTAGTTCAGTCTTCCATTTTACAAAGAAGAAAACTGAGGCTTCGATTAATTATCAGGAAAGTTAATATTAGAAACCAAGCCTACACTCTTTTAGAAGGATGGCTAATGATTGTTTTTGGACTGTATATCTCTACTCTTTTTTTTTTTTTTTTAAAGTCAGGGACTGAACTCAGACACATTTAACCACTGAGCTACATCCCCAGCCCTTTTTATATTTTATTCTGAGACAGGGTCTCGCTAAGTTGCTTAGCATCTCACTAAGTTGCTTAGGCTGACTTTGAAATCCAAGATCCCCGTGCCTCAGCCTCCCCAGCTGCTGGGATTACAGGTGTACACTGCCACACCCATCTGTATACCTCTATTGTTAAAGACAAAACAAACATTTAGATGCTCATTTCATTAAAAAAAGTAATAATGTTCTGTGACAGATGTTAACCTGCTTTATTAAATTACTAATGATTTTAGTATATCCATATGTATCCCTTAACAGCTTGCTGTATACTTGAAGTATACACAATAAAATTCTTAAAACACACACACACACATACACACACACAAGAACAGATAGGCAGGGTTTGCACACCTATAATCTCAGGTACTTGAGAGACTGAGGCAGGAGGATCACAAGTTCAAGACCAGCCTGGGCATCTTAGTCAGACCCTGTCTCAGGGAAGAGGGGTGGGAGGGAAAGGGAGGGGGCAGGGGATTAGCAAGGATAGTGGAATGTGATAGACATCATTATCCAAAGTACATGAATAAAGACATGAATTGGTGTCAACATACTTTATATCCAACCAGAGATATGAAAAATTGTGCTGTATATGTGTAATAAGAATTGTAATGCATTCTGCTGTCATTTTTTAATTATATTTTTTTTGTGTGTGGTGCTGAGGATCGAACCCAGGGCCTCATACATGCTAGGTGAGCGCTATTCCTCTGAGCCCCAGTCCCAGCCCCACATTTTTAAATAAATAAATAAATAAACAAAAAGGGGCTGGGGATGTAGCTCAGTAGTACAGAACTTGCCTACCTAGCCGAATATATGTGAGGCCCTGGGCTTGTTCCCCAGGACCATGGAGCAGAATTTTAAAAACAATGAGATTAACAATTTAATATATAAGAATTTCTAATATTTTCCTCTGGGATATTTTTGGTGCTCTTTCCTCCCACAGCTCTATAGACATTATCCTTCAGTACTACATAGAGTACTTGCCTCTCCCTCCTCTGAGTTCCAAACATGTGGAACCCTTCTGAGGATTAAGGAGTAAGAACACCTCAGGTTGAATAAAGACACTTCCAGAATCTCCTTACCACCAGATACCTTTGCTTAGTAATCTCAAATTCAAATTCAAACTAAAATGCAAATGCTAGTAGAAAAAAAAATGGGATGGGAAGAATGGACTACAGGTTTGGCATGATTACTGACTTGCTATATGAACTTGAACAGATTGTGCTCCTCTATGAAAGAACTAATTAATTATTTTAAATAAAAAGTTAAGGTTACCTTTGAGTTTTTGATGCTGCCATGCTTCTGAAAGAAGTTCTTGTCAGAAGGGGAACATAGGAAAAAGAGTCAGGAGAGCAATGGTGTGAGGAAAAAAAAGTCAAAAGACAAAAACAACTTTTTTTTTTTACATTTTTGCCATGGGCTAAACCTACCCAGAATAGAACTTAGGTACTGAGATGACCTTTGGGTTTCATGACTGGAAGGAAAAACATTGCGTCCTCTACCTAGTTCAGGCCATTGAGTACAAGGTACTCAAAGTTAGCCTCTACTGAAACATTAAGCAGCACCTTTTCCATCTGTTCAGCATATTATAGTTTCCAAGACACCTTCACACTTATGAGTTCAGTGGATTCTCCAAGCAATTCTGAAATAAGAGGAGTAAGGATGAGCTCCATTTTAATGATGTGAAAACTGAGACCTAGGAAAAGGAAGTCACTTAGCTATCCCAGAAGCAGAGGCCAGAATAAAACCCAGATCTCTAGGCTCTCAAAACTTGAAAAGAAAGTGCCTCCACCCTTTTGTATTCTAGCACCCCCTCCCTTACTTGTCCAGTCTCTTAGAAGGGCCAATACTGTAGGCATTCTGCAGTTTTTTATAGCATGAGTTTAAACAGCAATATATTGGGTTAGACCCTGCCATTCAATCGATGGAAGATAGAAGACTAATGCATTGGCAGCATAAGAGATGAAGTCTGGCATCCAAAGCCTGACCTCCACAGATTCTTCATCTGTCCTTCTTACAACTCTGTCCCAATGCACCTCCCCTCCCCTCTCTTAGGCTTAGAATGGCATAAATAAGCAAGCTATAAAGACTCTAGGAAATCTGGCCCATCTCAAGAGTCTTTGATTCATAAAGGAAAAGTACAGTAAGGGAGAAAAAGTTAAGTCCAGCTGGGTTTTTTTGGTCCACATTGAAGCCAGGTGAGAGTCAGCTCAAATGGTCTCTAAGGACTCTTCTCAGTTTTGGTTCTTGGATTTCCACAACCTTAATCCTCAAGAGTTGGCAAAATCCTCAAAAAAAAAAATCAGGGCCCTCAAACATTTCCTCAAATCCCTCATGGCCTACCCCTCAAGCAGGTCAGCCACAAAGGGCTTCGGCACCAGGTAACTGTGAGTAAGAAGATGGGGGTGGCCAAGGTGGATCAAATGCCTCCAGGGATTCTCCTGAAGAGACTTAAACAGGCAACACAATTCCCTCTCACAACAGCTTAACATCTCCAACGCTTCACTGCTTCCTTCATGCAAGAGACGAGTGGGACGTGAGCTGCTGTGGGAGGAAGGAAGGGTCAATCAGTGTGCCAGTGGGCAAGCAAGGGCAATGCTGGGGAAGGCCAGTACTCCTACACAACTCCCTCTAGTTGTTACTATGTCAGATAAAAATCTGAGCTTTTACATAATATTTACTTAAGCTGCTATTTCCTTTAGTCCTGGAAATCATTATGTAGCAGCTTGAGGCATGAGAGAGAGTACTCCAGTTAGGAGTTCAAAGGCATGGCTTCTGATCCTAAATCCATCATTACCTAATCCTGTGTCATCAGACTCATTTGTTCCCTCTCTCCACCCCAGTACACATCTGTAAAATGGACCCAATAATGGTTTTTAAAAATGACATGGAAACACAGTGAAGAAACAAATTGAAAATAAGCTCCTCAATTACCTCCATAATCACAAGCTGGATGAAATCTTAACAACTTAAACATCAGCAACACATGCTCAATATTTTATAAGGCACTTTACACAACCTTTGTCACAATGTATTCTTGTAATTCAAAATCCCTTAAGACATTATGATTGAGCCTATTTTCAGAGCAGAAAACTTAAGTTCAGGAGAATTTTGCTCACAGGGTCTGGGGCGGCGGGGGCAGGGGTTGGGATTCTGAGATGAATCATTTAGTTCCTGACCCTGTTCCCCTCAAAAAAGCATATGAAATGACCATGAGTATGAACACTCAGAATAAGTTTGTCTTGAACAATTAATAAAAAAAAAGAATAAGTTACTTTCCCAGGGCCAAACCTGGCACCCTACACTGCTTCCACGTTGCAGGTACAGGCAGCCTGGCTTTTGCTTTTCCAAGTTTAGAAAGAAGTATCTATCCCTAATGTCTCTCTTTCCTTCACTACCTAGGGGTCCTGAAGAAATAAATAACCACCTAAATGCTGCAAGCCTGTTTTCTTTCCTAGGACTGAACTAGCACTGAAAAGCGTCTGTATGGGTGAGGGTGAACTCTGCATGACTGACCAACATGTTGCCACAAGCATGCCTTCCCTTGGCCCAATTTTTGGCTTTTTCTTCCTATGACTACTTTGATTATGGCCAGGTCTGACTGGTGATGGGCATTAAAACCAGATTTGGTTAGGGGAGATACAAACACTGGGAGAGAACAAACACTGCAAAGCATTTTCTCAGCTCTTAACCTGTTTGATCCTTGATATCATCTGAGAATAATACTGATGGTTTACCAGTTGACCAAATAAGATCCAGACAGAAAAGGGGAACTTGACTGAGCCATAACCTAAGAAGCAGAGTAGTAACTGGAACTCATGTTTCTTGACTTTAGTTCCAAAATTCAGAAATGGTAATGAGGCTGTCACAGTTAACAGTAATCTGAGTTTCTGAGGATGCTAATCAAGAGCAGTCCTGGCATACTCTATCTCACTGCTTTCTACCCTTTATCCAGACTCATTCTAGGCCCCCCCCCACCCCATCAAGCAGTAGCTTTTGGTACCAAGGGCCAAAAAGGCTTCCCCAGGACACCATGACCTGGTTTCTAGCATGAGGATCTCTAAAAATAGCAGGCCCTCATTAGTGGGGCCAGATGGCCCAAGTTGCTGTGCCTAGGGGCTGGGTTGTGGTCATTAAGGATGTGGCTGGTCTGTCAGCCTACTACTGACCCAGGAGAGGCTGGGCCACTGCCCAACAGGGTCTTGCTTGATGCATTATACCATCTCTCCTCATACCCTCTCACCCATAATTTAGGTACTGATGCTGTGGTCCAAGTTGGTATTTTATTCTCAAGAAAAAAGAACTTTGATATTTAGTTACTTTTGGTTTTCTAGGGCACTGCTTCAAAATCATAGTGTTTTTTAAGTGAACATGTGGATGAAGGAGCAGACTTAATCTTTCTACATTGATCAATGCCAATTTGCTTTCTTCATCTTTCTACATTTGCCTGTTAACTCATCTGAGGCCTCAGATCTGAGTTCTGCTTACCTTCTGGAACTGCTATGACACATGCTGTTATTAGCATCCATTTTATACTGAGCTCACTGACATCTCAAGCCAGATTTCAGGAAAAAAGGTCCAGAGCAAACTGATGGAGGCCAACCAGCTGGGGCATGTGACTACTGAGAAGAATGGTACAGCTGGTTGACCCTAGGGGTAGGAAATGTTCTGCATAGGAGTGTCCAGGGCATGTGGGTATGTGTCATGTGGTACTGTTTGTCCAAGGATACTCTTAGGAGTGTTTCTCTCAGGGATAGGAGTGCATGTCCTGGAGAGTAAGAGTATATCTAAATATGTATCTATGACATATGTGTACATGGGTATATACTTGTGTCCTATAGGCAACTATGTATGTTCATACATACAATATGAACAGGAATACCTCATGTGTTTCCATGGGTATTGTGTTAAGAATGGTCAAACATGTGTGTGTGCACCATACTTAACTGAATATATGTGCTCTGAGTGTTGACATGAAAACATGGCCCATTTATGTATACCTTATGTGTTCCAAATACACTCCACATGTGTCTGAGTATGTTGTATGTACATGTGACTTATAGTGTGGGTGTAGGTAAAGGGCATGAACAGACAATAAAACTAAACCAATTTTCCTCCCCAACAATTTGTTTCTAACAAGCTTTCCTTAAAGACCCCTGGGTCAATCTGAGACTTTAGGCGAATCCCTACCTCTCCTTACCTCAATTTTCCCAGTAGTACTGAGGTAGTGAGCTCAATGTATGGGTTCTTTCCTTGTCTAGTTACTTATCAGCTTAAGAATAATAAGTTAACTCTGATTTCCCTAACCACCACCACAAAGTGTCAAAATACAGACATGTACATGGGGATTAAGACCTGAAGATGTCTCATCCCAACTCAGGCCCCTCGAGACATTCAACACTCATTTTTCCACTGGCCTAAGCCATCTGGATTAAAAAGAATAAATAACCTCAGGATATACAATCTTCACCAAAGCCAGGCAAAATAACATTTGGTTTATCCAAATCATTCTCCCTCATATTTTGGAATGAATGTGGGAACTAGTGAGGGTAAGGAACCAGCTTTTAAGTTCAAGGCATACTCTGTAAGAATAAGACCAGAAAATTGGCAAAAAAAAAAAAAAAAAAAAAATGCAAACAAAGCAGAGCACAAAGGGCTACAAATTTAGAACTGTAAGCTTCTCATACATTCCTGGGCAAAATATATTCAGTTACACTTATAGTAGATCTAAAAGATGTATCCAAAATTCCCATTAATGGTTCAATGTAACCTATGCCATTATCTAATGGCATCTGCCTAGTTCTTTCTGCTGTCTTGACTGATTTTTGTTAAAAAAAAATAGACCTAGATAGAAGCAAAGTGCAGAAGGCATCTTTAGAATGAACTACTTGCTCAAAGCTACCTCGTATTGGTGGACTGGTGGTAATTGCTAATGCCATATGCTATGCTCGTCCTAGCACACAACTGTCTTTTAAGCAGAACCACTAATCTGAGTGAATCAAAGCTATTTTCTAAGAGTCAATTTCCTAGTCACAAAATGAGAACAGTCTTGGCCTTGCCCATCTCATATAATCATGGAAAAAAGACTAATGTGTCAAGAAAACTATACAATAATTTTATTTTCTTGCCCTACCCCAAGAGAAGTGAAAAGGTTCCAAACAAAATGATACATATAAAGGTGAACAGTGTCAATTTGTTCTATGTAGGTCATTAGTCAAAAGCCTGTGTTTTCTAAAACAACACTTAATCATATCATAAAAACCCAGTAATGCTCATTACAAATCCTAGCCAAGGATTTGGGGGCCAAGAACTGGTTTTTAATTGCCAAGTGCCTAGGTTGTTCTGGCTTAAGAATGTGCTAAATAAAAACACAATTAATTTTGGCTTTCTTTCAAGCTCTTCTTTTAGCTTTGCAGGAGACAGGGACAAAGCTAGTTTGCTATTCATAGCAACATGTGTGTGAGTCCATGGGAATGGAGCTGGGGGTAAATAAAAGAAAGGTTATTATTATTATTTTTAAAATCCAAGCTTTTGGCCCAGTACCTAAAGCATGGGCCAGGTCATAGGGTCCCCCTCCTTTCAAGAGAAATAAGTTAAATCTGTGCTATGTTGGTGATAACTGAGGCACAAAGACAATAAGATTTGTTCAAGGTTAGCTAGTGCACAGCTTAATATTTGCAGATGTTACCCTTTATTTAATGGAGGGCCTACTGAATATCAGATCTCTTCTTGTGACAGTCACTCACAGATTTCTGCCTCAGAGTTCTCAGAGATTACTGGACCCAATTTACAGAAAAGAAAATCAATTCAGAAAGGCTAATTCACTCAAGGTCACAGAACTAAAAATGATATAAACTCCTAGATCAGTGACCCTGTTTTCCATCGCACCATATAGATTTCCTAAATCACCCCTAAAAGACCAGTGTGACTTGTGCATCTCACAGGTCCAGGAACCTAATCCTTATCAGGCATGTCTTAGCTTGAGCACCACCACTACTGTATTTCTTGGGTAAATCATTGTCCTCTCTGAGAGGATCAGATATAGCAGTTCTAGCATCCCTTCTGTTGACAATGAAGCAGGCAATGACTTAAAGTAGTACTATGACTTCCAGAGCTTGAAGCAGGAAGACCAGGCTGGAAAATATGAGTCTTTGAGCCTCGTTTTGTTTTTAATCTGTGAAATGGAGATACTTTGTGCCGTATCCATTTTTGCAGGATCAAAGAGAAGATCAAGTGAGTCAATGTGTAAAACACTGAAAAGTTTATGACAATGTTCCAGAGAGAGAGTTAAAAATCAAGTAAGTATTCATTAGACTCAGTTGCTTTCTTCTAAATCCAAGTAGAGGGTATATGGAAGTTCTGTCCAATAAATCCTAAATTCTCCTGTGCAGGTCAGTCTGGATTTGTATGAAAAACATCTCAGTTGTTTGCAAGGTTCAAAGGAAATAAATCCCCCACTCCCTTTGGGCCCTATGCACAAAGCACTCTCATCATTTTGCTTTTGTCTGAGCCCTGCCACCCTGCCAGACTTATAGAACCCCTCCTAGAACTAGACACCTGGCTCCTCCTGTGCATCTGTCCCAATGCCAAGGCACCCACTGCCCAGCCCTCTTGCCAGCCAACATAGTTCACAGAGAAAGGAGGAAGGAAGAGAGTGGGTGGAAGAGAGGCTGTGGGAGGTTCAGCTAAAAGTAGCTGCTGCCTTTAGGCACCACACTCTGAGGGGGTGGAGGGTGGGTTCTTAGCACATCCTTCCTGCAGTCAGCTTGGGCACAGAGGTGCATGGTATCCCCTCCTCTAATGAAGGCAGGCAGGCGGAGAAATCAGCTGCCAGAGCCATTCCCAGAGCTGGCTATGGATGCACAGTGCTGGCCTCCTCTGGGCCCTGAGGGTGGATGGCTACTCAGCACAGGGCTGAATCCACAGCTCCCTGCCTTCAGGAGAGCTAATGTGGCCTTCAGGAGACTCTCTGTTCTCCCCACCCCCATCCCACTGCCTGGCACCCCAAGGACTGCTGACAGGCCTGCTTCCCTCCAGAAAGTTACATAATGCTCTTGTTCTCTGCTCTTAATTCTCCCAGCCTCTTCTCAGTTCACTTTCTCCAATCAAACCTGAAAGAGTATTAATGTCTCTGATCCAGCCATGACAGCACAGAACCAGAACACTATAAGGAAGGTAGCAACTTACAGTGGGCAACGGCCTGACATGAAAAGTCAAGATCAGATCCATCACTGAAACCTTGGACTTTTTTTCCCTTCTGTGGTTTTGTTTTTATCACTTAAAAAAGGCAGGGGGAAGTCTAGGCAAGGTGCTGTAGACCTTGCAAGTACATTAATCTCTTCCCTAAGTCATTCTCTGGGAAGCCTGGCCACTTAAATGAATGACCCAAGTCTACTCAATAGCCCAACCATGGATGTCCCCTCTCCCAGTTTGGATGAGCTGGGCAGAGCCTTCCCCTCTCTCCTAACTTCAACTCCCCTAGTGACTAAAGTCTGCATTGACAGGTACCTTGAGACACTGCCTCTACCTCCACCCCAGGCCTTTTTCAAGATGACCCACTCTGCTTTCTCCTGTTTGTGTAGAAGTTTCTGGCTAAACATTCATCCAAGAACATGATTCTTCTGTTAAAAACACTCTGCATTTTAGTGACATGGAAAATGAGGTCCAGGTGGGAAGGACCTTGATCAAGATCTAACAGCAAGTGCTTGATCCTAGAGCTCCTGAGGCCTTTTCCAGTGCTCTTTCTCCTATTGTAGATCTGCCTTCTATATGCCATCATTCTACCACACAAGAACAACTTTCCCTCTTCTCTGCTACCAAATATTCACCCTGGTGTTTGAAGCTCAAATATCCAATCCCTGTCATGGACCTGCAACTAGCAAAGAAGAATAATAAGGGCAAGAAAGAGCCGAATTCAGACATCTTTCTCTTCACCTTTCTTCTTCCTCCTGGTTGCCTTCTTTGATACTTTCTTCAAAGCTTTCCCCTGAGTATTGTTCTGTCAATGGAACCCTTTTCAGTCTCAACAAGCCATGACTGCATCCTGACCACAGGATCCAAAATGCAGGCTACATTGGATGCACTAAAGGATGTGGTGACAAGAGTCCTGGGTTCTAGATCAGACACTATCACTTCCTACTTTATAGCTTTGAGAAAGTCAGTTATTCTCTCTTGGCCTCACTCTCATAAACTTTTAGGTTTGAGGAAGGAGGCAACAAAATAATTAGGAAATATTGTCAAAATGCTCACTACTATTTATAGAGGAGGCAGTATTAACTAAGTTAATTAATTCTTAAAATATCACAGGAAATGACTCTGGGATGTCAAAGGAGCAAGTCCCTTATCTCCTATGCTTTCCCAGACCTGTGAGACTGCTTCTATAAATGATTCTATAATAATTCTCAATTATTCATAAGGCAGATCTCTTCAAGAAGCTAAATCCCAAACTGGTATACTCTCACTATTCAACTCACTATATGGCTCCCTTCCCTGATTCACAGTCAGTGTTTGCTTAAAGAATACAACATATATTTCACCTGTTATAAAAGAAATGTAAGCCAAATACAATTAAGAATGCAAATCTATTACCCCCATAACCACACTGTGATTCTAAACCTGCTAAAAGGAATTGCTGGATTGCATACTGATTTTGAATAATTTCCACAATTATTTTGATCATTAATATTATTCACAAAATGAGCACACATTAGAGCTGATCAAATCTTTAAAGGGATCTAACCCACCTATTCTTATTTTATAGATGAGGAAAAAGAAATTTCAGAAGGGAGAAGTATTTTTATCTGAGGTCACCCAGCAAATTAGCAGAATCTTTGCATCATTACAAAAATGTGAAGGAATTTTTTTCCTGAAGGGTTCAAACAATCTGATAGCTGTTTATAGTTGTCCCCAGGTATCTGTAGGGGCTTGGTTCCAGGACGCATTTGAATACCAAAATCCGAGGATGTTCAAAACCCTTATGCAAAATGGTGTAGTATTGGCATATAACCTAAGTACTTCCTCCTGTGTACTCTTTTTATTTTTATCTTTCATTTTTATATCAGTGCTGGAGGTTAAGCACAAAGCCTCACATGCTAGGCAAATACTTTATCACCGAGGTATACCTCCAGCCCCATCTCCTATATACTTCTACTAGATTATTTATAATATCTACTACAATGTAAATGCTATGCAAAGTTATTATGTTGCATAGGTTTTATTGTATTATTATTTTTGTTTTTCTCAAATATTTTCTATCTGTTGATGCAGCAAAACCTGTAGATACAGAGAGCAAACTGTATTTTAAATACAAATAGGCACCAGACTACCCACTCCGTAGGCTAAATTCTTTTCAGAGTGACCACAAACCTCTGGAACTCATCAAAGCCATCACAAATCCTGGAATAAAATTTCACCATCTGCAAAGCTTACCTATGCCCATGTGTGATAAGTTAGAGTCAGACTGAGCTAATATTTCCTTTGAACCATTCCATAGCAGTCTCTTTCGTTCATCCCTGGCAGAACATTCCCATCACCTCAGGGAGGTTTTAGAAAAATATTGATGCCAGGGCCCCACCATGACTAATTCAATCAGATCTCTCCCAGATATTCTATGAAATGTTGTTAGTCTTGTTAACTCCCCAGGTGACTCCAATGTTCATCCAGGGCAGAAATCCACTAGGTTAATGGAAACAATTCAGCAAAGCAACAAGGAAAACATGTGCTGTTTCCTGGATTCTTAGAGGACAAAATACATTCTGTTTTAAAGTTACATCCATGATGCTCTGTTTTCCAAATAGGGGAAAGGAAAGTGATACACAGAAACTACAGTTGTGTTATTGAATCCATTTATGAAACATCTAGTTTGTAGGCATTGAAAGAAAACAGGGAGCTCTGGAGACTGCTACTGGATTTATCAGGAGTAAGATGCCAAGTAACTTATACTCCTTTTTCTGAAGGAACCATCAGAAATAACACCTATGTACCTAGAATATCATGATGTCTATAAGTATAAAACAAATCCTCATTAATATATTGGAAGGAGAGATGACAGCACAGCCTTATGGAGTCTGCACTGGTTGACCATGTACAAACAAAAATCAACTCCAAGAGGGGGCCCTGGTGAGATGCCAGAAGAGTATTAACCTCATCATATTAAATACTACTTTGAATCAACAACTTGAGTGATACTTACTCAGTTTTCAAATGATACAATGCTGGAAGAGACTGCTAATCTTATATATGTCATGAAGAAGTAAATTTTTTAAAAAACACAAAAACTAAAACAATGACACACCAAGTAAAATAGAGATTAACTGATACTGTTAGAAGAAACTGCTAATTTATTGCACAGCATGGAGAAAAAAACATTTAAAGGTATAAAAAGCTAGAATAATGAACCAACCAAACAAAGTGTGCATTAATGAGTATGGTTCAAAAAATTTAAATTGGTTCAAAAGTCCAACTGCACAAGGGAATAGAGAACTGGACCAGATAGGAAACGGTTTCAAACTATAAGCTCCAAAGGCTAATGCAGTGTCTCTTAACTTGGGCTGCATATTTGAATCACCTTGGGAAGCTTTAAATTAAAAAAAAAAAAAAAAGCTGCCTGAGACCTAGCCCATTCCAATTAAGTCAGAAACTCTCAGAGTAGGGATCTGGCATAGGTATTTAAAATCTCCCCAAATGATCTAAATGTTCAGTGAGGACTGAGAACCAGTAGAAGGATGCATTATTAGACATTTCACAGACAGATCAAAGTCCCTTTGTACTTGATCCCAGCCAGGTGGCACTTGGAGTAGCATGATCAGTTCTGGGCAGCACATTTTTAAAGAAATAAAGAAAAATACGTGTGTTTCAAAAAGAAGGCCAACTGCATAAAAACGGCAGTTCTTTCAAAACATTCTGTATTTTAGGGTTCAGCAATTCACACTGGCTTTAACCTTGAAGATCCCAAATAGTGTCTTTTCATAAGTCTGACTAAAGGGAACTCTTTGATATATATCTAAGACAAAAAGGTAGCATTTCATAGACTAAAGAATTCTGTGCAAAAGCACTATACAAATGAAAGGTATTAAAAAGCACTAAAAATGAAAGCAAGTAAAGCTGAGGAAACTAGTATGACTTCAGGCATGACTCACACACACTTTCCTCCCCACCTAACCCCTTACAGTTTCACACAAGCTGGGAATGATCTGACTCTGACTCTCCCACCTCTCTGTTGGAAAGGAATACCCACTCTCATCCTACCAATCTCTCTTGCCTTTTCTCTCCTCATCTGTAAAAAAAGAATAATAATCATCCCTGCAACTTTACAAGAATTATGTAATAGTCAAATTAGAAAGTATGTGAGTTATTTTGTAAACTTTATTAGGCCCATGCACTGAAAAAGGGTTATTAATATAGCCATTACTGGACTGTTTCCCAAGCCTACACTCTCCTTGAGGGCCTTTTCCATTTTATACTTTGATGCCAGGGAAAAGTACAATGAACTAAATACTCTAGAGCTAGATCCACCTATGGAGAGAAGAAAACATTCTGGGCACATATTGGAAGAGCTAAGCTTTAATCAAAGATTCTTGGAAAGCCAGAGATACACTCCCCCTAGAACAAGTTGCAGTGTTAGAAAAAAGGCCTAGAGAGTCTAAGATTCACCTCCTCCATCCCATTCCTTGGGGCAAAGCCACTGGAGATAGATCCCTGTATGAGGTCTTCTGGAGAGGCAGTTATTTTGGGAGAAATGGCTCAATTCTCATACCTAAAAGCAAGTACTTGGTTAGCCAAAAATGAGATCATAGGTTGATATAGCAGACTAAAGAGGACATACATCAGTATAATCCCTGCAACTACCAGTGTACATGATCTGATCAGTCAAGTACTATCTAGGCCTCACTATAGAACACTACAGCACCTCACCCACAAGACTGTTGGAATCCCTCAGCTTCTGAAGCTGACTCCAAGTCCTGCTCACCAGCTTCACAATCAAACTGACTCTTCCAACTTACCCAACTTCCCCAGTTAGAAACTACTGAATCACAGAAAGAACACCCCCTCCCAAATGCACACTACAGCTGGGCTAGTCATGTTTCCCCAAGACTCAAACAAAATTGGGGTAAACTCTACAAGAAGATGTTGCAGGTTCTGACAGAAGCACTCTTAACAAAAGAAAAGTGCTCAGTTTGTTCCCACAAAGCTATCACTTTACTCTCCTTGCTGAAGTCAAAAGTTAGGGTGAGGAAAAAAAATATTTTTCAGAACCTGCAGATCTTCTACACTAAAGTCAGGTAGTGGATCAGCTAAACTTAAGGAGGGAGTAGTGACTATATAGAGGTACTTGAACCCATGAGTCTTCCAATAAACAGTCCCCATGATTAGGCAAGGCTAGGCTCTGTATGCCTGTTGTGAATATGTTTTCTAGGCATTTGCAGCCAATGAAGATTTTGTTCTTTCTGTCTTCCCTCCCCCAAAGCACCTTTACAAGTCCCACTTGGCTATATCCCTTGTAAGGAGACTGTGGGGCCTGGGCCTTTAAATGACAGGCTCTGAAGTTCAGTGGGCACTGTGATACAGGGGTTGCTAGGATACCAGTAGAGGCCATTTTCTTTAATTCTTGGGTGGGAAGCTGGGAACCAAAATCCCTGAGCTGGGATTTTGCCCCTCCTAGTAGCAAAAGCTTATCCTCTACTCAAATGGATCAGAAAGGAGGAAAGGGGGAAAAAGACATTTATGGGGAAAAGTCATGGCAATTCAAAGAGGAAAAGCCCTCTTACTTCTCATCCTCTTCCAGTGGAAGGGGTGGTGTTAGGGAAGGGAGAAAAGGGAAGAAAAGTAGTGGAGGAAAGGGGAAAGACTGAGAGGAGGCAGGAGGAGGAAAAAAGAAGACAGATCAAAATGCATAGGGTTCCATTTCTCTGGACTGCATTTCTCATATTCTCCCACTCTTTTCTCTTTTTGCATGCCCTCACACTTCTGAAGAAGAAATGCCAAACCTTTACAATTCACACAAGTAAAAAGTCACTTTGCCACCTTTTGTTCTCTACTGCCCAAATTACCTTTTGGCTGTTCCAGGAAAACGGGCCATTTGACTAACTCCATCCTTTATTTACCTACAGAAAAATGAATTTGAAAGGTGTGAACTACAGTAGCTAAATTACTGGTGGAAGGGTTTTTCAAGCTACCCATATAGCCTGAGGGGTTTTAGGTGGTGGGAGAAAGATGCATGGGTGACACCCATCCATCCTAGTCCCATTTAAATCCTCACAAGCCCTAGCACAAGGAGGCCATTCAGAACTGTGGAACTCAGTGCTGTCTTTCCCCATTCCTACCACCACCACCCTCCATCCACACTCAGGAGTGTGCACCCACCCAAACACAGAGAAAGGCGTACACACACTCCCACAAACATACTGCTACCACCCTAGACACATACATTCCAAAAAGCTTTCTGCCAAGGGTCTGTCAAGCACCCAGGGGGGAAGGCATTTCATGACACTACTTAGTCATAAGCCAGGATCAAAGATTAGTCTTAGAAATCCATTCTCCCTTTAGTGAAAATAAAAAGTCCAAAAAAATTTCAGTGTTGCAATCCCCATTTCCTTACCACATAGGTAGGACAAAAATTCCTTAGGTGAAATTCTCCAGATATTAGTAAAAATATTCAGCCTCTCCTCCCATCATCTCTTAATTAACATATCAGTATCCTTTTCACTTGACTTTCCAGTCAAGGGGGATGAACTGGAAAGTACTTATGGGTGCCCAAATTATAGAAAGAAAGAACTTGGAAGTCAAGTAACTAGTCCAATCATTTCAAAATGTCAATGCTACAGGGAATCCCAAACCCACTGAGGAAGGAAAAAAATTCCCCAAGGTCAAATAGCCACTGAATGAAGAAAATTCCAGTCTGCAGCTGCCCAGTCTTTTCCCCATTCTCCAACACTGTCTAAAAACAAAGTACCCAGGTAAGACAGAAACTTACTTTAAATAATATCTCTCAGAGCTAACAGATTCAAAAATAAACAACTCACTAGATTCTTTGGAAAGAAGTTCTTGGTTCCACACAAGGGGTCTTCACAAAGAGACCAAAGAGTAATCAATAATAATCAATGCCAGCAAACCTCCCATATCATGTTTATACCATGGTACGAAAGAAGAAAAAACATAAAAACACAACTCAGCCTCTCACCCACACTGAGTCAATAAGAATGTGCTTTGAGGCTCAAAATCTTGACTGACGCCATTAAATAACTCTGGGTCCTATAGTGAGAACAATTAGAAGGACCCCTTTCACAGTCCCTCTCCCTTTATAATCAGTTCCAAAGAGATTCAACAAAATGGCATGGAACTTGACAGCATAATGCCAGCAGATTTGCATATCATACATGAGCAGCCACCCACATTAGTGTAGGGGGAGAATGTGTGTGGATGTGTATGAACCCTGATTCATTGCTACATGAGCCAGAAATAGCAATATTTCAAGTCAGGTAAGCAATGGAATGAGGAAGACCTGCCTACATCAACAAAGGAGAAAAAAAAAGTAATGTGTACACTGGCATCAGAAACAAAATTTTCCTAGTTTTTCCAAGAGCTTTTTTAGCAGAAACAGAAATATAAAAATAATAACAGCAACCACCACCATCATATGATACAAACAAGCAGACATATCTCAAATTGGAATGTAGCTTCCAGCTCATGTTTCCTGAGCTCTCATCCCATTTCATCTAGACCTCTTTTTAGTGCTCAAAACTCAATTTAGCACATTACATACATTCAGTTATGGTAATGTGTCAATTAGACCTGTGCTCTTAAAGCAACAAACAAGAAGGCAAAGAATACCACCACTACTTTGTCATCAAAGCAATCAAGTTCTATTTAGAATGTAGTTCAAGAACATCATTGCAAATTACCCCAAAGGAGACACATCCAATACTATTATTTCCAAGGTAGGTAAAAAGCTGGATTTTGTTTTTTGGATGAGAACCAGAAAAAATCCTCAAACTCAAATCCAGGGATACAATCTCTGAGGAAAGAAGCCCAAACATGTCTTGTCAAAGTCCTCTCTTGCCAATTCAAAAGATCAGAGAACATTTTTATATCCCATTCCATGATTCCAAAGAAATTGATATTTAATGCTTTAAGAAATACTTTAAAGGTGGCTTCTTTCCAAATTGGAAACTGTGAACCCTGGACAGCAAATTGAGATTCAAAGGACAGAGTCACCAACTGCCAGCTCAAGGAACCCCACCGCGTCACTTCCCAAATTCTTGCTTCTCATTATAGATTAAAGAATCATTTTCCCTAAATCCATTTCTTGCATCGATTTTTTTTCCCTTCTAAATATCCAGTGAACAACTTCCATTCCTAAGATCCAAAAATTCATCATGCTCTTCCACAAACCCCTTACCCCCACCTCAAACAAACCCAAATGCACTCCAGATGGCAAGAGAGAAATTTTGAATAAAATTCCCTAATGGAGTTTAAAGGTAGTTTTCAAAAAAATGAGTTGACAAGACACCACAAACAGCGAAGCCACTGTTAAGGACGCAGAGCTTGCCCCATGAACGTCACATAGATGGAGGATGCACACACGCATGCACACTTAAAATAGAAAACATTTCTTTATCAAAAAAATTCACTCAAGCAATAAGCAACTACACTCACAGGCATACTTAAAAGACAAGACATGACAAAAGATTTAGGGAGAGATAATATACCAACGTCATACATATCACAGCGAGGCCATGTTGAAGCTCAAAACGTTTTCCCCCCTGAATAAGAATTGCTCTTTCTCTCCCTCTCTTTCCCTGTCTCTGTCTCTCTCTCTTGCTCGCTCGCTCTCTTTCTCGCTCTCTCTCTCTCTCTCTTTTTTTTCTCGGTGGCTCTCGGGATGAAATCAAAGCGAGAGTTCGCGACAGCTCAGGTGGCTGGACTCCATTCAGCGCGTTCCCAGGAAAAACATGAGTATGACATTGACAAGCAGGAGGACTACAATCACAGCAAAAACGACTACAGTTTGCACATCCAGGGTCATGGTGCAATGCAGAACACTGTAGTGTTCCAGGTGGGGGGCCGGCAGATTGGGAGATGTCAGTCTCTGTTCTGTCAGACTGTCCATACAGCCACCATGCTAGAAAGGAGAGGAGGAAGTCGGATGGTTAGGGAAGGGCTGGGTTTGGCGCCCGAGTTTGGTGGGGGGGTAGGGGAGGGGGATGGGGACAGGGGCGCTTGTTTCCCCCTTCTCAGGATTGGGCTGCTATTCCTTCCCTAGCTGAGAAATCTTAGCTTGCGCTGAAGACGGCAGAGTCCAGCATTCTCTCTCGGGCGCCAAGGAAAAAGCAAAATCCTGGTTTTCAAAGGGAAAGGCGGGAGGAACCTATCAGAGGTTCTCCAGCGCCTGAGTCTGTCTGGGCGTGCGTCAGTCCGCCTGCCTGGCTAGCGGTCAGTCTCAGTCTCCCCTATTCTCTCTAACTCGCTTGCTTTCCTAAGCTGGCTTCCTTCCTTGCTCGCTCTCTTCGCGGGGCTCCAGGCTGCCAGCCACTCTTTCAAGCCCTTGCTCGCTGGCCCTCTTCCTCTCCTCTCCCCACCCCCACTTCAGCCCGTAGGCTGCCTTTTTATTCACCGAGAGACTGCGGGCGCCTGCGTGAGGCGCAGCCAGAGCGGCTGACAGGCCCACCTGCCAATAGCAGATGCTGCAGCAGCGCGTACGCTGCCTGGAGGCGGGACTTGCGCTGGCATGCTAGCTGTGGCAGCCAATCGGAGTTCCCAAGACTCCCTGAGCTGGCTTGCTCCATTCTAACGAACCCGGAGCCACTGGCAGTCAGTTTTGGCATGGGGGTGGGGAGGCTTGTTGGGGGTGGGTTGAGGGGGATGTAGAGAGGTAAAGGAGAGACTGGGAAAGAGGGAGGGAGCCGGCCAAAGGGGCTGAAGGGGAGGTTGGGCAGGGAGGGAGGAGGTGACCACAGAAAGAAAGGAAGGTGGGAAGGAGGAAGAAGAAATAGGGGCTATGATGAAGAGGGAGAAAGGTTGGGAAATGGCAGGGTAAAAGATGAGGAGGAGGGAATAGGAATAGAAAATTGGGATAGGTAGGTAGGGCGGATGCAAATACCTTGGCAACCACTTTGGACCCTGGGCCTAGGGGAAAGCAAACGGTATTTGGCCACTGCCTAAAGTATGTACAGGCAACTTACAATTAGCTATAAAAAACTCACAATCCAGTGCTATAGGGAGAACCACATGGACATACAACAAATTATTCAAAATCCAACTCTATTTGGCTTTCTCTTGTATAGAGATGCTCTGGCCCTTTCCTAATTATGGTTTCTTCACACTAGGACGGTTCACTTGCACTCTTTGAGCATGCTGAGTATCCAAACGGGAAGCCAGCTCAGGGTTAAAAATTTGCCACATAAAAATTTTAAATAACTCACAATCTACTTGTCATAATCTCCTCATAAAATGACCTAGTGTCTAACCCTAGAGGGGAAATGTCCTAAACTAGAGGCTGGAAGGTTTCATATTTACTTCAAGCTCTACCTCAAGCTTGCTGTGTAACTTTTGAACAACTTCTTTCCAGTATCTGGGCCTCCAAGTCTCTGTCACATGAAGACTCATATCTGAGAATTTAGTGACACCTCAGAACCCTCATCTCAAAAAAATATACACAATTTCTGCAGTTTCATGGGCTCTAAGAGTTATGGATTACCTCATACAGAAGAACTCTCAGAGCTTTTCTTGCTCTTACATGGCTGTATCCGTATGAGTCGATAAATAGATAATGGTGAGGGGTAAGAAACTGTTTTAGCTAGAGATAAAACAAATTAAGTACTATAAGAGGAATGAGAATTGCTTGCTATTCTCTAGAAATCTTTGAGGCTAAAACAGTAATCCATCTTAACTGGATTATTGGAAATTCTGAATGAATTGAGGTCATAAACAAAATGGCCCCTGGCCCTACAAGATAGAATAAACTCTAAGTCCCCACTTAACAAGTTTCATAGCACCACTTGTGAATAATTCTTGCCAAAACTACAAAAACCCCTGAATCAGATCAAGTGTCTAGATTCGACTATTGATGCATACACAAAGGACAGAAAATAAAAACATTTTAAACTCCCATGCAGGGATTCAGATCATAAAAATATATACTATAGAATCTGCATGACCAACAATCCAGTTCTTTACACATAAGCAGTAAGAAAACAAAAAAGATTGACTGGAATGGAACTTGTATACAGATACACATTTGTGAAATTTATAAGAATCTGGAAATAGCACAAACCAAATAATTGGTAATATAAAGGAATTACTACTAATTATTTAGAAATGACAATGATATTGTGGATAGACTTCACAAAATAGGGAGAATGGGAGTAAATATTTGTGACTTTCCATTTGTTCTCTTAGAAATGACATGAAAGCAAGAGCAACCAAAGGAAAAAACAGATAATTTGGACTTCATCAAAATTCAAACTTTTATGATTCAAAGGACACTATCATGAGTGTGAATGGTGAACTCAAAAAATAGGAGGAAATATTTGCAAATAATGTATCTTCTATCTAGAATATATAAAGAGCTCATAAAAAGAAATACAATTCAATTTAAAAATTGTCAAAGTATCTGGATAGACATTATCCAAAGACATGATCAATTAAGCACATGAATGATATTCAACCCAGTTAGCCATCAGGGAAATTTGAATCAAATACTGGAAATACAAATACAGGATACTCACTACAGCCTTGTTTGTAATGAGATATCCACACTAGATATTCACTAGAATGTAGGCTTTACAGTATATATTTTTATAATCTGTATAATGGTACTGCAATTTAAAATGTTTTTGTCCCTGTCCTCTGTGTATTCTATACATCTACATTTGGATCTAGAAGTTTGATCTAATGAATGGATAGAATCAAACAGCCAGATAATAACAAATGTCACAGAGGCTGTGGAGAAATTGAAACCCTCAAAATACAGCTAATGGAAATGTAAAATGTTGGAGCCACTTTGGAAACACTGTGATGTTTCCTCCAAAATTAAAGAGAGTTACCATTTGACCCAATAATTCTACTCCTCGGTATGTACTTATTAGAAGTAAAAATATACATACAAAAAAACTCACACATGAATGTGTTCATAATAGCCAAAATGTAATAGTGATATTCATAGTAGCCGAAAGATGGAAACAATTCAAATGCCCATAACTACTGCAGGTGGTGGCATACACCTCTAATCCCAGCAACTTGGGAGGTTGAGGCAGGAGGATTGCAAGTTGGAAATCAGACCGGGCAACTTAGCAAGACCCTGTCTCAAATAATAGTTTATCAAAAGCTAGGGATGAGGCAGGCATGGTGGTGCACCCCTGTACTCCCAGCAGCTCAGAAGGCTGAGACAGAAGGATCATGAGTTCAAAGTCAGCCTCAGCAAAAAACAAAGTGCTAAGCAACTCAGTGAGACCCTGTCTCTTAATAAAATACAAAGTAGGGCTGGGGTTGTGGCTTAATGGTTGAGTGCTCCTGAGTTCAATCCCTGGTCCCAAAAAATAAACAAATAAATAATGAAAAGGCTAGGGATGTAGCTCAGTGGTAAAGTGCCCCTGGGTATGATCCCCAGAACCCCCACCCCCAACACACACATACACAAATCTGTCAACTGATGTATAATGGATAACCCAATGCAGTATATCCAATAAAATGGAATATTATTCAGCCATATAAATGAAATATTGATCAATGCTACAACATAGAAAAACTTTAAAAATATGCTAAATATAAAAGGCAGTTCCACAAAATTTTTCTATGATTCCTTGTATATGAAATGTCCATATATTTACAGTAAATATTGTTTCATGGAGCTTTTAGTCAGTTAAATTTATTAAGTTGTGATGTAAAATGTACTTGTTATAGCAAGTGATGTTCAAAACAGCCTGAAAGCCACTCTTGTACATTATGTTGAGACAGGTATTGGCTATCCATAATGTAAGCAAGTAGAATTTTTCTCCATGTCTTTGAAAGTTTAATATTATCCTGTCACTATTTCTCTAATATCTTTTGACCCATTCGTGCTTGATACCTGGCTTTATACTGTCATCCTATAGAAACCTGGAAACTTCTGTGAATACAAACAACTTGTTGCTAAATCTCATGGCCATGTGTCCATCTTTATTTTTCCTTGGTTCTCTCACATTGGATTCCATTGATGCCTCCCTCTTTCCTGAAATGTTTGTTTGCCTTGGGGACACCATCTAAAGGACCTGTCTGGTTTATTGTCTTGGCTTTTTGTCTGGGTTCTTCTTCATTCAGTCATTAATGCCATGATTTATCAAGATTCTTCTAATTCCATGACTTTTTTCTTCTCATTCTGTACTTGCCTTGTCTGGGTTCATCTATTTCCAAGGCTTGAACAACCACTGCTTCTACATACTGATGTACCTCCTTTAAATAAAATTACTGCACACCAGTAACAAATATCCACATAGGCCCTTGCTTGCAGAGAGACTCTCTTTCTACTAAGTAATCTCAGGTACTTCTTTTGGACTCCAGAGATGAATCTCTGTTTTCTGGATATCTTCTCCTGAATATCTTACAAGTATTTTAAACTTTATAAGTCCAAAATTGAAGTCACTTTCTCTCTCCTGCCCCTAGAAGTTTTCTTCTTCAAAAGTTCTCTTGGGGATTATAGTCACATAGTGAACTAGCCAGAGGATATTTTAGGCCTGTCTCTCCATCACCTCATCCAAAGTCAACTAGTCCCCAAGTCCCATTGATTCTCTTCCTCTTTTATCTTATCATTTGTCCCTTTCTCTCCCTCCTCCACCCTCTCTCTCTCTCCAGTTCCTTTAATTAGTTCCTCATCATCTCTGGTCTATTACAATTAATTACCTGGTCTTTTGTGCTGCTCTCCCTCTGCAACTCAGCCTCTACTTTCCTGTCCAATTTATTTACCCCCAAAGCAGTTCTGCTCTTATCAGACTATGGATTGTTTGCTAAAGATCTGTGTCACCCTCCTTCTAGCCTAATTTCCTGTATTGCTAAAAAACTAAACCCCATAAACTACAACAAACTGGCATTTCCAAGACTTCTTTGCAGTCACTTTTCTCAATTTGATAGAATTCTGCCAGTCTCATACACATGCCCAATATTTGGAAGGAGTTGGTGAGGCAGAAACCATATCTCTCAAACTTCTGTTAGCAAGCACAACAATGGAGGTACTGAGGTTTTCTGTGATTGTGTTACCATAAATCTTAAGTAGCTCTGCATTTTGAGTGCCAGAGAATGAGACTTTATTTTCCTTTGAGAATCTGGCAGATATGATGGTCCTCTACCCAATGGTTAGGGCAATGGCAGTGTCCTGATTCCCAAGTCACAGATATGGTAGAGTGCTCCCAGAGTCCTTGATCCCTTACCTTCCTGTTTGTGGCAGTGATAGATGCTACTCTGCTGTTGTTCTGGGAGTCATTTCTGGAAGCCCAACCTAAAACTTGCCCCTCTGTCCCTTCCACCAATTTTGTAAGCACCTGATTTTCTGTATTAAGATGTTTTCGCTGAAAAGAACTAGAGTGCATTATTTTCTGCAGCTGAAATCTATCTTGAATTACTCTTCTGCTCAAATGTCTTCAGTGGTTCTCCACTATCCCTAAGGCACATTCTATAACATGACATACACTCTCCTGCCCATAAGGTATCCTTTGGCCTCTCAGATCTTGCCAATGCCCTCTCATTCTCTATTCTTTAGCTACATAGAATGTACAGTAATTCTGACAACCCACTAGGTTATCTTATCTTGGAGCCTAGGTAACTGTTGTTCTCTTTCTCTGGCCCTTTACTTCAAACCTCAGCTCAGGTGCTACCTCCTCTAGAAGGCTTTCTCTGATGCACCCCCTGCCAAATATTCTGGATGATATTCTTCTCAAACACCATATTTGTTGTATCTTTAACTGGAATGTGGAGAGAGAAGGACAGATATTATGCCTGTCTTATTCATTTCTTTCTCTCCTATGCCCAGCACATCACCTGGCATTTAGCACATGCTTCATAAACACCTGTTGAATGCAAGAATGTCTTCTTCATCCACTGTCACCACTCAAAGAATCCCATCTTCCAACTATAGAAGTCAAGACCTTATGAGACCACACAGAAAACATAAATTTTATGTTCCAGGTTCCCAGAGAAGGGAAGTAATTTGTCCAAAATGATACCACGAATTGTTAACAAAGTGGGAAGTGGAACTTATGTATCATGAGTCTCAAAAGTTCTTTTGAGAGATCTCACAATTTCAGTCATGGAGTTTGACCCTAGTTCTGTCTGTGTGGGGGTAGCTTTCCGAATTAGGTTCCCATTCAAGTCGACTCACAATTTTAAAAAAGTAGGAGTTCCTCACATTTTGAATAGTCTTTTATTGACAAGTTTCAAGTAATCAGAGAATCTCTTAGTCTAGCACAACCCCAAGTCCATCCTTCAGTCCCTTTTGCAACATCTTGTTTATCTAGTCTCAGTTCCAACATCCACAACAATAGAGAGGATCCTATCAAGATAGCCATTTAATCTTTGGAACAATCTCAGTTGGCAGAAATTTATTCAATTTCTTTGATCTAGAAGTTATCAGCATTTCTGCCACAGCCACAGATGAGAAACTAATCACACCATGAAAGTGTTTGGAATGTATATACTCCCAAATTCACACTATTTCATAGTGCTAAAGGCAGTTAGTTAAACAGTAATGATAATAACAGCTTACATGAAGTATTCTAAGCCCTTTTAATGTATTAATTCTCTCAAATTTCACAATAATCCTACAGGACATATACTATTATGTATGTCTTTATATTATACATGAGAAACCTAAGCAGAGTGAAGCTAAATGATTTGCCCAAGGTTACATGGTTAGTAAGAAGTGGAGACTATATGCAAAACTAGACAGTCTGGCTCCAGAGTCTGTTCTCCTAAACACTGTGCTATATAAATGCTACTAGATGATACATGTCTCAAATTTCAAAAGCACCTGTTAAAACTTCTCCTGGAATATTACTCAGCCATAAAGAAGAATGAAATTATTTGACAGTAAATGGATGAAACTGATACTATCATGCTAAATGAAATAAGCCAATCCCCAAAAACCAAAGGCCAAATGTTCTCTCTGATATGAGGATGTTGACTCACAATAGATTGGGTGGGGGAGAAGGGGAGGTTTACCCAATTGGACAGGGTGGAGTAGGGGGAAGGGAGTGGGGATGGGAATGGGAAGAGCAGAGAATGAATTGGACATAACTTTCTTATATTTATATATGAATATGTGACCAGTGAAACTCCACATTATGTACAACCACAAAAATGGGAAGTTATGCTCCATGCATATATTGATATGTCAAAATACCTTCTACTGTCATGTATAATTAAAAATAACAAATAAAAAAAAGATGTCTCCTGTGTCAAAGGAATAAATTGTTTCAATGTCCTGATCTGGGCCTCAGTGTTGTACCTCCCAGATCAAAGATCTCTAGGTTGGAAACCTTTGCCTTCTGTCAGGGAAAAGGCAATTTCTGACTCGCCTTTGCTTCTCATGCTTCAAACAGCTCCCAAATTCCCACTTCTGCCAGGAGTACTTTCAAGAAAAGTTCCAATTTTTGTCCTAATCTCTCCCACACTGCCACTCACTTATGTGTCATTCGGCCCCCACCTCAGCCACCCCATTATTCCCTAATGCTTGCCACAGGCAGTCTGCAGATACTGAATCCAGTTTGTTCATCATCTTGGTTACTTATGTGACTAGATGCTCTTGTACATTCATGCATGTCAGTTCTATTAAAGACAGTCAACTCCCTTGAGGACAAGAACTCCAATTTAGCTCAATTATTTAGCATAGAGATCTCCAATCCTCCAAAGTCAGTTCAATTCAATAAGCACTCATTCTGACAGGTAAGTGGTGCAGAGAGGCTCTCAGGGAGCTTATAGTCTAATTGAGGAGATAGTTGATAATGCACATTAATTTCAGTATCATACAATGTGTCCCATGCACAATCAGATAATAAATAAATAAGATTGTTAATTATTATGGAATAAATCATAGAATTTCATGCTCAAAGGGGAAAATGGTCATCTTCACCCAACATCCCTACATAGGAATCCTTTCCACAATACACGTGATAAAGAAGAGGGAAGAGAAAATAATTTTGGTATACATGGAGCTAGGCCATTAAACATGTTATTTTATTTAATTATTTCCAGAAGTCTGAGAAGAGGAACTGTTATCACAATTTTAAACACTAAGAAATTATAGCTCAGAGTATTTATATCATTTGCCTATAGCTATACAAGTAGGATGTAGCAGTAGCAGGATTTAAACTGAGATTCATTTTCAAATCAAACCCCTTTTCTCCACTAACTTTAATAAGTTTTGTCCAGCAGCTTCTGAAATATTCAGTAATAGGAAATTCACTCTGAAGCTTTCAAAGCCATTATTTAAGTTTAGCTGAAATTTACTACCCAATGGTTTCTGTCCATTTGTTAGAGTGCTACAATCTGACACATGAAAAAAAAAAAAAAGAATAAAAGTCATGTCTTTGTAAGCAGTAGTTCTCTGTTTTTGAAGTGTTTGAAGATATCAATAGTGGGTCCAAAGCCCAATTTCTCCTAAATACCCCCACTGTGTTGGTGTGTTCACATATACATTTTCCATAAAGTAAACATGAACTTTACTTTAAGTTGTACTGTAGCATGGTTGTCAATACTTTCCCTAGGCTGATTGCTTTTCAGTCTACATCCCTCAGAACATATATCCAAGTATCCAGCTGGGAATAACAATGGGGAGTAGGGTGGGACTGTCACTTCCCTTATCAGGAACACTGGTTTTCCTGTTAATGCACTAAGAGTTACCTGTGAGCTCATATTAACTGAAAATGGATGATACTCAAAGGTACTATTGTGCCTCTACAATGCTTTGAAAAGCTCATGGCAGAGTGAAAAGAACAGTGGATAAGAAGTTAAAATGTTGAAATGTAAGCCTAGCCTTTGCTTTTTGGTAACTGTGTTAACTGACAAGTTTCTTAACTTCCCTAAAGCTCAAAAAGCTGTCTTGTCTACAGCTGTAACTTAAAATAAAGCATCCATTGTTTTAAGTCTTCAACAGCCTTACTGAAGGTGTGGCAGTATGGGTTTGGTCTCAAGTAGTATCCTAAACAAAGGGTGATAGGTAATTAGCTTAAGTTAAAGAATTTGGTTGCATATAATTGAGCGGTGGGGCTATAGTTTTAGGGCAAAACTCAGTCATAGGATTATGAATTTAACTCTTGCCTGAAGACTTTTCTCCTAGCTATCTATAAGTTTTGCTCTTTCACCTCCTTAAAAAGAGTTTCTTTCTATACTGTCATGTATAACTAAATAGAACAAAATTTTTAAAAAATTAACAAGAGTTTTTCCTGACCACCCTAACATGATATTACCACATAACTCTTTAACTTACTTTTCCCTCACAGCCTTATTATGCTTTAAATATTATATAATTCTTTTTTATTGGTTTACTGGCTTCCTTTCTAAAATGGAAACTCCATGAAGGCAGAGACTTTTTTGTTTGTTGCTCCTTCTCCAGCACCTAAAATAGTGCTTAGCAATAAATAAATATATATTAAATTACTGACTAAATGAAGACCAATGCATAGCCCTGCTGACTCAATGTAGTATGTAGAGGAAGTCTATCATGAAAAATATTTTCCACTGCCGCCTCTGAATACCAGCCTTTGCCCCTCCCCAACCTCCCAGGGCCATGTTTCATAAGAACCCCTCCAAAAGGGAGTCAAAGGTCTAGACTACAAGCTGAAAATCATAGGGCCTCTTCAGTTTTCATTTCCCTATTGGCAAGGACACCACTCTAAACAACCACCCAGAGGCCATACCTCAGGAAATGCTGCCTATACCGCCCTCCTGTGGCCAACAACTAAAGAAATATCTGAATAAATACCCAGGAACAGCAGTTTCCTCCTGTTCCTTTGCACAGATCTATTTCAGTCCTATTTCACATTTATTTTGGGCCTATTTCAGTTCTATTTCAAACAAGCTAGTGGGCCAGACCATCTGTCACTACTCAGGGTAGAGAGAGGACTGGTTGGAAAAGAACAGCAAGGGTCTGTCTAAAAGCCCCTTGAGAAGAAATAACAATGATTTTCTGTCAGGCTTAGGATCTTTCTGGGGCAGCCAAAACCAATCATGAATCAATTCAAGACTGATATGGGCAGTCAATTCTTTTTCAGTATCAAGACCCAGTATTTAGTTTTTCAGCCTGATCTCCAGGATAGTTCTATTCTTGGACCTCAAGACTCATTATTCAAGCAGCTACCCCATCTGACCTCCAAGCCCAGGTTTTATTTATTTACAGGCTTCATTTCAACTGTAAGCCACTGGACATTCAGGTCACTAAACATTTATCATCAAATTAAGCATGGACCTTTGCTTCTAAGTGATGCTTAACAAGAATTACATATGTAAAGCAGGTAGGTTGATAGGCATTTATACAGAATGATAGGAATCATAGGAATAAGATAAAATTACAAAAGGAGGAAGAGGGTTAGTTGAGCTGAAGGGTTTGTAAGAAGCTGGACTGCGTCAAAGGGAGACTAAGGAAATGAATTCAAGGAATTGTATTTTCTGAAGATGTCCCAGATTTTTCAACAATGATACTCTGAGTGAAAATGTTACGATAAGGCTGGGTATCACCAAAGCTTGGTAAAGAAAAGTATGCAGGACACATAGATGGTTAGAAGCTTATGAAAATTCATGAAGGCCCACCTAAGATTATTGAAGTTCTCTGTAGACTTAAAGGAAGAGATGTCAAAGACATATTATGTAAAAACATCCAGATGCAGAGTAGTATGTATGATATATTATCTTCAGGTAAACCAAAGGGAAAATAAATATATCTCTTTCTAAATCTGCATTTAAAAACCTCTGGGAGGATATACAAAAAGCTATAGTAGAGCTGGTAAACTCTGATTAGTGGATAGAGAACATCCTCTACATACATTTTTAAGTTGAATTTTGTTTTACCGTGTGGATATATCATCCATTCAAATATTAAACTTAAAAATGTTAAATATGCTGTATGGACTTAATAAGTCTGTATTTCTCTCTCTCTCTCTCTTTCTCTCTCTCTCTCTCTCTCTCACTCTCTCTCTCTTTCTCTCCTATTAACTTAGCTGAGCTGTGTAAATAAAACCCTAGATTTAGAATCAGTCTAAGTCTAGATTGATAGTTGAGAACACAGGCTTGGGGCTGGGGTTGTAGCTCAATGGTAGAGCCCTTGCCTAGCATGTGTGAGGCACTAGGCTCAATTCTCAACACTGCATATCAATAAATAAATAAAAATAAAGGTCAGTTGACAACTAAAAAGACTAAAAAAGAACATAGGCTCTCAAGCCATACCGCTGATATCCAACCCTAGTTCTGTCCATTGCTAGTTGTGTGGCCCTGATCAAGTTATTTAATGTCCTTAAACTTCTTTTTTTCTCATTAAA
This sequence comes from Callospermophilus lateralis, assembly GCF_048772815.1. Taxonomy (NCBI): domain Eukaryota; kingdom Metazoa; phylum Chordata; class Mammalia; order Rodentia; family Sciuridae; genus Callospermophilus; species Callospermophilus lateralis. The sequence continues at coordinate 57,860,093 of NC_135325.1, read as the reverse complement.
ATGCAGAGGTTAGTAGAATGCCCTGATATTCTTTCTGTCCTTCATTCTGAGCAAACCCCAGATTCACAGTCACCTGGTTTCCTCACCTGCAAAAGAGAGATTAATGTGGTTGGTTGTGATGGGTTAATGAGGGCATGCATATAAAGCACTTAGAACAATTCCTGACATACAATATTGCTCAATAAATGCTAATAAATAATATTTTTTGAGGATTTGAATATGTATGTTCCTAACTTCAGGCAAATGATATATCTCTGAATCTCAGTTTCCTCATCTATAAATGACTCAAATAATGCCTGCCACAGAGATGAATGATATAATGATTTGAAAGTGCTCTATGGAATAAAACTTCAGTTAGGATGTGAAGAAATTCCACAGTTGACAAAAGTAGGTACTATATGAAGAGTCCATCTATTTGAGGCAATTTACTCCTACCTCCAGCATTCAGAGTGAGGTCATACCTCACAGACATGTGTAGGTCTTTAAAGGTCATGAGTCATTTATGCATTAAGTATCAAGAAATGAGTCCCAGATCCCACTTCCCAAAAACAGAGTGGCCAAAAGGGGCTGCACACCAGTGGGTTGTCACTCCATTGCAAGATGCCAAGTGATTATGATAACTGTTCCTATTTCTAGGAGGTGCTGAGGATGGGTGCTGCCCCCATTCCCCTCAGCTGCTTTTAAAAAGAGGAAAGGAAGTGGCACCAGTGCAGAAGGCTCACTCTCTCCCCTTCACACATATGCCCAGTTCACAAAGAAAAACAAGAAATAAAAAGGAAGAAAAGAAACAAAATGAAAATTCAGTTAAACAGTAACACAAATTCTCCAGATCCTAGCAACCACCCTTACAGTCTCACCATAATATGGCCTATTCAAACCCATTTCTGGTTTGAACCTCACAAAAGTACAAGGCGTCTGGAAAGGGGAGTTGGGGAGGGGAGGCTCATCATTTGCATTTATAGAAGAGAAGGAAAATGAATCAGCACAGATCTCCCTGCTTCATGAGAATGGAAACAACAATGGATTAAGAGTCAGAAGACCTGATTCTCGGAAAAGCATTTTATAATCTGTATGGCTGCATATATTTGGGATTTTAAGAGACTGCCGTATCAGGGCCAGGCCTGAACCCAAGTTTGCCACCTTTCAGGTCAGAACTCTTGAATTTTTACTGTACTGATAATGGAGAAGTAAGCAGCAAATAAGGATCTAAAGAATATTATCCCCCAAGAATAACTAACTGTACCTTACATTTAAATAGAATTTCACAGCTTCCTAAATACTGTGGCCTTTTATTCCATATCAACCTCATGGCAACCTTGTGAGGGAAGTATGAAGGAAATAGGAATCTAAATTTTTAACCACCTACACACATACTTCTTTATCCCTCTGCCCTGCTGTAGTTTTTCTCTATAGCTCTTAGAACTAACATACTACATATTTTATTCAATCACTGCTGAAGCATTTATCTTCCCTACTAGAATATAGAATATAAGAAAGATTATTGCCTGTTTTGTTTACCATTCAGTGCCTAGTTTTATAGTGCCTGCTATATAGCAGGTGCTCAATAAGTATTACCAAATGTGTGAATAAAGGAATGTTTGTATCTAGTGGGATAAAGGTTTCATTTTGCAAAAGCATAAACTAGTATTCAGAGGATTTAAGTAAGTTACCAGGGAAGTGTAATCCCCTCACCTCTCTGCCTACCTGGTTCAGCCACATCTTACCCAGACCAAAGGAAATATTTGATAAAAATACTTTTGTCCCCTCTTGGGCCAGCTTTAGGCTTGGTGGTTATGGGTGACCTAGGTTTCACCCCCTTTATCAGCTCATTCATCTCCCCACAAACATTTATAGAATTTCTTCTATGTATTCAAAAGCACTCTGCCAGGCCTCATTGCCTTTTCATACCCAAACACATGTCATATGTTTGTAAAGGCTCAAAGGGTTTCCTTCAGAATTTACCCTCTCTTGAATGCGGATTGGAGAGGGAGGAAGGAGAAGAAAGTGATTTAAGTTTTCTTATTATGTGGCCTATGGATCCCTCTCTCTTCCACACTCTTCCTAGCAGTCTTTTTGACTGAAGAATTCTGTCAATCTGATAGAGATGTTGGAAAGATTAACTTAGATACACTCATGAAACAGAACAGTACCTGGCACAAATCTATGCTGGTTTGGTAAATGTAAGCATTATTCTCAAGACTTAGTGCATTCATAATTTTATTACTGGTGTCTCTCACTTTTGTAATGAAGGAGGACAGGCAAACATCCACTCCTGGCAAGTGGGGAGAGTAATGTCTAAGAATCTACTATGGATCTAACATACTTTTCTTATCCTTACTCTAGAGGTAGCTGTGTGGAAAAGATACTTCACTCCCTCCAGCCTTAGTTTCCCCAACTTTAAAGTAGGAAGAGTGTTGTAAGGATTACATTAATTCATGTATGTGAAGGTACTCTGAAAATGCAAAATGCCAAACAAATGTGAGGGGTTACTATTATTACTGTATTGAAATAATAGTTGTTACAAATTGAGTCCTTCCTATGTGAATACAGTATACTAAGGGCCTTACATAAATTATATTACTTCATCCACACAATAGTATCAATAATCGGGCATTCCCATTATTCTGGTTACATATTTAAGACGTGAGAGTTCATTTTATGTGTCAACTTGGCTGAGCTATGGTATCCAGATATTTGGTCAAACATTACTCCAGAGGGGCTGGGCTTGTGGCTCAGTGGTATAGTGCTTGCTTGGCACATGTGAGTCACTGGGTTTGATTCTCAGCACCATATATAAATAAATAAATAAAACAAAGGTCCACCAACAACTAAAACAAAAAAAATATTTTAAAAAAACTTTATTTTCACTGGGCATGGTGGCACATGTCTGTAATCCCAGTGGCTCAGGAGTCTGAGGCAGGAGGATTGGGAGTTCAAAGCCAGCCTCAGCAAAAGCAAGGTGCTACACAACTCAGTGAGACCCTAAATAAAAATATTTATTTTGTATTTTATTTATAAACAAACATTTATTTATTTGGGGATATGGCTCAGTGGCAGAATACCCTTAAATTCAATCTTTGGTACCTACCCCCCCCCCCAAAAAAAAAAAAAAAAAAACATTCTCGGTTTTTCTGTGAAGGCAATTTTTTGGATAACATTTATATTTAAATTATATAATTTTTAAAATTTTTTTTCTTTCTTTGCAGTGCTAGAGATCAAGCCCAGGGCCTCAGATGTGCTCTACCACTGAGCTTATACTCTCAGCCCAAAATATCCACTTAAATGGATATACTTTGAATAAAGCAGATTATTCTTTCTAATGGGTGGGTGGACCTTGTCTAATCAGTTGAAGATCTTAGTGACTCAAAGAGTGACTTTCCCTGAAGAAAAATGAGTTCTGCCAGGAAATTGCCTTTGGACTCAGACTATAGCTCTTTCCTGGATCTCCAGCCTGTATATTTTGGACTTGCACCACCAAAACTACATGAGCCAATTCCTTAAAATAAATTGCTCTTTCACTCTATGTTCATATCTTGTTGTTTTGGTTTCTCAGGAGAAGTCTGCCCAATAAGTAAGGAAACTAAAACTTTAATTAAGTTATTTGCCAAAATTACACAGCTGGTCAATGGCAAAGCCAGAAACTCCCTGCTTCAATATTATTTTTTCCCTGGTCTACACCTCTATCAATCAATACAGCAGTAAATTGCATTGATTCTAATTTCCAAATAGATGTTGATATATCAATATGGCTATATTTCTACACAGCCCCTCAAATGAGCTCCCCATCCCTACTTTAACCCTCTTTAATCTCTTCTCTACAGAGCTGGAAAAGAGCCATTTTCTCAGATCACAAAGTAGGCCTCATCATTCTACCACTAAATTTGGAATGGAAATATCATTTGACCCAGCTATCCCACTCCTTGGTATATAACCAAGGGACTTAAGAGCAGCATACTACAGCAACACAGCCACATCAAAGTTTATTGCAGCTCAATTCACAACAGCTAAACTATAAAACCCACCTAGATGCCCTTCAATAGATGAATGGATAAAGAAAATGTGGTCTATATACACACAATGGAGTATTAAACAGCCATATAAGAGATGATTTATGAATTTTTGCCAGTGAATGGATGGCTCTGGAGACTATTATGCTAAGTTAAATAAGCCAATTCCAAAAAAATCAAAGTTCAAAGGTTTTCTCTGATACATGGTTGCTAACCCACAACAAGAGAGGGTAGGGAGGAAAAGAATAGAAGTTCATTGGATTAGACAAAGGGAATGAAGGGAAGAGAGGGGAGATGGAAATAGGAAAGGCAGTAGAATGGATTGGACGTACTTCCCTATATTCATATATAAGTATACAACTAGTGAAACTCCACATCATGTACAATCACAAGACTGGGATCCTAATTAGAATAAGTTATACTTTATATATGTGTAATATGTCAAAATAGACTCTACTGCCATGTATATCTAAAAAGAACAAGTAAAAAATTGCCATATTATGAAAAACGATTCACAGATTCAATGCAATCTCCATAAAAATACCAATGACATTCTTCACAGAATTAGAAAAAAAAGTCCTAAAATTCACTGGGAAGAATTAAAGACCTCAAATAGCTAAAGCAATTATAAGCCAAAAAGTCAATACTGGAGGCTTTTACAATACTTGACCTCAAATTATATTACAGAGTTATAAGACCAAAAACTGCAATATATTGGCATAAAAAAAGACACATAGATAGATCAATGGTAAAGAATAGAAGACACAGAGACAAACCCGCACATATACAGTCATCAATTCCTTGATAAAGGTGCTAAAAAAAAACATATACCATAGAAACTACAACCTTTTCAACAAAAGATGCTGGGAAAACTGGTTATGGTTATGTAGAAGAATGACACTAGACCCTTACCTCTCACCCCACAGAAAAATCAAATCAAAATGGATCAAGACCCAGGAATCAGATCAAACTATGCAACTCCTAGAAGAAAACATAGGGACAGCTCTCCAGCATAGAGGCACAGGCAATCAGGCAATGATTTTCTCAATAGGACTCTTTAAGCTCAGGATATAATACCATGGGTCAATATATGGGATGGCAGCAAACTAAAAAGCATCTGCACAGCAAAGGACTCAATTAAGGATGTGAGGAGAGAATCTACAAAGTGGGAATCTTTGCTAACTACTCTCCTAATTGAGGATTAACTCAAAAAACAACCTCCCCAAAACACAATTAATAAATGGGTAAATGAATTAAACAGATTCTTCTCAAAAGAACAACTAGAAATGGCCAGTCAATATAAAAAAAAAAAACTGTTCAACATCATTAGCAATTAGGGAAACAAATCAAAACTACATTGACATTTTTACCTCACACAAGTCAGAAAGGGAGTCATCAAGAATACTAAAAATAGGGCTGGGTTTGTGGCTCAGTGTAGAGCACTTGCCTAGCATGTGTGAGGCACTGGGTTTGATTCTCAGCACAGCATATAAATGAATTTTTTTAAAAAAGGTCCATTGACAACTAAAAAAAAAAATAAAAAGAATACTAACAATAATAAATGCTGGAGAGGATGTAGAGAAAGCATTGTTGGTGGGATTGTAAATTAGTACAACCACTATGGAAATCAGTACAGCATTATGTACAATTATAATGTACAATTAAAAATATGGAGCCTATAAAAAAGAAAAGAAATAGCATTTGCCATGTTCACAGCACTATCATATACACTGTTCATGAACATGTTCACTCGCGTGATCCACACTATAACACCATGAACACATTACTATCCCCAATTTTCAGAGGTCGTAATTTAAGCATAGAGAGATTAGATAATGTGCTTGAAGTCACATAGTTAAGACATGGTAGAGACATTCTTTGAACCCACATAGTCTGATTCCACAGCCCATGATATTGACCACTTAAACATTGCCTTTGAATTTAACAGTGCACACCCTATCTGGGTTTATAAGGTCTATACGTGAGATAATCCCTGCATGACTCTCAGCTCTCTTATCATGCCATTCACCTCCTTTTCTCCTTATATTCCAGTCATATTGGCCTTCTCCCTATACTTCAAGCATGCCAAGTTTTCAACCAGAAGGACTTTGCATATGTTATTTCTGCTGCTTTCCCTCCATTCATAAACATGTCTCTTTATTGAATGATTGATTGATTGAAATTCCTACATAACTGATTCAGCTTAAATGTTACTACCCTGGTATGGTAGGCAGGCCTACCTTGAAAGGATGTCTCCTCTTAGAGATAGTCCCTCTTAGAGATAGCTGAATGCATTTCTCTTTCTCATTGTCTCATTTCCATTACTTGACAGCTTTATCATTTGCAGAATTAGTCATGTTGTAACATATACACACACATACACACACACACACACACACACACACACACACACACACAAATACAGCATGATATGAGATTTTCAAAGCAATGGACTCCTAAGAGGAAGTCTGTCCTGGGGCCATTGGAAGCCTTTCTTAGTTTTTCCTTTAACAGAGAATCCAGGAATTCTTAGGTTGAAGAATTGTTTCTTGTGAACAAAATTCCTGTTGGATCTCTTAGTACTCAAAGAAGAGGAATGCCAGGTTTGATCTAAGGTCTGAACTCAGGGCAGTGGGAAAGATCTTGACCCTGCCCACCAAATTGTGTGTCCCCTCTGTCCTGTCAAAAATAATAAATGTTCCCCTATGGGCACATAGCAGCACAATTTGCATACTCCTTTCTTGTCTATGTGTACTAATGCATGTGATTTTCTCAGTGGACTGGTAAGACAAGTGAGGCTAAGAGATAGTTTTAATATATCAATGTGATATATATTAATATATCAACATGATGCCCAGATATTTGGTTAAAAAATGTGCTCTGGGTTTGCCTGTGAGGGTGTTGATGGCTGTGGTTAACATTTGAATCAGTAGGCCCAGTAAAAGCAGACTGAGTTGAGTTCACACAATGTGGTTGAGCCTCATTTGATTAATTGACAACCTGAATAGAACAAAAAGGCTGAGAAAAAGGGAACTCTTTCTGCCTGACTGCTTGAGCTGGGACATGGGTCTTTTCTGGCCTTCAGACAGAAAAATCAATTTTTCTTGAGTTTCAAGCCTGCAGGCTGGCAGGCTCAAGCATCCAGCTTAAATGTCAGTTCTGTTTCTCTGAGGAGCCTTTACTAATAATACAAGCTATCACCCTCATTTTATAGATAAGGATGCTGAACTTACATTTAGGTCTTATGTGAGATGATCCCTGCCTTACTCTTTAATAGTTCTCAGGACTTTTGAATTGGGCTGGACCTAAACACTTGCTCTCCTGGGTCTCCAGCTTATAGACAGTGTATTTTAGGACTTCTCAGCCTCCATAATCATGTGAGCCAAACTCACATAATGTAATAGCTATTTATCTATTATATATCTGTTCACCTACCCATGTATCCATCATATCAGTTCTGTTTCTCTGAGAGGCCCTTACTAATATAAGGTATCAGTCTCATTTTGTAGATAGGGATGCTAAAGTTCAGAGAGGTTTAGTGATTAGCTAAGGACACATAGCTACAGCTGCTGGTGAAGACAGGACTCAAACCCAGGTTAATGTAACTTGTAATCATGTTTTTCCCATGAGATTTTCACAATAAACACTTGTGTCAGAGTATTTGAATTCCTTATTGTTATATCTGTATAATTTGCCTCCAGTTATCAAATGGAATCCTTCCCCTCTGTGTCACCAAAGAAATTCTCTGCCTATTTCATTATCATTGTCTTTCCTACCAGATAAAGCTTCTGAGTGTGGCAGTCAAAACCCATCATGATCTGTTTCCAGCCATAACAGAGTACCTATGACCCATTTGTAGGGAATACTATTTATTTTGTAGCTTTATTCTTGGTTTTATGATATATCCTCTACTTGGAACTTCTCATGTCTCATCTATATGCCTACTCCCCTCTAGAAGCCAACTCTGTTATATGAAAGGCTTAAAAGTACAGTTTAAATACCATTCCCTCTTTTTAGTCCCACTGAACCCTCTGACACCTCCCCCAACATTATCTTGCTCTCCTGTCTTCTGAACACATACAGTCCAGTTGAACTGTGTTTCTTTCCTTCTCAGTCAAAAGCCCCTTAAAGGCATAAATTGTATCTTGTTTTGACTCACCCACACTTCAGTCTGGTACAGTGTCTTAGAAATCATAGCTACTTAATAAATATCCATTTCTTAAAATATCCTGTTAAAATTCATTGCAGCATTGTTTATCATGGCTAATGACTGGAAACAACCTAATTGGCCATCAATATGGAACATATTAAAATCCTATGTATTTATTCAAAAGAAGGCAATCTCTGCATGTACTGACGTAGAATAATCTCTGAGACATATTGTTAATTGGAAGGAACATGTGAAGTATAGAATTCTTAGAATATGTTGCTATGTATGTGTGAGTTAAAGAAAATATGTGCTGGTGGTGGTGGTGGTGGTGTGTGTGTGTGTGTGTGTGTGTGTGTGCATGTGTGTGACTGTGTGTGTGTTTGTAGGTATATATTTCTAAGAGCGAAGAATATCTCTTCAAGAACACCCAAGAGGGCTGGGGCTGGGGCTCAATGGTAGAGCACTTGCCTTGTACATGTAAGGCACTGAGTTCGATCCTCAGCATCACATAAAAATAGAATAAATAAAATAAAGGTATTGTGTCCATCTACAACTAAAAAACAAAAACACCTAAGAGAGTGGTGACAGTGGCTGCCTCTGGGGAAAAGGACAGAATAATAGAACCAAGGAAAAGAGTGAGATTTACTACTCAACACATTACTTTCCCTACTGTTTGAGTTTTGTACCATGAGCACGTGTTAACCTATTCATGATAATATAATTTCTGTTATGTATCTATTACATGAGAAAGCAAATATGTTGAGTTATTAAGAATTGACATAAAATTTTCTCAGATTAGCATGAAAGGACCCCGAGGAATGTAACATGATTAATCAGTGATCCTACACAGATGAAGCTGTTTCTGAGCTAACTGGGATGAGCTCTGACTCTCAAGGAAATGTAAATATAATAACAGCAAATATTTATATAGCTTTTAATCTGTACAATTTAATCTTTACAACTACATTGTGAAATAGGCATGCACTGCTGTATTATGCATTGTAAAGATAAAGACACAAAGGAGTGAATTGGGATGCCCAAGATTACACAAATATTAATGGCTAGAGAATGTATTTGATGGTTACAGAGAAACTGGGTTTGGGGTTGGGTCTGTGGTTTTTTGTTTTGTTTTGTTTTTGGTAATGGAGATTGAACTCAGGGGCACTCAACCACTGAGCAACATCCCCAGCCCAGTTTTGATTTTTTTGTTTTTTAGAAACAGGGTCTCATTGAGTTGCTTAGCACCTTGCTTTTGCTGAGGCTGGCTTTGAACTCCTGATCCTCCTGCCTCAGCCTCCCAAGCTGCTGGGATTACAGGCATGCACCACCATGCCTGGATGGATCTGTGTTCTTAACCACTAAACTATGTCAATCTTACCAAGACAGAGGGATAAAATCTAGGTGACTGTTCTTGCTACATCACCAGCACTCAGCAATTTATAAGTGATCAATAAATACACTGAATGAATAAATGAAGGGATGGATGAGTGGATGGATGTGTATATAGGTAAAGTATCAGGGGAGATGAGGGAGTGGCTAATGGAATGGGTAGGTGGGTGGGTTGCAGAAAGAGTAAGACTTTTGCAATCAAGTAGATCTGGATTTGAACTCTGCTGAGGTACTTACTTTATCCCTGAGCAAAATGCTTAAGCTGTCTATCCTTGTTACTAAGCTGTACTAGAATATAAACTCTGGGAAGGTATGGATATTTTTCAATTCTGCTCCCTCTGTGTCTCTAAAGTCTAGAAGAATATCTGATACATAGTAAATGCTTAGTGAATATTTGTTACATGAATTTATAAGCTGACAAATGAACAAAGGTAGACATTAAGAACTATTTTAGAGGGGTTATTGTGAGGATTAATTGAGACAACATTTAGTATAGGTGGTGAACTTCCCTTCCCTTGGCCATGCTTAATTTACTTCATAGAATAGAACACATTCAACTGGAAATTTGGATCATTGGAGTCTTGGATCAAGCACCCTCCTTCTCTGAACCTTACTGTTTGCAATCTATAAAATTATTAATTTTGTGGGATGGGTAGGGAGAGTGTAAGGTGGGCAAAATTCCTTCTTCAAAATATTAAGCAACAACTCACATATAAAGCAAATACCCAGTTGCTCAGAGCAAGTCAGAGGTGAGTGATTAGATTCTTGTCCTACCCCTTCCTTCATCTTCCTAAGGCATTGTCATAGTAATCCTATGGCTCCAAGGCAGGAATTTACACACTTTTTTGTAAAGGGCCAACTAGTAAATATCTTAGTCACTGTGTGCAATATGATCTCTGCAACAACTAAACTCTGCTTAAGTAGCCATGGGTAATAAGTGAATGAATGGATGTTGCTATGCACCAATAAAACTTACTTATTAAACCTGGAATTTGAATTTCATATAATTGTATATGCTTATATCCCAAAATGTTATTCTCCCCACCCCCAATCATTTAAAAATGTAAAAAGCATTCTTAGCTTATGGGCTTAATTTGGTCATCAGGTTGTAGTTTATTGATTTGTGATTTAAGGAGTTAGGCAAGATTATCCCCAAGGTGATCCAAGTTGGACATGACAGCTAAAAGTGTCAACCCAGAAGCAACATGAGCACTACAGAAAGTAAATCCTGAAACTAAAGTGCTTCTCTGGAAGTTCTGGAAAAGAAAAAAAAATAAAATGGTTTGGGTCTGCTCTAGGTTAGCAGAGCTCTAAAAGCTAAAAGTTCTGCTCCTATCTCTTACTTTCCCAGACTGAACAACACTTTTTTGGGGATATCCTGGGGATCAAACTTAAGGTCTCAAACTTTCAAGGAAAGCACTCTACCACTGAGCTACATCTGTTGCCCTTTTTATTTTTTTATTTTGAGACAAGGTCTCACTAAGTTACCCAGACTGGCTTTGAACTTGAGATCCTCCTGCTTTAGCCTTCCAGATAGCTGAGATTATAGGCGTGTACCATAGTTCCTGGGTCTGAACAGAATTTCTAAATGCTTAGTAGTTCATCATCTACTCTCAGAACTACAGCTATTTCAAAGCCACCCAATACCCTCTGAGTTTGATATCAAGAAGATATCAATTCCCTATTTCATATCTACAATGCAAGAGTGTCTAATAGTCTCAGATTCATCAGGGCTCAGATTGTACACATCATCTCCTTTCTCTACCCCCCTCCCCAAACACTGCTCACTACCATTTTTTTTTTTTTGCATTCCTTCTCTCAATGAAGGGTATCACCATCCACTCGCTCTTACAAGAAGACTCTCACTGGAAACAGGAGGTCTAGGGTATGTCAAGTTCTGATTGATCCTTCACTAGACTGATGGCAACATCTTTACCATTAGCAACATCTATCAAACTGACTCACAATCTAAAGCTGAGTTCAAGCTCTTGATTCTGTGTTTCCATACTGGCAGGCATACTGGTAGAATAAGTATGACAATGACTGCAGGTTGTCTTTCAACAGCCTATTCTTCCCCCTTTCTTTGTATCAGAAACATCACCCACATTTTTTAGGTGTATACATTGCCACTCAGTTTAATTACATCATTGCCTAGCTTCTCTTGCAGTAGGGAGCGGCCATGACTCAGGCCTTCAATGAGATACAAGTAGAATTATTAAATAGGACACCTGGGAAGACTTCTTAAAACATTAGGGGTCTAGTCCTTTACCTCCTCTTTTTCCCTTCCAAATTATGGATGTTAATAAGTTTTCTTGGGCTTTACTATTCATCACAGAGCATGAAGAATGGAAGCCAAATGCTATGGATGATAGACTAGGGAAGTCCCCAAAAGACTTCCTGAAGCTGACCTACTAGGCCCAGGAAGTATACCTCCAAAAGTACTAATAACATACTTAATTTTCTTCTCAGAATCTCCTAAAGTTAGAAACTAAATTCACTGGTAATTTATGTAGAAGCAATCCTCAGTTTGCCTCACCGGTGGCCAGGAGTCTAAAAGCAGATCATTCAATCATAAACTTTTATATGAAATGTCCTTGCACCCATACAGCTACACCTTGCTATTTCTAGCCCCCCTTTAAACCATTTGAGGGTCCAAGTAGGTGATCAGAAAGGAGAAAGACACAGACTATCTATAAACAATGCTGGGTACAGTCATTTCATTATATGGATTATCATGATTATAACTGTGTTTCAAGCTATCATCACCTGTAACCTGAACTACTGTACCAGTCTTCTCAGAACTCTTGTCCTTGTGCCACCACAATCTAATCTCCTGTTAAAATTTGAGTTATATCTGTTATATCTTCCTATCTGTTCAAAACCTTCTAACGGCTCCCCATCTCAGTTATACTAATTGCCCTATACAATTGGCCTGTTTTCTCCCTGATTTCCTCTATCATTTCCACTTACTAATTCTTTATCCCCAGGACATTGTTCCTTAAACAAATCAGTTGTATTCTTTCTGGGTGTTCCTTATGCCTAGAACACTTTTCTAAATACACATGTAAAGCTTATTTCTTCATTTTCTTCACATCTCTGCTTCCATGTCCTTTAACCTGAAAACTTTTGATTGGTCTAATATATCATTCTACACCCTAGTTCTGTTATCTTACCAGTTTGTTTCCTTAGTGCTTAATACATCTTGACATATTGTATATCCATTTGTGTCACTGTTGAATAACCCACTCCCTAGAATGTAAGCTCCTTGAAAGTGAGAAATTTGATTTTGTTCACTGTTATCTCCTCTGCACTTGGATCAGTGCCAGTCCATAATGAATACTCTGTATATTTTTAAAATAAATAAATGATCTCAATAGCACCTATAAAGTACTCTATGCCCATCTCATGGATGACAATACTGAGGTTTGAAAGAGTTTTGACACTTGGCAAGAATTTCAGAGCTAAAAGTATAAAAGTCAGGCCCACAACCTTAGAACTGTGACACTAAGAAAATAATTCTTTCTACACTAGGAATATTTAGAAGTAAAAGCTAGCATTGCAGGCAGAAACTATGAATACATATACTGAATAATTTATTATCCTATGTGAACTCACAAAATCTGTTTCCCTCTATCTAAGGAAACAGATTTTTATTCTGTAAAATACAGAACAATGTTTTATGTTCAAGGACCATGAGTTACATGTAATACTTGAAATAAGTTACAATAGATGTTCTAAACAGAAATCTCACTGTTATAAAAAGCTCAATCTGTATTTCAGGCAACTTGCAAATGTAAAAACCAGAAGCAAAGACCTTTTGACAAGCCACATTATAAAATGGTGGCTAGATATACAGTTCTTGTTTTTTCATAAGCTACTACTTAACTTTTATCCAACATTTACTCCTAGGAATCTTAGAAACTCAGGCCTGAATGGTATTTTGGTGATCATTAATAGCCCTATTTAAAGGTGAGAAATCTGAGGCCCAAAGCATTCTTATCAAAGAGTTAATAGCAGGGCCAAGACTAGAGGTTTCCTGCCTCCCAGGCAAAAATACAGTTTATTATTCTTATCCCTTGAATTCTGGCAAGTAGCTAAATAAATACTGTCATCATATAATATTCACTGCCTCAGTACCCTAAAATAATATACTGAGATTTTCCCCATCTCAATCTTCAATTACATAGTGTTCATAATATGTCTACCACTCTCTTCTCTCATACAAATGGCAAAACTTCAATTTTTTTTCCCATAAATTTAGTATGTTTTCAGTGGGTGGCTCTGGGCCTCTATACTACAATATATTTGGAAGAGGAGGAAAGTCTCACTCAGACACCACTACCAGAAATGCCAGGATGGCATAGGGGTTTTCACACGAATTTTATGTCATTTTTTTCATACTGAAGAAGGTCCTCTCCAAAGATCATGACTCTTTGTCCCTTTCTGCCTCTCTCAGCACCATTTGAACAGATGATTCTGTGAAATAGTAGAGAAGGACAGTGAGGAAGAGTCAGGACACTAAGGTGCTAGACTTGGATATACCTCCAAGAGTTTGTGGCCTTCAGCAAATCTCTCCCATTCTCTGATTTTGTTTTCCTGGTTGGTCTGCACGGACTCTAAGATCTTTACCAGCTCTAACCTTTTCTGGTTCTAGAAACATTTGATTAGTTTTAATTGGGACCCTGGGAAGCAAGGGAGGTCTGAGAAGAAAGGTCTCTTGAAGTCCTGGCATTTAGGCACATAAAAAAGATGCCTTTAAGAACTACTGAAATAGAGAGCCAGAGAATACCCTGAGGAAGGGAAGAGGACAACTCTGCTGAATACAGTCCTAGTCTACACAAGATTCCCCTCTCTCTTCCAGAACGGGAACAAAAAGGATTTAAATATCAATTTTTGCTCAATTGCTTCAGGCTACTTTGTTTCAGCTCTGGGTTGTGAATGGCAGTGCAGAAGTATGGGCTGGCATTACCATCAGTGCCTGCTGACCCACCCCAACTGCCCTCCAAGACCCTCTTGTCCATGTCTCCTGGCTGAGGACAAAATCACTGTGTCCTCCCACTCCCCAGAGCACCTGACCATACTTAAGCTACCCCCCGCTGAGTCAGAGAAGCCTCAAGATGCAGGCACCACTTCCTATCTGCAAAGGGAAGTCATTCCAAGGTCTCCAGGTAGACAAGGGAGCACCAAGACATAAAAACGAACTGTTGGAGAATGATACTAAATACACACACTCTTTGTGGAGTGTGTGTGGGGGGGTACTCTGCTAGTTAAAGGTAGTGCAGACCCATTTCCAGAATGGGGATTCTGCAGCTGTCTCTCCTTGACAAAGCCCTAAGTGTGAACAGGGTGACCCCAGCCCAGGCAAGGGAGGGTTGCAGGGCTCCCTCAGAGTCGGTCTCTGCTGACCAGGGGCCGGGGTACATGCAGATTCATTGGGAGGACATGCAGCTCTCCCATAAGGACCCCTCCACAATCCCAGGCTTGCGACAGCTCCCCCCAGCCCAGTGCCAGGTTGCCAGCCTCCTCTTGAGTGTCACTGCTCTAAGATCTCCTATGCTAGCCCTCTTGCCTCTCTAGCCTCCCAGGTGACCTCTGGAATGCTCCTGGATGCTTCATCTAACCCCCACCCCAAACAGAGAGGGCGGCAGAAATGCGGAGGGGGATGGGAGGGGGCTTTCCTGGGCAGGCGGGCGAACAGGGGCTCCTAAAATGGCCACAGCAAGCTCACTGGTGTCTCAAGGACAGCGGCGAGGGCGGTGGGCAAAGGCAAAAGGGCTCCTTCCACGGAGGCTGGTTGGAGGGACTGGAGGTGGGGCTGGGGGACTAAGACTTAAGCAGGGGAAGCCAGGAGGGCTACGTGCACTCACCATTCCCGATCCGCCCCTAATCCACTGCATGGTGCCCGCGAAGTCCTGCTTCTCTGAGGCCCGGTGGCTGGCGCGGGTTGTCGCGGGCTGGATAAGAGGGCTGGGCTGGAGCGAACGAGAGCCCCAGCGCCCCCTCCGCCTCCCCTCCTCCACAGCTTTACAGCCCAATCCCCTCCGCCTGGGACCTCGCCTTCAGTCAGGTTGTTTCATGCCAGGCAGCAGGCTCTGCCTCTCAGCCCCGCTGCTCCCCAGGGGCTTGGCAGTAAGAAGCACGCCAAGGGGGATCCCAATAGGCTGCCTTTGTCCCCACAAAAGGCCTTAGAATGGGGGGGATAGGGTACAGGCGAGATTGGGGGTGAATAACCTCCGCCAGGGAGAAGGCAGCTGCCACCTCTGCCTGCCTCCCGTTGCGCTGGAGTTAGATGCTGTTTTTTTGGGGCTTCCCAATAGTGTTGAGTCAGCGGAAAGTCCTCTTGAAAGTTGCAAAAGGTGTTGAGCCAATCTCCTAATAAGATCCGGCCCCAAAGAAGCCATGCCAGTACTTTCATGCCTCCCTCCCCCAAGCTTTCCCTCTGCATACTCCCCTGGGGTATTCTCTCTTGGTGTGTACTCTCTGGGGCTTTCATTTGCATTACTTTTACTTGTCAGAACAATCCTGTGGAAGTAGGCATTAGTATCTCCATTTTACAGATAAATAAATGGAGGTTGAAGGATGGAAAGGATCTGTATAAGGTCACATACAAAAAGATAAAGCCTTAATATTACACTCTGAAGCTTTCCATACTTTATATGGTTCTTGTCCTCCCTCCTCCCACCCACTCACACACCACTTTAGACTTCTCCTTCATACCCTCAGGAACATGGAAGGTAGTTTGATGATGGATGAATTTTCCATTTGCTTATTTTGCTGAGAATGAGTCAAATGTACATCAGCAAAACAGGCAAACGGAGAAACCGCCCACCTCTTCATAATGCCCTCAACTCTGGGCAATGCAACCCAGGCTGGCACCTTTGCACTTGTTGAAAGTTGATGTTGTCAGTCACATTCACACCCATTATTATTTCACATAATCCTCACAATAACTCTGTGAGTTGTACACAACAAAGAGTATTAATTACCCCCATTATAGACATGAACAAGGAAACTCAGAGGTTGAAAGACACCTGCCCAAAGTAGTACAGAAAATGAGACAAGAATCCAAGGCTCCTGGCTTGCAGGGCAATCTGTCAAGAATGGAATTAAAAAAAATACCAGAGGTTGCAACCACATCAAGAGGGAATTAAAGTATGATTTCAGCAGTTCAGGGAGGTGACTGGCATGAAGACATCACTGGCAGGGTACACAGTCTCATTGTCCTCTGCTTCTTAGGAAACCAAAATTCATCCAAGCCATTGTTTTGGCAAGACAGACCTGGCCAAAGATTGAAGCCTTGAGGAGCTCCCAGTCAGGGGAGGTGCACAAGCAGAAGCTGAATGGGTCTTAGGCAAGGGATTCTTGAATAAAATGGAAATTTGGCCTAGGTGACCTTTTAACATCCTCCCAAGTCTGTTGGTCCAGACATCAGTGATTCTACAATTTCTTCCCACTTTCCCACCTCTGGGCCTTCATTAATGCTAAATATCATCAATGCACATTCTCAAGCCAACCAGCCCATTCAAACTATCATGACTCTTTAAGATCTACCACCTTTAGAAAGATTGCCAGGAACATTTACAGGCCTTGGTTTTGACATTTTTGGAAAATCTAATTCCTATTGCACTGCCATTTAACTCTCTCAATTGAAAAAGATCTATTTTATTTCCTGGTTATTACAGGCTGAATAGTGCCCACCCCATTCATAAATTGATGTCCTAATCCCTAGTGCCTCAGAATGTGATTCGTATTTGGAAATAGGATCTTTAACATAGTTATTAGGTTAAAATGAGACTATGAGGGTGCACCCTTATCCAGTATGACACAAGCCAGGTATACAGTGAAGACTTGGGGAAAAGATAGTTATCTACAAGCTCAGGAGAGAAGTCTCAGAAGAAACCAACCCTGACAAGACCCTGATCTCAGACTTCTAGCCTCCACAACTGTGAGAAAATAAATTTCTGTTAAAGCCACCTATCTTTGGTACTTGGATATGGCAACCTTAGTAAATGAATATTCTGGTATATGTATGTTTTTCTTCTATTTGTATGTACATTTTCTTCTATTATTTGTTACTTAAATGAAATTATAACTTTTTATTTCTTGTTTTTGAAAGTACTAACTTATTCACCTTAGTATCTTCTACAACAGTATCTGGCACACAGGATATATCCAATAAAAACTTGAACTTTTTGATGGATCGATTCATTCAACAATATTATTGGGTCCCTATATGCCAAACTTTGTGGTAGATGCTCAGGATACAAGACAAAGTTCCTCATAGAGCTTACAATCTATTTGGAGTAGATGAGATATGGATAATAAACCAGTAAACAAATAAAAGAAATGTGAGATTGTGCTCTGAAAGATATAAGCAGTTTATATGATATGAGTAGCCCTGGGATTATGGAAAAGTATTGGTTTACATCAGGGAAACAGAAACTACCCTATGTTTCTTTAATTAAAAAATAATAATTATTTATTTTGGTACTAGGGATTGTACCCAGGGATGCTTTATCACTGATCTACATTCCCAAAACTTTTTATTTTTTAATACTGAGAGTCTTGCTAAATTGTTAAGGGATTTGTTAAATTGCTGGAACTGGTCTCAGATTTTCAATCTTTTCCTGCCTCAGCCTCCAGAGTCATTGGGATTACATGAGATTACCTTAGGGTTTTTAAACCAGAGAATTTAATACAGTGAATACATCACATGTGCATTGCTAAAAAGGCAAACAGGAGTGGTAAGGTAGCCCAGCATTTGGTAAACACAGAATGCTGCTACCATTCATAGGGCAGATGGATATTGGGAGATGGTAATGTTATTTGAACCCAGAAACAGGTGCTGCCATGTAGAAGCTAAAAGCATAGTGTGACAGCCTGTTAGAAGCAGGTATCATGAACATTGGAGTTGTTCAACAAAAGCTGAAGACATGGAGAAATACAGTTACCACCAGAAAATATCCCTCTGAAGCATATAGTGGGGAAAATACCCTGGCTTCTTTCTTTATCCTGCCCACCAAACTCCTATAGGTATGTCTTCTTGTGTAGACAAAAGAGGTAAGAAATCAGGGGAGCTTAAGACATGTAGTTTTGAATACAAGAGTGGGGAATGGATCTGAAAATAAAAGGATTAGAGACTCATGCAGAAGAATGGATGTTAATCCCAGAGGCATAATTAGACACCATTGAATCCAGTATGTCTAGAATACCTATTTGCCTAGAGCCACGTGAATAGTTAGAGGGGATATAACATAGTAGGTAAGATTATAGGCTTTAGATCCAGAACTGTTTGAATTCAATCAATTATTTGCATTGCCACATACTTAGCAAATGAATTGGAGATCTCAATTCAGTGTCCTTTGCCTGGACAGTTTCTTCATCTGTGAATAGGGCTAATAAGATTGTTATGAATATTTGATGAATTCATCCAAGGTAAGAACTTAGCATAGGACCTGGCAACCAGTAAGCACTCAGAACAGGATAATGAAAATCTAGAGTTTCAACCATCTCTGTGTTCCAGACCTCTCTTGAGGTCATAATCTCCTAGAAGCTTATTTGGTACATAACCTGGTACCTGATCTCAGTGGGGAAAAGCCAAATAATCTCCTCTTTTATGGCCATGAGCAGCAATGAGGAGGAAGATAATCTAAGGTATGTCCTCTTCTGGTGCATTTTCTTTGAGTCCATAGTAATTTGGAGACCCCAAAGTCAGGCTTTTAGGGACAGAGGTACCAGCTCAAGCTGATCCCTACCTATTGTGGCTGTGGCTTTGTCCAGAGCTGAGTCAAGGGCTAAATTAACTATTGGTGGGTATCATCAGGCAAGTACCTAGCTTCTCTATGTGTCAGGTCCAAAATTATGTACCTAAGAGTTTTAAGCAAACACCAATCCATTAGATATCAGAGTTGGCAAAGGTCTTAAAGAATATCTTCTCCAACATTCTCATTTTGCTGATGAGAAAATACAGTCCCATGGAAAGGAAGGAATAATGTAAGTTAGTGGCTCAGTTGGGATAAAAGAAAAAATTTGAACCCTTGATTCTAGACAGTGAATGGAGTGCCGTAGTGAAAATTTAAAGTACCCAATTACAATAATGCAAAGATAAAATCTTTATTATAACCCGTGTTGTATTGATGAAACAATATTTGCTACATATATTACTACTCATTTTTACTTGTTATAAATTAAAAAAAAAATATGTTTCTACTATGTGCCAGGCACTCTGTTGAGCATGGATGCTATAGCAGTGAACATGATGAACATAGTCCATGCCTTCATTTCTATCCAATGGACAAGTAGATAAGGTAAATAAATACAGTAATCCAGATGGTAATAAGTGCTATGAAAGAAAGTGAAGAGGTAGAGAGTAACTCTGGGGGAGGGGAGAGAGAGTTTAAAGGGAAGACTTCTCCAAGGAAATGGAATGTAAGTTGAGGCCTAAAGATTTAAAGTGAGCCAGCCATGTAAAAGGTAAGGGGAAAGTATTCTAGGCACACACACATAAAAATAAACAAATATACCAAAAAAAGTAGAAAGTAAATTAGGTCTAAAATATTAAACAGACTTGTAGTCCCAGGAAGTGGAAACACAATGAGGCTAAAACCTAGAGATAAAGGGGAAGAGTGATAGGAGACAAATTTATCAGAATCTAGGATGTGTAAAGCCTTTAAGGGCACAGAAAAAAATAACTTATATATATTTTAAGAGTTTCTGGAATAGAGGAGGGGAAATTGAGGGGTTTTAATCAAAGTAGTTTACTTGATTACATTTCAAAAAAACCATTCATGCTGCTATGTGGTAAGCAGACTAAAGGGGGTGGTGGTAGTAGAAGCTGTTGAAGTGATCCAGGGGAATGATAATAGTGAACTGGACTAGAAGAACAGTAAAAATGATGCACAGAGGTTAAAAATAGTTGAAATACTATTACAAGATAGAAACAGCAGAACTTGGTGATACATTGGATGTGAAACGTGAGATGAAGGAAGAAGGAATTATAGATAGCTTTAGGTTTTCAACTTGAACCACTGGCATCAGGGTTTTTTAAAGCTCTCTAGACTATTCTAGCGTGCAACCGAGTTTGAGAGCCACTGTCTTGTAGTGGAAAAGCAGACACAAAAAGAAGAAGTAGTAGAGTTTGTGGGGAGTATTGAGTACCTAGTTGAGACCTTGTGGTAAAGCAAAATAAGTCAGCACAGCTGTAGGACTTTTCTCCAGTCCATTTTGCTAATCAGACACAGATATGGAGAAGACAAGTGGTTGAATGGAATCTGAGGGAGATTTGCAAAGCAAATAAAATGGATGAATTGGACAATGGAGTTGGAAGCATTTGCTTCAGGGTGTAACCATAATAGTGGACCAGGAAATTCAAGCTAGTCAGAAGAGAAAAGAGGACACAAGGAGGAGTGCCGAGTATGGGTTAAAGTTAATGGAATGATAGAGCCAATGAATTGGAGATCTCAATGCTGTAGAAGAATTATTATGAGGTGCCAAAGTGAGCTGGAAGAACAAGATACAGTGGTCAAAGAGGCGAGGGTTGAAATTCTGGGGGAGATCTGTTGCTTACTAGTTATGACAAGATATAGGGTACTACCAGCAGAAGTTTTCTGACCGAGTTGTTGAAAGTGAGACCATCCGCAAGGAATGCTAATAATAGGCAGGCAGGAGAAGATGTGAAGAAAAATGATAGTGTTCATTGAATGTGGAAGAATGACCAGGAAGACAGACTCTCAACCAAGAATTATGCACGAAGAACCTACTTTGTTCCAAGTTTGCTGGAGATGCTGGGGAAACAGCAGGGAACAAGACAGACTAAATCTCTAAGCTTGAGGAGTTTATATTCTAATGGAGGGTTTATACCTTGAACCCAAAACCCAAATATTAGGTAATATTAGGTACTGATTAATTATTATGAAAATGATAAACAGTATAATGTAATAGAAAGTGACCAGAGAGGGAGATATTGCTTTACTTAGGTGGTCAAGAAAGGCTTCTCTGAGGAGGTAACATCTGAGTTGACACTGAAATAAGGAGAAGAACTCAGTCATTTAGACATATGGGGACAGAGCATTCCAAACAAGAAGGAACAACAAAGGAAAAAGCCCAGAGATGGAAATGAGACTGACAGGTGCAGAAGACAGAAGAAGGCCAATGTGGCAGAACACAATGAACTATAAGTTAATGCTGGGAGATGGTATCAAAGAATCAAGCAGGACCAGAAATTCAGGAGATTAAAGCAAAAATAAGGGATAATAGGTGGCAGAGGCAAATGGCATGTGCAAAGAGTCAAGTGTTATGTTGTGATGATAGAAGGGATAGAAATGATAAATAATAATAATAATAAATCTAACAAAGAAAATAATTTAAACCAAGAAGTTAGTGCAATTGGAAAATAGATACACATATAAAAGTAGGCTGTGAGAAGAAAATCCAACCAGGAGCAGTGGTGCATACCTGTAATCCTAGTGGTTTGGGAGGCGGAGGCAGGAGGATCCTGAGTTCAAAGCCAGCCTCAGCAACTTATCAAGGCCCTAAACAACTCATCAAGACTCTATCTAAAAATAAAATATTAAAAAGGCTGGGGATGTGCAGCCTCAGTTGTTATATGCCCCTGGGTTCAATCCCCAGTACCATTAAAAAAAAATCAGAAAAGAAAAATTCAGCTGGATGGATTCTCAAGGTCATCTAGCCTCTTGCAACTACTCATATTGTAGACCTCAGACCAGCATCCCCCATTATCAGGGAGTTTAGTAGAAATGTAGACTACAACATTTTCAAAAGAGCCCTAATAATTCACATGCGCATTCAAGTGTTGGAAGCTCAGCTCTACATCAAAGTACTTTCACTATGCTGGAGTCTTTAAGATAACTTTCTTTGTCCAAAATTAAATAAGAAATATATTTTGTCATATTTGGCATATAAATGGGCAGAGATCCTGAAGACAGCCAGTGTTCCTGATCTGGGGAAGAACGTTTACCTGGCATGTGAGCTCCCACCCCTGAGAACACAATTCTTCATCCCTAAGTTTCCCAAGCAGCAATTTGTCTTTGCATGCTAACTTCTTCTCCCCAAGTTTCTCAAGCAGCTCCCTGATCATGCAGACCCAGCAAGAGTAAAGACCCAGTGTGCTATGGAAGCACTTGAATCGAGCTTGTAAAGTGGGCCTAAAGCAGCCAGAGGAAGTGCAGGGAGGAAGTAGTCACACTATTCTGTCTTCAGGCCACAGAAGGCAGAGCCTGAACACAGGATAAAATGCTGCTAATCAGGGTGCTTCAGAAAGCACCACCCTAGAATGTAGGGAGACTCAGCTCAACAGTCTCACAGGGACCTACCAGATGAAACACCTGTTCTTTCCACCAGGATAGGAACTCATTAGTTACTTTCCTACTCTTCGTTCTCCACGGACTCTTTACTCTCAAATTTGTATGAATGATGTGACTTCAAGTTAAACCTCTTCCTGGCACCCACCCCTTTCCTTCTTACCTCCTTCTTCTCTTTATTCCATGTCATGCCTTCAGCCCTAGCTTCCTGTCTACTAAAGAATTTGTTCTTAAGCCCTCTATTCATTTTTTTAAATATTTATTTTATTTTAGTTATTGGCGAACACAACATCTTTGTTTGTATGTGGTGCTGAGGATCGAACCCGGGCCGCACGCGTGCCAGGCGAGCGCGCTACCGCTTGAGCCACATCCCCAGCCCCCCTCTATTCATTTTTAAGACAAAGGCAGGACCTGCTGAAATAACTGAATAGTATCAACTAGATGAGCAGACTTACCTGCCTGCACATTCAAACAGCATTTGGTTAAATCATTTGAGTGGATTTGGGACCTACAAAACCCACAAACATTCCCTGGCAAGTGAAGCTCATATGTTAATGTCCACCCTTTTAAAGTCACATCACTGAAGGTACTGAAGTAGAGTTTGGAAAAGTACCTGCCAGAGGTGCTGCAGAATGGATCCTCCATTGATGAAAGGCTGTGCTAGAGCATACAAAGTTGGGCTGGGATATAGCTCAGTTAGTTGAGCGCTTGCCTTGCAGGCCCAAAGCCCTGGGTTCAATCAATCCCCAGCAAAACACACACACACACACATACACACAAACACACAGAGAACCATAAAAAGAAGTTAGTAAGGTAATTTGAGAAGAGTCTGGGACTAGAAGTCCAGTAACTGCAGTGTAACCTTGGATAAACCACTTTGTCTCTTCATCTGTCAAATAATGTAGTTAAGAGTCTCTCAATGCTTTTTTTGACTTTTGCTTTTGTACAATATCGGGAGGGTCTTGCAGAGCTATGTCTTGTCCTGGGGGACATTTAGGTGACAGAGTAGGAGAAGCTCTGAAACCCACTTCAACCAGAATGGTTCTCCTTTCATCTGCTTTATACATTAAGCTTCCAGGTAAGATTTTGATTTAACAAAGAATCCCTGCTGCTAAAAACAAATAAACCTAGACTACATCAGAAGCTATAAACAGAAAGTCTTGACAAGAGCCCTGTTTAATTTGCCCACCAAAGTGTTTTAAAAGTTTGCTGGATGTTAAACAATATGTTTTTAAAATCAAGATATTTCATAAAAGTCTGGATTTCCAGCTTCTGTTCAAACATTGAGAAGTCTGGCAGCCCTAGGCTGGTATTCCTACTTTGTGACCATCAAATGGAGTTGATGGCAGCTGCCTCCTTTAGAGCCAGAACTTCCTGACTACTGACTCCTGCTTAGCTTCCAGAGGCATCTGAATGGTGACCCCTGCCATCCAGGGCTCTCTTACCATCAGTTTCTTTACTCTTTCACAGTTCTAGGAGACTTAATCCAGAATGTGTTGTTCTAGAAATGGCAGTGACCATACATGAGAAATGTGGTCTATGTAGACAGTGCTTTTTAAAATGTAATGTTCTTATTAAATGTTTTTAATAATGTTCTTATTAAAATGAATATTTGGATTCAGTAAGATCAGAGTGAGGCCTGAGGTTCTGTATTCTTCAAAGGATGTTGCTGATTCATGGACCACACTTATAGAAGTGAGGAAGCCAGTAAACAAGAGAAAGAAGTAGAGAACTGAAAATATAAGAGCCCTCATTTCTGGTCCCAGTTTTCACTGACCTTCACTGAATCGTAGGGGAAATCCTAAATTTTCTGTTCTGTGGGCTTGCTAAGATATTCTCCAAGGAGTTAGTGAGGAGACAAGTAGTTGAACTAAAAAACACTATAAAAAATAATCACGGGAGCTGGGGTTGTGGCTCAGCAGTACAGCACTCACTTGGCATGTGTGAGGCCCTAGGTTTGATTCTCAGCACCTCATATAAATAAATAAATAAATAAAATAAAGGTATTGTGTCCACCTACAACTAAAACAATGAAAACTGAGTTAAAAAAAATAATCAGTATTTGTTTAGTAGGAATTGGGGCTTCTTCCAGGGAACCTGCTGCAATCTTTGACCTGGGATGGCATGGATCATTTCTCAGTTGCTGTGTGCTGATTCCTGGGCTCCCAATAAATGTTTTTTTTTTCTTTTTAGTTGTAGATGGACACAATACCTTTATTTTATTTATTTATCTTTATGTGATCGAACCCAGGGCCTCGCATGTGCTAGGCAAGTACTCTACCACTGAGCCACATCTCCAGCCCTCTGGAGAATCTTACTTTGTTGCTGAAAGTTCTGAGAGTCAGGAAGAGAACAGAGAAGAGATGGAGGGAAAGGAGCAATTTTTTTAAAAAGAAAGATGAAAAAGAGGATGAATAGGAAAGGAAAAGAAGAAGAGGAAACGAGGAGAGAGAAAAAGGAGAAAAAGAAGGATGAGGACATAGTAATGAATGAGGAGGAAGGAGAAGAGGGGAAGAAAAAGGGAGAGAGGAAGGGGGCAAACAGAAAGAGGAAGGGTGGGGGAAGGGGCAAGCTTCAGAGATAAGACTGAGGTTTCCCTAAAGGCTCATTTCTTGCTAGACTCCTCTATCCTCATCTGGCCCCTCCCCAGAGTAGGTCATCCTCACAGCAGGATCCTAAGGTCTTTCCGCTCTAAAATTCTGTGATCTTCTGAATGCTATGGTAACAGGATGACCTGGCTCCATCTGGCCTTCTATGATGATCTGTCTCCTCTTTCTTACATCACACAGCAGAAGATACCACCCACACCCATTCTTCCTCTTCCTGGTATGTTGGATTCACAGAGTTCATCAGGCTGCTGTGGAAACCCTGGGGTGAGGAATAATTTGGCAGAGGAAAGCATCTGGGATGAGGGATAAACTGGGAAGGTGGAGAGAATATATATATATAATTAGCTACCAAATCCTGTTGATTATATTCCTATACCATTTCTTCTCTGTATCTCTTCCTCTCTATATTTGTAACCCCTGTCCTAGGTCAGGCTCTCATTTATGTCTCTCCTGGACCATTATAGCAGCCACCTATGTGTCTTCCCACCTTTAATTTTCTGTCCTCAAATTCATTCTCTCACTGCTTCCATAGTTATATACCTAAAGAACTGCTTGATCCAGATGCTCCCCTGATTAAACCCTTTCAATGACTTCCCTTTGCTTAGAAGATGAAGTTCAAATTCCTAACAAGATATCAACAAGAATCCACAGCCTGACCTTATGTACTCTTCTAACTACTCTTTAGTCCATTGACATAGCCACATTTTCCAATTCATGTGCCCTTTGTAAAAATATCCTCTCAGAACTCCTCTCCCCGCATTTCTGAGTCTGTGTTCTAAGGGGGGGCAGAGTGATCCAAGCAGGTTCCAACTTTCACCACTCTGAATCTTGCTAAAAATTCTTCCATCTCTCTTCTCATGTCTCTTTTGATGCCTGATACTCCACAATTAAACAACAGCTTTTGGGTATGAAGATATTCTGTGGGTCTCTGAAAAATACAAAAATCCTTGAAAGGGGGTGGACAATGGTTTTCAAAAGGATATTTACAAACTTATAGTGAATGGTAAATACTGAAGTAGACTCATGTGAGTGGTAAAGTCAATTAGATGTGTCCTAACCAGATTTTCTTTATTTTTAACAGAAAATATCGGAATAAAAAGCAAATAATAGGGTATTATTTCATGAAAAGTTTATTTAAAATTTGCATGTTAGTTTATATATACATATATAAATAATTTAGAATAATTTACAACTATAAGTATATATATTCCTAACAAGATGTTAATATATATATATATATATATATATATATATATATATATATATATATATATACAACACACACACACACACACACACACACACTAGTGTGAACAGTTTGAAATATACTACTCTAACAGTAAGACAGGTACTTGAACTGGTTATTTTCCCTCTCTTGGACTCAATTTCCTTATCTGAAAAATAGGAATATTAATAGTACCTATATCAAAAAGTTGCTGTGACAAGTAAACAAGTATATGCATGTAAAGTCCTTAGCACAATCCCTGGCACATGTAAGTTCTGATGTTAGTGATTAATTGTGGGGTGAGGGTAAGTGTTTCAGCCAGCTCTTTTTGCTGCTGTGACTAGAAGACCCAAGCAGAACTGTAGAGGTGGAAATGTTTATTTGAGGGCTAATGGTTTCAGAGGTCTTAGTCCATAGAAGGCCAGCTCCATTCCTTGGGGCTCACAGTGAGACTGAACATCATGACAGAAGAGTGTGGCAGAGGGAAGCAGCTCACATGATGATCAGGAAGGAGAGAGAGAGAGAGAGAGAGAGAGAGAGAGAGAGAGAGAGAGATACTCCACTTGCCAGATACAAATATATACCCCAAAGCCATGGCCCCAATGCCCACCTCCTACAGCCACACCCTAACACTTCACTTACCACTCAATTAATCACTGTCAGTGGATCAATTCACTGATTGGCTTAAGATTCTCACAACCCAATAATTTCTTCTCTAAACCTTCTTGCATTTGGGGGGACACCTCACATTGAAACCATAATAGTAAAGGTAGGGTTGAGGGGATTTCAGAAGACCCCTAAGGGTGAAGGACCTTGACAGAACTAATACAAATTGTATGGTATGTTAAAGTAATAATAACCAGGAAGGCTTAGGGCTGACAAGTGTCTGGTGGCTCTAAAGAAGAGTGGAGAGACTGGTGTGAGTACAGTACAGTGAGCCCTGGACACCAGAGTAGGAGATAAAGTCACAGAGTTAATAGGGGTCTGATCATGTAGGGTGTTAGAGATAATTGTAAGAATTAGGCCTTTATTCTTAGTGAGATGAGAGTCAATTGAAGGATATTGAGCAGAAGAATGGCATGTGTCATGCTTTGACTTAACTTTCATATACTCAGTCTGGCATCTACGTAGATAATTGACTGTAGGAGATTAAGGTTCTCCCTTAACAGAGCAATAAGGATGGGATAGGATAATGTAGTATTCCTACTTAAATGATTTAGAAGTTTGTCAGGGGAAGTGATGAGAAGTAACTGATACTAAATGTTTTGAAGGTAGAACCAACAGGACTTCCTGAGGGATTCAATGTGGTATGTGAGAGAAAATGAGTCATTAGGATTTTGGTCTGATAATCTGGAAGGAAGCATCTGGAAGTTGCTTTTAACCAACCAATGGAAAAGTGCTAGAGAAGCAGATCTTGGTTTTTATAATGGAAGTTCAGTTTGGACATAGTAATTTTGAAATGCCTGTCAGACATATGTGTCAAAAAGAAGGTTATCCTAGAGATATAAATTTGAGAATCATTAATGTATAAATGTTATTAAAAGCCATTAGGCAAGATGTGGTTACCAAAGACAGAATATAAATGGAAAAGAGAAGAAGTCCAGTGACTGAACCCTGAGACCCTCCAATAAGTAGCAAGCAACTGGAGAGAAGAGTAGAAAATAGAAAAGTCTAATAAGGAATAAAACTACTAAAGTATGGTATCCTGGAAGCCATGGAAGAAAGAATTTCAAGAACAGAACTGTCAGTTTTGTCAAGTACAGCTCAGAGGAATTCTTTAACAGTTGAGGAGGTCAGCCCCATGGCAATTGATAAAATGGTGGTTTATGTTCTCAGCAAAGAGAGGAAAGGTTTGCTCCCAAATTTAATAATCCCTTCAGTGGCCTATACAGAGGCAATGTGACATCAAGGTTTGGGCTTGAGAGGCACAAGGATCTGGGCTGGATTGGCCAGCAACTTTTTTGTGTTTGTTGTGTCATCTCAGATTTTAAATACACGGAGAAAAGAAGTTGAAACTGAGAGATACATTGGAGAGCCTGGCCCTCTGGTCATAGATGTAGAAGTAATGGCTACCATAAAGTATAGCCAGAAGCATTATTGAGTAGTCTCCCTCCACAAGTAGACCTCCCCATTCTAATATCAGTGTTTAGATGTTCTTATTTTAAAACAGTGAGTCACTGTTTTGAACACTTATACTAAAAACAGTGAATCTTTATAACATTACTATGAAATAAATTCTATAATTATAATATTTTTTACAGATGAAGAAACTGAGGCAGGGAGAGACTAAGTACTTTGTTCAATTGCACATAATTACTAAGTGGTGATCCAGGATTCTAACCCTGCTGTCATCCATTGTCCATACTCCTAACCTCTATATCATGCACTAGCAAATATGGTGTTGGCCAAATTCTGCCTGCATCATGTTTTTTGTACATTTCTATTGGCCTGTTACAAAAGGAAAAAAAAATATGCAACATGGACCTAACGTGTCCCACAAACCCTCAAATATTTACTATGTGGCCCTTCACTAAAAATTTACCAGTCCACATTCAGCACTATAAAATGGGAAACATAATGATTCTAATTGTATTTTTTTTGAGAGAGAGAGAGAGAGAATTTTTTAATATTTATTTTTTTTAGTTTTTGGCGGACACAACATCTTTCTTTGTATGTGGTGCTGAGGATCGAACCCGGGCCGCACGCATGCCAGGAGAGTGCGCTGCCGCTTGAGCCACATCCCCAGACCCCGCTTCTAATTGTATTGTGTAGATCAAATTGTATAATTTATATAAAGTACCTTGTAATGCTAAAAAACACAGCAGTTTTCTATGATTCATGTTATACTCCTGGGCTGGGGATGTAGATCAATGCTATAGTGCTTTCCTAGCATGTGTGAGTCCCTGGGTTCCATTCCTAGCACCCCCTCCCAAAATTATATTTCTTTGGCCATCTGTTTTCTACTTCCTGTACTCTCCCCCAGAGGAATCCCCTTTAGATTTGACTCATGCCAAACTCCTATCTCTTCTTCAACCTTTGGTATAAAGTTACCAGAAATACTCAATCTATACAGCAATGCCAACCATTATTTGTTGAACATTCATATATTAAAAAATAAGTTAAGCTGCTTATGTTGGCACAAGCCTGTAATTCCAGCTACTCAGGAGGTTGAGGCAAGAGGATCATAAGCTCAAGACTAGCAAAGGCAATGTAGTAAGACCCTGTCTCAAATTTAAATAAAATTTAAATAAATAAATAGGTGGAAATGTAGCATAGTGGTAGAGCACTTGCCTAGCATGGGAGAGGCTGTGAAAGTGATACCTAGTACCTCAAAAAAACCAGTAGTACTTTCAGTGGCCTTAAAATTCCTAACTAAATTAAATAAATCAGGTAAGTTCTACCTAAGGAAATCTTGATGGTAAATGGTAAACAAGTGGCTAGATATTTTTTCCCAAATGGCATTCTAAAAATAGCAAGTAAGGGCTTGGGGTTGTAGCTCAGCAGTAGAGCACTTGCCTATCATGTGTGAGCTGTGGGTTTGATCCTCAGCACCACATAAAGATAAATGAATAAAATGAAGGTATTGTATCCATCTAAGCTACAAAATATTTTTAAAAATAGCAAGTAAATATATAATATGTATATCTTCTAAAAGGTAAAATTTGAAATAAGCATCTAGAAAATTTTAGGGAAGCTCTTATTTCCTTTGCTTATTACATGTAAGGAAAAAATATAGAACAGTAGAACTTGAAGATTCCAAAGAAATGCTCTAGTCAAACACCCTGGAGTTAAAGATAAAAATTTGAAACACAGAGACAGGAAGATACTTAAACATGGTGACACAGCAAATGTGGGGCTAGAATCTGGTCCTCTTAATGCATTACCTCTTCTATTACACTAGTGATTGGAAATTACTGTCCTAGGGCTAGATTCCATGATTAGTTTGTCCCACATAATATCAAAATAAATTTGTTCTGACATTTAAAAAGCAGTACATTACACAAATATGCATTTCCAGATTCCATGGGGACAAAAAGCAAATGATCTGACCAGAACAAGTAGAGCTAGGGCTAGGCAATGGCTACCTCTTTTAGACTGGGTATGGGCTTTCCAGTTTGACATGCTTCCAGCCACTCTCAAATGCATCCATCTTATAAGGTTTCTCATGTAACTTACCAACCAAGCACCTATACAAATTTCTGTATGATCTCCCCACCCTACACCTTGCTGCACTCTCACAAATGAGGGCTGGAAGGTCCCTTATCAAGGTTCCCAGGAGGACCATGGACTGAGGAAGCAGATCCATGGACCAGAGTAAAAGTTTGTTTGCTTACTCTTGTCAATTGTTGCAGAGAGACTACTAATTATCTAAGATCAATTTTCCTTTTTTCCCCGGGTATAAATGTGCTCAGTCACCTTTGCTACTACCATAAGTAGCAAATAAGAGGCCAGTGGAAGCTGGTAGGTGAGACTTCCAGGAAAGTTATTTAATAAGGTTATAGTCAGTTAAGCAAGAAACATTTTTGCCCTTGCCACTGTTTTTGATGGGGATGACAACTGGTGCTCCAGGAGCTTTCTTGTGACCTCAAGGATTGATATGGTATGAAATATGGTTTGACTTTCCCTTAAGGCTCCAAATATTAAAATTTTATCACCCTCATGAAGTGCTGAAAAGTATTGGGCCTTTGGGAAGTGATGGGGATCAGATGAGGTACTTAGAGTAGAACCCCTATGATTGAGTTTGGTAACTTTATAGAAGAAGGAGGGAGGCCAAACTGATATATATAGAGAGATGCATAGGTACTATTTATCTCTTGTCATGGGATAAGTATGTGCCACCTTCAAACTCTGCAAGAAAGGCCATCACCAGATGTGGCCCCTTGCCATTGTACCTCCTGAAGCATAAGCTAAAATGAACCTCTTTTCATAAAAACTTAATCAGCCTACTTGAGAACATCATGGTAAGCGAAATAACCCAAACTCAAAAAATCAAGAGTCATATGTTTTCTCTGATATGTGGAAACTAGAGAGGAAAAGGGAAAAGGTGGGGGAAGCTCATGAAAACAGAAGATAGATTAATTAGAGGAAAGGGACCAGAAGGAGGGAGGAGGGGAGTGAAAGTGAAATACTAGAGAATGATATTGGCCAAATTATATTTTTATATTGTGTGTGTATGTCTATGTAACAATGCATCCCACCATTATGCAAAAGTATAATGCACCAATAAAAATATGAAACAAAAAACACAAAAAGTTACCCAGCCTGTGGTATTGTTATTAATAACAGAAAATGAACAATACAAGGATGAAACCCATGTGCTAAGAAAGATGGTGTCACACTACCAACCCTGAAACAACCTACCTCTAAACCTTTCATAAATAATACAAAAATAAATGCCTGTCTTACTTAAGCCACTGTAACATCTTATTTCTGTAATTAGCAGTCAAATATGATTTCCCAAGATAAACCAAGCACAAAGGTTGTTGGTCTTGGGTCAAAAAACAAATACTGGAGAGAACCCTATAACTAACCTCAGTGCACTTCAGCCTCCTTGTCTATAAAATGGAAATAGTAATACATTAATAAAATTCCCCCAAAACATGTCTATATCCTATTCCCTGGAGCCTGTGAATATGTTAGGGTACATTGCAAAAGGGAAATTAAGGTAGGAGATGGAATTAAGGTTGCTAATCAGTGACATTAAATTAGGAAGACTATAATGAATTATCCAGTTAGGCCCAGTATAAACACAAAGGTACTAAATATGGAAGAGAGGGAGAAGAATTAGTGTCAGAGAAATGCAATGTAGAAAACATTTAACAGCTATTGGTGGCTTTGAAGGTGGAAGGAATTCATCAATAAAGGAATACCTCTAGAAGCTGGGAAAAAAACAGGAAACAACACTTTTCTAGAGTCTCTAGAAAGGAATGTAGTCCTCGTGAAACATTAGTTTTAGCCATTGAGGCTGATTTTGACCTTTTACTTCCACAACTATAAGATAATAATAATTGTGTTGTTTAAAGTCAACAAGTTTGTTGTTCAGCAGCAACAAGAAACTAAAATACATAGTAGGTGATTTATAAATGATAAATACAAAATTATTTTCTTCTTGCAGTGTTGTGGATTGAACCCATGGCCTTATGCATGCTAGGCAAGCACTATATCACTGATCTACATCCCCACCAATTAAATTAAATACTTGCTGAAAAAAGAAGACACTTCATTTGATCATTTCATTTCATTTTGCAAACTAGTACCATTTACAGTTGCAGAAATTGAGGTTCAAAAATAAGCAACTTTCCTAAATTCATCCAGTGAGTTTAGTGGCTAGATGGCTTCTCTTTACTTGCTATCTGCATCTGCCTGACTGACTACTCTGTTTCTTGTCTTCCTAGCTCTAGCAGTGGCAGTTTTGCCAACGGATTCCCACATCTGCTGTAACTGAAGTGTGGTAATTGGTTGCTAAGCCATGCAATTGGTTGCTAGGCTCCATTCCCCCTTTGGCCCCAACACACTTCAGCAACTGGAAGTTAATAATCTGCCAGCAAATTAAATTTGGTGAAAAGATCAGACAGCATGTTAATCGGAAACCAGGTGATCCAAGCTCATCTCTGAGGACTGTCTGACCTTCTATCAAATACACCCACTCTGTGAGCTACTGTCTCCCTACCAGATGTATGAACTCCTGGGCCTCTGTGAATCTAAAGGGGGATGCATACATTTCTTTGAGCTACTAATAAACATCTTCATATCTTCATGCCTCTGCCTGAGCATTTCTCTCTGCCTCCAATGCCCTAAACTCATGTTTCCTAGAGTGTTGTAGTTAAGCATGGTTATAAGTAGTGGAGTCTTTATTGCATAGGGAAGATATTCTTACTCAGGAAGCTTTGCCAAGACAGATGCCAGATCCACACCTGAAATTCTTATTTTATTGGTCTGGATAGAGCCTAGATATGAGTTAAAAAAAAACAAACAAAACCAACAGCTGGGAGCTGTGGCACATGCCTGTAATCCCAGCAGCTCAGGAGGCTGAGACAGGAGGATAGTGAATTCAAATCCAGCGTCAGCACAAGCAAGGAGCTAAGAAACTCAGTGAGACCCTGTTTCTAAATAAAACACAAAATAGGGCTGGGGATGTGGCTGAGTGGTTGAGTGCCCCTGAGTTCAATCCTCAGTACACCCCTCCCCCTGCAAAAAAAAAAAAAAAAAAAAAAAAAAAAAAAAAACACTTCCAGGTGATTCTCTCATGTGCAGCCAAGAGTGAGCACCACTGGATTAGTAGTTCATCTTAGGAACCTGGAGCTCAAAGCCCAGCCTTCAATACTTCGTAATTATGCAACACTGGTCAAGCTGCCTCAGCCCTCTGGGATACAGCTTCCCCATCTGGAAAGGAGGGAAGAAAATGCCCCTACACTGTAATACTGTCATAGGGATTATATGAGTTCGTAAATGTAAAGCACTTAGAATAAAAGCAGTTAGTGTTAAGGCAAATGAAGTAATTGATTTTCAGCACTTAAAACTACTAATAGCACATAGAAAGTATTGCACAAATGCTGATTATTATATTAATATAAATTTGTAGATGTTTATTTTAATGTGTATTTATGAACAGATAACTAAAATTAATTTATAACACTAGAATAATTCTACCTCTTCTTCCAACCCCAGCAGAGCATAAAAAGTAGAAAGTATTCAGTAGAAAGTCTTCCCTGATATTCTCATTTGGAAATGTTTTCCTTCTGTTGCAAAGCTTCTTTGTCAAATCTCATTGATTTTCTCCCCTTTCTCTATTTTCACCATTTCTTTAACTAGCAGTGCCACCATACACCTAGTTGATGGGGCTAAAACTTAGCAGTAGTCCTTGATTTCTCATCTCCCTATTTGGATAGTAAGTTGGAAAAGTCTATTAGTTTTACCTTCTAAATACTATATAACCAGACTGACCACTTCCATTCCACCTTGGTTTAAGCCAACGTCCTATCTCATCTGAATACTACAGCAGCCTCCTCACTGAGCTCCTGGCTTTCTTGGCCCTAACACACCACTCTTCACACAGAAACCAGAGAACCAATTAGATCAGGATGCTGACCAGCTTAAGTCCCTCCAGTGCATTCTTGACACTGAAAGAAATCAAACTGACCAGGGCCTTCAAGGTCTGCCAACCTCTCTGATTTCACTTATCTACCAGTTCTTCATCTCTCCAAATGTAGCCATATAAGATTTCTTAAGGATATTTATCCAAAAATCAAAGGAGAATCATTAAAGAGGTTTTCTTAGATTTACATTTAATAAAGATCACTCTGGCTGATGCATAAAGAACAGATCTATAGAGACTGTGAAGATAGGCACTTTGAGAAGGTTTCTTTGCTATAGTCTTGAGTAGGGAATAAACATGTATTCAAATACGAACTCCAATGCTTCATTAGCTTTATGATGTTATATCCCCACTCTTTTTAAAATATTTTTTGTAGTTGTAAATGGATGGAATGCCTTTATTTTATTTATTTAACCCAGTACCTCACACAAGCTAGGCAAGCACTCTACCACTGAGCTACAACCCCAGCCCATATCCCCACTCTTTGACATGGAGTAACATTATGTGTCAGCAATCATTATCAAAAGCACTTAGCACAATGGACTCACATGTATACTTTATTTTGGGTACCAAGGATTGAACCCAGGGATACTTTATCACTAAACCACATGCCCAACTTTTTTTTTTTTTTTTTTTTTGAAACAAGGTCTTGCTAAATTTCTTAGGGCCTCACTAAATTGCTGAGGCTGGCTTTGAAATTACAATCCTCCTGGCTCTGCCCACTGAGCTGCTGGGATTACAGGTGTGCACCACTGTGCCTGGCACATCACTTTATATATATTTTTATTCACTCTGACATTCATTGTCACATTTGACTTATACCACAGTCTTAGTGAACAAGTAGGGAAGGAATTATTCATTCTAGTTTAAGGATCAGGAAATTGAGACTGGACTGGACACTTTATTGACATTTCTGATGCTTTAAATGTCTAACTTTATTTTGCATGAAAATCTCAAAACTCCAACATATGTTTAGGTGTTACTTACCATAATGTTACCTTTTTAAAGAGGTTTTAAATCTGCAAATTATCTATGATTCCTTTAAAGGGACTTACTGAATATAATTAGCACTCCCCTTATTAAATATCAGCTATATCCTAACTACATATAAGTGTTAAGGTGTAATAGTCTCAAGTAACATGGAACTGTGAAAACACTTTCTTGTCTGGGAAATTATAGGTGTGTGCATGCGATAGACTTCCAAATGTCAACCACAATACAGTGTAGCGCCACCCTCTACAGGTAATGTCAGACACCTAAATCACTTAACAAGGATTACCAATCCCACTCACAGCTTAATTCCCTCAACTTGCATTATAGAAATAGCTCAAATTTCATTGAAACGTGTTCCCATGGAAGGTGTCCCTGACACTGCATCACAATCTCTGTGTACTGCATTTTATATTCTTTCTCTTATTAATGTGATTTCCCATCCATTTGGTCCTTCATCTCTGGAGCCATAGAGAGTATGCATTTGCATTGCACAAATGAGGAAACAATGACTAGAACAAAATATAAATAGTGCCTAGCCAGTACTTGTTCAATAAATATATGTGAATAATAAGTGGCATTTCCTAGATGAGGAAACTAAAGCTTGCAGAGCTTAAGTGACGTGCTGAAGGTCACAGGGTTAATATGCAGCAGAATCAAGATTTGAACCATGGTCTGGAATTCATGCTCTTACAACCTGAGAAGTAAAGAAATTCTTCAGCTGTTAAAATCACATTATTCAATCAAATAACAGAATGCTTACTTTTCTGTGGCCCTAAGACTACTAAGCATCATGCATTTTGACATTTGTTTACTGCCAGTCAAACTCCAGGACCCATGCTCTTAATTTACAGACAATACCTTTCCTTTGGTGTTTGCTATAGAGCTACTTTTAAGGTTTCTAGGCTTCAGTCTGGGCCCCTCCTTTCCATGTGACCTTGGGTAAGTCAATGTTCCCTTCTATGTCTCCTGCTGGGAAGCAGACAGAAAAAAATGGCTTTGTGTCCAGATTTAGTAACACAGGATATAAAAATGATTACTTTTGTATACTAAGTGACAGCTTAGAAGAAAAAAAAATAGCCTTCATTTCAAAGGAAAGTCAAAGTAATATTCAAATGAGGTTGTTTGCAATGGGGGTGAGTTGGAGAGGGCTCATAGGCATTCCCTCAACTAAATGCCTATGGGCCCTCTGTTATGTAGGTTTTAGATGATAAGCCATCTTGCTGTTAAGGTCATCATGTGTTTTTTTCCAGTATAAATCAGGTTTTGACCTGCATATCTAGCCCTGTTGCTCTCTGAGCCTCCTACATCCTACTGCTGAGCAGCTGCTGCTAAATGGGGGGAGCTCATCCAATCCCTTTTTGCCCCCAACTCCCTACCAGCTTGCTGAGAGGCGCTTGCTGAGGAGGGAGGTAAGCGCTAAGCAGCTGATATGCCTAGTCTATAAGCTGACCCAATTTAGAAGATTTTTAAAACCCAGGAGGGCTGCTTTTTATGCTGCAATACAGCAGTGCACAGAAAGACTACAGCAGCAAGCTTCAAGGTTTTTCAAATCACTCAACCAATATTTATTGGGCACCTGCTGTGAGCCAGACATCATGTAGAATATTATGATGAGGAAGACTCAGACTCTGCATTAATACAATAATATTGTGTTAGTGTGTGTGTGGGAGGGTGATAATGATAAAGGAGATAACACATAACTATACAGTTGTGAAACAGGATAGAATATGTTATGGATTATTGAAAAAATATAAACACAGCCCAAGGGAAGAAGGTCACATGTGATGCAGAGGCTTTGTGGAGGCTGTAGTCTTTCAGCTAAAAATGTAAATGAATGTAAGGGGAGGGCATTTTGGAGAGCACAATTTGTACAGGCTAAGGATCAGAGATGAGAAAACAACTGCTTCTGAGGAGAGGAGCCACTGAACAAGCAGTAAGTGAAAATGGTGACTCTTTTATTCCAATAGAGGATGGACCAGAGAGAGAGGTGAGATGGGAAATGGAGAGCTGCTGGGAGGTTACTGCACCCATCCAGATGAGAAACAATGAAGGTCTTAGATTAGAACAGTGGAAGAGGAGAAACAGGGGAAATATGAACACAGACATACATACAGGGAGAGCACCATGTGAAGAGGAATGCTGAGATCATGGTGATATGTATATATGTTGAGAGCCACAGCCGAAGGGGATATATATATATATATATATATATATATATATATATATATATATATATATCGGACATAAAAGCAGAATTGGAGAACTGGGGATGTAGCTCAGTGGTAGAATGTTTGCCTAGCCTGTGTGAGACCTTGAGTTCAATTCCCAGCACTGCAAAAACAAAACAAGTAGACTTTCCAAGATTTGACAAATGATTACACATGAAGTTAGGGCAGAGAGAGGGATAAGTCAGAGAAGAATCTGAAGTTTCACAGCTGCATGACTAGAAAGATGGTATAAAACAAATAACCCAAAAAGCCCTCTCAGGAAGAAAGGCAAGTTTAAGTGAGGTCCTTCTGGTGGTAGTGAGGAAAGAATAAGCATTTTGAGGAATTCTGAGATGCCCAAAGGACATGCAGATGGACTAGTCTAGCAGGTAGCAGACATACAGATCTTAAGATCAACAAACAAAATACTATTGATGGTATTTGTAGGGAATAATCAGATGATGAGTGTCATGGGTTGAAATACGTTCCCCCAAATTCTTATGCTAAATTTTAGTATTAACCCCCAGGATCTCAGAATGTGAACTTATTAGGAAATAGTATTAATGAAGATGTAATTAATTAAGTGAAGATGAGGTTACCCTAGTGTAGGGTAGGCCCTTAATCCAATATGATTATTATTCTTATAAAAAGGATAAACTTGGAACACACACACACACACACACACACACACGGAGAGAAAACACCATGTAAAGACGAAAACAGAGGTAGGGGTGATACTTCAAAGTCAAGGAATGAATGCTCAAGATTTCCAGCAAGCCACCAGAAGCTAGGAGACAGGTATGAAAAAGATTCTCTCAGAGCCCTTAATAAATGGGAGTTCAAAGGCTAAGGTTCTAATTCATCTTGTGACTTCAGAGAGGTCACTCAACCCCATAGTGCCTGTAAAGTTGGAAAAACGTAAACCAAATGATGGGGTTATTGTCATCAAGTTGAGGTGAGAGAGATGGGAAAAGATAATCGTGATGCATTGAGTGTGGATGAGATTTGCCATTCTTGGTATATCCACTTCACCTGATGGTGAATTAGATGTAGGAAATTAGTGCATAACATTCTATCTTTTGAGAACATTCCATGGGTGGACACACTCACTGACACACACAACACATGATCTGAAATTCCCTTTCAAGCAAAGAATCATTGTCCTCCCACTCTCCACACTACATAGAGGTATGATGGATAGGACTCAAATACAACATATAGAAACAAGATAACAGTTGAGAAATTCACATACAAAAATTAAAAGATGGCTGTGTGGGGTTCAGCTGTTCAAATCAGCTAGGCCTTGGGAACCAAATGGAATTAGAGTATAACCAAAAATAGTCTAGTTGCTAATTACTACCCTGTGTTCAATCAGAGCTGACATTGTGCAAGGCTGGAGCAGACAGCCTCCTACAAGAAGAGATCTATAGGACTGATTTCCCCTGAATTTCACCCACAGCACCAGCAGCAGCCTATTATGGTGCCTGAAATTCCACCATTATAATTTCTCTAAAGGATTGTTACTGACTGCAAATAACCCTGGAGAATGAAAGTGTATACCAAGGTGGAGAAGAGCTTGATGCCCATGTTATGGCTTCTTAGAAAGTTTTTGAAAAATCTTTGTCTTCCCATTTTGCTGATACCCTTAAGGGGTCATCCCTCAATGAAAACATTTATATTTTCTTAGGGTTATAAAAGCCTAAAAAGTGCCTCAAGGAAGAGGTCCCCAAAGGAAGATCTAACCCTAAGATTAAATAAAATGTTGGAGGTTGGAAGGCTCTTTAAGTCCAGCAATTTAACAAAAGAGGAATGGAAATGAGCATCAGCAAATGGGAGTTCTAGTCCCAGCTAGGTAAGGAACTCATCCTGTGACTTTATAGCTGTCACTTAATTCCACAGCACTTGTAAAGTTGGGAAAAATACTGGATGCTGGTAAAAGTTGTCTTCATTAATTTGGTCCATGCTGTGAAGAGAATCAGGTATTTCAAAATTACTTTAACAATTGCAAGGACCCCTCTCAGAACTGCTTTTGCCCTTTCTCTCCTATTTCTCTGTAGCTTACTCTATCTCTTGTGCAGTTGCCCTGATACTCTAATATGGTACTAAATATATTTATTGAGACCTTAAGTTTTTCCCATGTCCTAACTTCTATTTTCTCCTCAGCTTTAATACCCTTTGAGCAGTTTCTACTTTTTCTTTTTGGTTCTTCAGTTACAGCAGTTTCAATATTCTCCAGGTATTCCAGGCTGGCCCACATCCCCTCCAGTCCAGAACTCCTTCAATGGTGATTCCACAGGAGCAGGGTTTGAATGCTTTGTTGAAAATAAGCTCCAAGATGAGAGACATTGCCAAACACCCTTGTTTTTCTTAGCAAGCTTACTAGAGTGTTGTCATTCAAGCATTTACCTCAATCTTTTGTTTTATTTTAATTGATGGATAAAATGTTTACATTTTTATCATGAACAACATGATGCTTCGAAATGTGTGTATATCTGTATGTATACACATTGTGAAATGACTTGATCTAGTTAACAAGCATACATTACTTCATGCTGTTATCATTTTTTTTAGTGAGATCATTTTACATCCACTATTTTAGCACTTTTCAAGAATAAAATGGGGGTGAGCCTTGCGCTTTCTTCTTGCCACCTTGTAGGGGCAGTGTCCAATGTGAACTGCCAGTAGCCTAAGTTATATGCT
Organism: Callospermophilus lateralis; assembly: GCF_048772815.1. Classification (NCBI taxonomy): domain Eukaryota; kingdom Metazoa; phylum Chordata; class Mammalia; order Rodentia; family Sciuridae; genus Callospermophilus; species Callospermophilus lateralis. Next base: position 57,819,399 of record NC_135325.1, on the reverse strand, counting down.
CAAACCCCTGCAATTCAGATAACCCGAGGGTGCTGGGGAAGAGGAGAATTTGTGTATGTAGTTGAAATCCTACAGTGATCTGTCTCATCAGCATAGGAGAATCGGGCATGGGAAAAACGGTTCCTTTTTCCTCTGCCACAGAAATAGTATAATGCCAAAAGTGCTCTAATAATTCATAAACAGTGTGCAGCATTGCTCTGTGAATTCAAAGTCCAGCAGTTCCTCTTCGATCATGTTTATGAATTCACGAGTGACATTTTGTTTTTATGTATTTATCAGCTATCCAGTTTTAACATTAGTCACCAAGGGAAGGTGGTGAAATATCTGTTTTTTAGTTTTTTTTTTTTTTTTCAATTTTACTGTGGGTTAAAAAGGCACATTTCTACCTTCTTTCTTAATTCAGGTACAGGGAATTAGTTCCTGGAGTTGTTTACAAGTTATTCTCACGTCAATATACAGGGATTTAGATATTTAACTCTCTGTACCTTGATGAGAATATCACATCAGTTAACCTTTAGTTACTTTTGCCTTTTCTTAAAAGCCATTATTTTATAAGTCTTAGTACTGACAAGGCAATTAACTAGTCCCACAACTGTCTCTTTAGAAGTTTCTTGGATATTTTTATTTTGAACTTATAAAATATTTTTCTAAGGATTTCAGGAAATTTTTGAGAGTGCTCATCATTGTCAGGTCTGAAGCACTCTAGATTCCAGGAGCCCAAAAGAGTACAGATGAATTGACCATCGCCTGCATTGGGAGCTGTGCCACTGTCATCACAAAGCTGTGCTGTCAGGTTTGTGAAAATGCACTGGGAGCTTTGGTCTTGTTTTCCTTGTGGTCATTGTGGGTCTTAGGTGTTGTCCTCAGTTAGACTCTGTTCAGGTGGTGTAAGCCTTTCAGTCCAGAAGCTGTTAACTTATTATCATTTATCTTAAATTTTATTCCACTGGGGCAGAGTGGGCCAAATTAAAACCCAAACCCCTAACTCCCCCACAAAAACAGACACAGTTAATTCTACAAAGATGTCTTATTTGGTCAACAAAAAGCTCTTCTAATTTATCACATAACTTAAAAAAATGAATTATGTTGCTTGCTTACACTGGTCATCCTATCTCTGCCACTTATATGCTGCCATTTAGCTTAAAATGGAGGAAGATGACAGAGATTTCTTTCTTTTTTTTTTTTTTTTTTTTGAAAAAATCTCTACTACTTTCCCCTGTATTGGAGTTTCTAAAATACAATGGTGGTTGATTTTTGAGTTCCATGTTAAATATAATATGGAATAAACATTAACCTGCTTAATACTTAGACATTTCTAGGTAGACTTCCAACTCATGTTTGGTATTTTAAAGTAAAAACAAGTGTGACTTGGAGGACCAAAGAATTTGTTAGCTATAAATTCCTCTTAGCAGGGTTAGGGATATAGCTCAGAGGTAGAGCACTTGCCTACCATGTGCAAGGCCCTGAGTTCATTCTCCATCACTGCAAATAAATAAAAAAAATAATAATTTTTGGAGATCATTTGTATTTCTTTGGAATGACTTAGTCTTGACATTCCCTAGAAGTATTCTTAGAAAGTGTGATGTATCCACAGGTTACATCAGTAAATGCAAAATAATTATCTTTTCTGTTTCACTCTGGGCTGTAGTATTTCAAAATTACTTTTTCATATTCACTGACTCTATTTTAAGAATTTGATGCAATTACATATATTTTTCAATTTTATGTATTTGTATCCCTGAAATTGGTTCTATTTAAATTATTAAAAGGTTATAATTTTTTTAAAAAAAGAATATAATACATTGTTGGCTGGAAATGTGCTTACCTAGTGTGTATGAGGCACTGGGTTAAATCCCTAGTACTTAAAAAAAAAGAATATGATACACTATTATTAACTATCTGTCACCATATTGCATAAGAGATTTCTTGAACTTATTCCTCTTAACAGAAATTTCTCTCTTCATTTTTGATGTAGGAATTTATTGCTATAAACTTTCCTCTTAGAACTGCTTTTGCTGTGTCTCATAAGTTTTGGTATGTTGTTTTTCTATTTTTGTGTCAATTTTTTAAAAATTTACTTTTTAATTTCTTGATCCATTGGCTGTTCAGAAGCATTTTGTTTAATTCTCATATATTTCTGAATTTTCTTAAGTTCTATTATTTATTCCTAGTTTTATAACACTGTACTCAGAAAAATTATGTGATTCCAATATTCTTAAATTTGTTAAGACTTATTTTTGACACTCAACATGATCTTTCCTGGTGAATGACACACATATATTTTGAGAAGGATGTGTATACTAATGTTATTGAGTGAAATATTCTGTATATTGGTCAGGTCCATTTGGTCTACAGTGTATTTTAGATCTGATGCTTCCTTATACATTTCGGTCTAAATGGTCTGTCCACTGCTGAAAGTAGGGTGTTGATATCCACTGCTATTATTGTGTTTTTCTCTCTCTCTCTCTCTCTCTCTCTCTCTCTCTCTCTATATATATATATATATATATATATATATATATATATATATATATATAAATCATATTTGATTCACATATTTAGGTCCTAAAATGTTGAGTACACATATTCATATATTTACACATATTTTTCCCTTGCTGAATAAATCTTTTTATTGTTATTTAATGACCATTTTTGTCTTTTTAAAGTTTGATTCAAATTTATCTGCAATAAGTATAGCTACTCCTACTATGTCTTGTGGTTTCCATTTGTAAAACACATCTTTTCCACCTATTCACTTTCAATCTATGTGTGCACTAACAGGTAAACTGAGTCTCCCATAGGCTACATATAGTTGGGTATTTTTATCCAATCTCTTCAGCCATTATGTGTTGATGGAACAGTTTAATTCACTTGCATTCAAGGTAACTCCTGATAGATAAGGAGTTATACTGCTATTGCTATGGTCTGGGTGTGATTTATTTATCACCCAAAGGTTCATGTGTTGGAAGTTTGGTACCCAGTGCATTGGTGTTGAAATGGTGAGATTTTTAAAAGGTAGGTCCTAGTGAAAGGTAATTATGCCATGGGAATTCCACTCTCATGAATGGATTAATACCAGTCCTATTGATTGAGTTGGGTCTCACAGGAATGAACTGGTTGTCATAAGATTGAGTTGTTATAAAGGAAGGCCCATGTGCTTTGTCTTTCTTCATGTAGTCATTTCCCTTTCTATACTGCGATGTGGTGGTGTAGTCAAGGGGTTTCTCCCCAGGATGCTGTCACCATGCTGTTTGGACCTCCAGTCACCAGAATTGTAAGCTAAATAAAACTACTTTCTTATAAAATACTCAACCTCAGTATTTTGTTATAGCAATACAAAATATACTGATACAAGTATTTTGTAAATTCCTTCCAGTTGTAGTTTAAGCCTTTACTCTTTTCTTCCTCTGTTCCTGAATTCCTTTGTGGTTAAATGACTTTCTCCAGTGGTTATGTTTTTATTCCTTCCTTTTTATCATTTGCCTATCTATTATAGATTTTTGTCTTGTGGCTATCATAAGGCTCACAAAAATATAGTTAGAACATATTATTTCAAGCAAATAACAACTGTGATCACAAAAAAACAAAACATAAATCTTTATACTTTGACTACATCCCCTGCCATATTTTTAATTTCTGATGACAAAAGTTATTACATGTCCCTTAACAAATTATTGTAACCATTATTATTTTTAATAATTGTGTGTATTAACCTTCATACTAAAGATATAATTGACTTACACACTTCAATCACTGTGTAAAACCATTCTGAATTTGACTATGTTCTTGCTTTCATCAGTGACTTCAATAAGTTCAGACACTTTTGAGTTACTCATCAGCATCCTTTTCTTTCATCTTGAAAAGGTCTTAAGAGAGGTAAGTGGTAAAGAATTTCCTCAGCTTTTGTTTGAGAAATTCTTTACCTGTCCTTCAATTTTGAAGGGCAGTTTTGTTAGCTATAGTATTCTTGATTGGCATTTTTTCCTTCAGCATTTTGAATGTATAAAATACTGTCTTCTAGACTGTGAGATTTTTTGCTGAGAAATATGCTGCTAGCTGTATTATACTCTTATTAGTGTTATTTGCTTCTTTTCTCTTGCTGCTTTCACCAACTTCTCTTTGTCTTTGATTTTTGGCAGCTTGTAATATGTCTTGGTTTTCTTAAATTTTTTTAAATTTTTTTAGTTGTAGATGGACACAATATCTTTATTTTATTTATTTATTTATTTATTTATTTATTTATTTATTTTATGTGGCGCTGAGGATTGAACCCAGGGCCTAATGCATGCAAGGCAAGCTATCTACCACTGAGCTACAACCCCAGCTGATGTCTTGGGGTTTTCTTTGGATTGAATCTAATTTAGAGAACTTTAATGTTTAAATATTTTTCCAGGTTTGGGAAATTTTCTGCTGTCATTTGTTTAAATAATATTTTTTTAAATACACGACAGTTAAATACATTACAATTCTTATTACACATATAGAGTACAATTTTTCATATCTTTCTTCTTTAGCTTTATCTTCTCCTTTTTTGAATTTCTCTGAAAATTTGTTCTTTGGATAATGTCCCATAAATCCTTTAAGCTTTCTTCATTTATTTTCATTCCTTTATTCTTTTCTCTCCTCTGACTGTATGTTTTCAAAAAGCCTGTTTTAAGTCCATGTCACCTTTCTTCTGCTTAATTCTGTTGTTGATACTGTTACATTTTTCATTCTATTCAATGTATTTTTCAGGTCCAGAATTTCTCTTTGCTTTTAACATTATTATTCTTACATAGCCTATTAAAAATTTCCATCTGGTCACTTGTTCTTTTCTCATTTTAGTGAACTGTTTACTATATATTCTTGACTTTCTCTGAACTTCCTTAAAAGAGCTCATTTGAATTTATTGTTTGGAACTTCATATATCTCCCTTTCCTTCAGGTCGGCCATTGGTAATTTGTTTTGTTCCTTTATTGATATCATGTTTTCCTGAGTGTTCCTGATTCTAGTGGCTATATGTTGACATTTTTGCATTTAAAGTATTAGGTATTTATTCTAGTGTTGGTAGATTGATTTTGTTTTGGAAAGTCCTTCAACAGTCAGTCCATCCAGAGGGTCTGGGCAGTCTGTCCGGCATGGTTCTCATGTCTGGAGCAGCTGGGACTGATGCAGCACTAGGGCAGGCCTAAAACCTGAAGCACTAAAAACATTGTGATTCTGCAGCCAGTCCTGTGCTGGCATGGCCTGGATGTTGGGGGCCCTTAAGGCCGGTCTGCTAGTATGGACAGTTTGTATTCCGGAGCCATTGATTCGCTCCACAGTTGTTTAGACCCGAGATTGTCTCCTCCTCATAGGCCTGAAGCCTGGGGCTTAGGGTTCTGCCTGGCACCAGGGCAGATTAGAAAGCATAATCCTCTCACACCAGTTTGGAGTTTGGCAGGTAGACGCCCAATATATGATATATCTCTCCATGCTATGATGCCTGGGGTTGAGGGAGGGTTGTCATGGGTAAATGAAAAACTGTTCTCTCTATCCTCTTCAATGCACCTTTACTTATTATTGTGCCATAGCCAGGCATTGTGATATTTCACCTCATCTGCTTAGTTCTTGTGAAGGTATTTTTGTACATTGATAGTTGATTGAATAAATGTTTCTGTAGGGTGGTAACTGAGGAAGAGTCCTATTCTGCCATCTTTCTCTGCCCCATCTCAATCTTTTTATTTTATCTGGAGAGGCAGAATGAGCATTATAATAGGAGTCTAAATACAGTGTTAATCTCTGCCTCTTGACCTTTCTTCAAAACATCTGCGCCAGCACACTCCAACTATCCCCAACTCCTCTCTTCTCCTTTGTCTAAAGAGTGATTTGTGCATTTCATTTTGACCTTTTGTCACATGGCTCAGAATGCAAAGAAGAATAAAATCTATGTCCTAACTTTAAGGACATCTCCTCACTCTGAGGATATGTTTTTGACATTGAAGCAACTTTCCTGATTTTAAAGATAAAGCAATTTGCTTGGAAAGGGCAAACTTATATGTTCTGGAGGACACAATACAAGACTTGGAGTTAGAAATCCTGTTTATACTTCCACACTCTGCCACTTTAGGTCTCTCTGAGACCTCTTTGTGCCTCAGTTTCTTCATTTATAAAATAGTATTAACAGTATCTTATAGCACAACCTACATGTTATTATGAGGCTCACACAGATAATTCATTTTACTAAACTATTTAAACCAGGGATTGTTGGCCCTGACCATGCATCAGAATCACATGGGAAGATTTTGAAATTATAAATCCCCAGGTCAGTTACATCAGAGTCTCTAGGTGTGAGACTCACACATCAGTAATTTCTGAAGATCCTTAGATGATTCCAGTATACAGCCAGGACTGAAAACCACGATTTAAAGAGCAAAGCATAAATATACACTGGATAAAAGACAGCCTTTGAAACAAATGGTGCTGAGAAAACTGGTTATCCATATGTAGACAAATGAGACTAGACCATTATCTCTTACCCTGAACAAAAATCAACTCAGAAATGGATCAAAGACCTAGGAATTAGACCAGAAAACAACTCCTAAAAGAAAATGTAGGGCCAACACTCCAAAACAAAGGCATAATTAATGATTTTTAATAGGTACCCTAAATCTCAGAAAATAATGCCAGGATTTCATAAATTTAAAAAGTTTCTGCACTGCAAAAGAAACAATGAAGAATGTGAAGAGAGCTGGGCATGATGGCTCAAGCCTATAATCCCAGTGGCTTGGGATGCTGAGGCGCGAGGATCATAAGTTCAAGGCCAGCCTCAGCAATTTAGAGAGACCTTAAGTAACTTAGTGAGGCCCTGACTCAAAATAAATAAATAAATAAACTAGGGATGTGGCTCGATGGTTAAGTGCCCCTGATCTCAATTCCTGGAGGAGGAGGAGGAGGAGGAGGAGGAGGAGGAGGAGGAGGAGGAGGAGAAATGGGAGAAAACTTTTGCTAGCTACTCTTCTGACAGAGGATTACTATCCAGAATATATAAAGAACTCAAAACTTTAGCACCAAAAAAAATGATCCAATTAATAAATGGGCAAAGAGACACTTCTCAAAAGAAATACAAATGGCCAACAATTATAAGAAAAAATGTTCAACATTATCAGAAATTAGGGACATACACATTAAGACTGCACTGAAATTTTGTCTCATTCCAGTCAGAATGGCAGCCATCAAGAATACAAACAATAATAAATACAGGAGAGGATGTGGATAAAAAGGAACACTTTCACACTGTTGGTGGGATTATAAATTACTACAATCATTATAGAAATAGTATGGAGATTCCTCAAAAAACTAGGCATGGAACCACAATATGATTCAGCTATATCACTCTTCAGTATTTATTCTAAAGACTTAAAGTCTGCATACTACACCAATACATTCATACTCATATTTTTAGCAGCACAATTCACAATAGCCAAACTACTGAACCAGCCTAGGTGTTACTCAATGGATGAATGGATAAAGAAAATGTGAGATATATATATATATATATATATATATATATATATATATATATATATGTATATATAATATATAATGGAATTTTATTCAGGGATAAAGAAAAATGACATCATGTCTTTTGTAGGAAAATGGATGGAACTTGAGAATATTTTGCTAAGTTAAATATGTCAAACTCGGAAGGTCAAGGATGTTATGTTTTCTCTCAAATGTGGGAGCCAGAAAGGAAAAAGAAAAAGAAAGGTTGGGGGGAATCTCATGAAAAGCAAAGGGAGATCAGTAGAGTAGAAGAAAGGGATGTGGGGAGGGAAGAGGGGAAGTAAGGGAAAATACTGGGGAAAGATACTGGCTAAATACTATTGTTATATTGTATGCATGTATGAGTATGTAACAAAAAAACTTTACCATTATATATAACTATAATGTAACAATAAAATATGAAACTCTTTAAGAAAATAAAATTATATTTAACCATAGGTTTAAAAAAGCAAAGCATATAGGAATAATACCATACCAACTGAATGAACACTGGGAAGAGTAGCAGGTATGCATAAGGTCATTTATCTTAAGGGAGCCCACTATGATGTCACATGTAATCAATAGCAGCACATGACAATATAGGGAGATGTCATAAGAACTGTAGAAACAAAAATGTTCTGGTGACGTAAAGAAGGTAGAAGTTCTTACTGAGGAGGCCAGGGAAGATTTCATAAAGGAGGAAGCATTTGAGATAGACTAAGAAAAATAGTAAAATTTCAAGAAACAGAAATGGGGTGTCTATAAGGAATGGAGATATATATATATATATATACATATACTATATATACTATATTCATATGTCTAATATGGATAAACCCATTTTATCCTCACAGCAACAAAGGTAATTAGCCCTATTTTACAGAAGTGGAAACAGGCACAGGGAAGTTAGAAGTTATGAGCAACCAGGAAAGTTTCCCAAGCAGGAAGTCTGGCCCCCAAAGTTCATACTCTGAATTATGATGCTCTACATCTCCTCTGACATGAGCAGATCTGTGCCTTGGTAAGTTTAATCTAGCCAAGGAATGATGGGAGGATTAAAAGATAAGGCAACAGGTTGGTGCAGTCATCAGCATAGAATGGGATGGAAGTTAGAACTAGGGTCCTAAGCCCCTCAGTTATTTACTGTAGGTAGGAATGTTCTTCACCCTAAATGAGAAGAAAAAATGGGTTTTAAGTTTTGTCAGAAAGGATTTATGTTAACTCCAAAAAAGAAATGCCCAGTTAGTTGAATACAACATAATAGAAAAAGAAACAGAACAGGAAGGAAAGAAAATTAGGGTGTATCTTAGGAAGGAAAATGATAGAAAAGACCTCCTGAAGTCTAAGATTTAAGAATCTCCAAATCATCTATGATCAATTAGTAGCCCACCTGAATCCTTGAAATACGAAGGAACCTAAGATGTACAGAAATGAGTAGACAAACCAACCTTTGCATTATGAGACTGAACTTGACAAAGAGTATTCTCCAGATAGAAACAATCTTTCTTCACCAGGCTTGGAATGCTCTCTTTCCTTAAACAAAAAGCAACAGCACCAAAGGATGCCCTCTTCTTTCAAGGTGATTTTTGAGAATTCTCTGTTCCATACTTTCTCCTATTTCCTGTCTCTCATCTTCCCCTCCCTTCTCCACAGTTCCACTAGCACTGAACCAAGGATGCACCTCTAGAAAGAGAAGATACCCTTATTACTCTTTCAGTCTCACCAGTTTGCAAGTATATTCTACCTTGCTCTTTTGAGAAAAAAAAAATTCCCTTCCTTCTTCATCTTGAAGGAGTCAACTTGACCCATCCTGTTTTGGATTTGCCAAAACAAGTGTAAAACCCACCACTGCCATTTTTTTCCAGACAAAGTCATTCTAAACTATACTGTAGAAATACTAATCTTCAGCTGGAGTGAGAGAGCCCTAGGAAACTATAAGGAGAATTTCCACTTGAAACAAAAAGTAGGTAGCTCTTTCCAGTGTGGTTTTTCTGACTTATTCAAAAAATGCCTCCCCCAAAGGTCTGGTGGGATGTGTTATAGGGTAAAGTATACTAGACAAGGAGTCAGAAGACTTGGGATTGATAGATTACCTAATTCTTTGTCAGTTTTACCTAGTTTGAATCTGTTTCCCTAATCTGTGGATAAAGGTGATGATAACCGACAAAAAGAGAGATACTGGCAATTATGTGCCATCATTATGGTCCTTCTGGATAGAGTGACACACACTACCTGTCAAGCCATCTTGACAAAAATTAAATTTGAATCTAATCAAGTCTCTTGATCTCTTCAATTTATAGGAAAGAAAACAGAGAAGAACACTAAAATATTCCCACAGGGATGTAGTCAGTAAAATACAGATCAGATTGTGGGAAACACTAAATGCTAAACTCAACAATTTCTTCAATAATTGTTACAAAGAGAGAGTAAGGGAAAAGGAGAGAGAAAACGTGATGGGGAGGAGAGGAGAAGGGATGTAGAACCTAAGCTTAATAGAAATTTAAGAAACATAGTCATTTGTAATATAGGAATGTAGGGACCGTGGACTTTATTAGGATCCTTATGGGAACATAAATGTTTAAAAATTTCATTTGTGAGACAATCAGGGAAATCTGAACACTAAGTAAATACTGAATGATGCTAAGGAATTACTCTTAGTATTTTTTAGTTTTGATAATGTTATTATAGCTATAATTTAAAAGAGTCTTATCTCTTTAGGTATACATATTTTTTCATATAAAATGATATGATGATATAAAATATTTGCTTTAAAATAATCCAAATATTTGGCTGAGGGCATAGCTTAGTGTTAGGGTACTTACCTAGCATACACAGGGTCCTGGGTTTGATCTCCAGCAGTGTAATCATCATATCATCATCATCATTGACATTAAATCATTGTTATCATCATCTTCCAGAGATGTGTGGTGAGAAAGTAGATGAAGGCATAGGTAAATCACTAATTGTTGAAACTGGATAATGGGTATATGGTTTCATTATACTGTTCTAAAGTCCATCCCAGCTTCAATCTCAGCAATGATATTTTTATATGCTTTCTTGATAGTTTGAACATTCTATCTTTGGCATCCACCTGCTTGTGCTTGGCTTGAGACTACCTAAGCCACTTACAATTTAGCCTAGGGGAGATCAACTCTCTTTTTCAAATCAAACAAAAGTGGAGGAAAACAGTATAAACAGATGACTTTCCAGTTCCTGTTTCTGGAATTCTCCATAGCTTAGGAGTCTCAAAATGTTTCCCTTCCTGAATCACTGCCCTCCAGGACCTTTGGTCTTGGTTCTAGACATAGACTGAGTATAAGGAATATAACTTCCAATTTACCTTGGAGAACCCTTTCTCCTTGTAAGGACTCATCCTGTCCCTCAAAGAATAAGGGATACCACATCTCCACATGGAAGATTTGTTCCTTGGGGGTCTATTTTGCCCCCACTCCCACCTTTAGAATCAGTCATCAGTTGTGTTGAAATGTCTTTCACATAGAGTTCAATGAAAATTAATTATGTCTAGGAATAGGAAAGCTAGAAAGACTTTGGCAGAGGCCAGGGGACACAATATCATGTGAGGCCTGCCCTGATGGAGAAATAAAGGACTGGGAGACTGGGAGTTTTGCTGTGATGTGAACTCCACACCAAGAGAACATGCCACAAACATACATATTATTAAACATGGATATGTTGGGCTGGGAGTCTATGGATGCCAAGTTTGGAGAACAAGTTCCTTCTCAGAAAATGGATGGGGCAGAAAATGATCCTTAGTTATTCAGGGAGACCATATCAGACTGCCTCTCTCATTTTCAACTCCATAGTCTGCTCCTATCTCGTAATAGCACCAAAACAGAAATAAAAGTAGCTCTGAGAAACAATTCTAGAACACCTGAAGAGGAAGCTTTATTGTTCTTGAGGGACAGAAAGCAGCTAGGATACTAGAGTGGGGCAAGTTCACCCAGCCTCCACCTCTGAACTACACACTCTAATCCTCTGAAGGACAAATCTTTGCCTGTTCAATGAGGAATGCATTCCCTCATCCCTACTACAGCCCTAGCCCTTGGCTTGCAGCCATCAGCCCTCTGCAAAATTTGGCAAGCAAAGTGTCATATTTAGAACTAATATGAAAGGACCTTCACGAAAAGGACTTTTTGATTTCTCCCAAAATTTGCTTTTGCTGAATGTCAAGTTGGAGGATAAACTTCATTACTGACCTCATCTCAATTCCTTTTCATCCCCACAATAGATGCCTTCCAAGCAGCTTGGGTTGAGAAAGTCAAACCAGGCATATTTCTGATATTCTCATCTTAATGAAATGAGAGAGGCTCTGCTTTTCAGGGTTTGGACCTCTTCTTCAAGCCCTCTCCTCTAATCTGGTGGAGACACCAGAGTTCTAATTATGAAAATCCAATCCTTCTCTAAGCACCAGTTACTCAGGCTTCTATGGAGAGTAAGTATCTTATGCTGGGGTTGGAATCCAAGCTTGCCCCCTGTCTGGGTGCCCCAGAGCAGCTGGACATTTCTATACACAGGGCCCATTCTACTGGTAATTGTAATCCACAAATAATCCAAATACCTCATTTCAGCTACCACCATATGATTAGAGCTTTCTCTCCTACTACACTTTTCTTCTAATTTACTTTTTATAATGGAAAATTTCAAATATACACAAAAATAGAATCATACAGTAGATCTCTATGTACCTACCACCTAGCTTCAATAATTAACTCATAGACACTTTTGTTTTCAAACTTTTTTCTGGAATATTGTAAATCATATCCCAAATATATCATCATAACATTTCACCCATAAATATTTTAAGCTACACTTTTATACATTTTTGAAACCAGAGGTGAATGAAATATCTAAAAGATCCTGTTAAAGGTAAATAAATTTCAACTCTACTAATGATGCACACCCTAATTTGGGGGAATTCCTTTTCCCTCGCTAGATCTCAATGTTCTCATCCGAATCATAAGATAGAAGAGGTGTGTGTGTGTGTGTGTGTGTGTGTGTGTGTTGAAGGTGATTCACTAAATAGTGCTTTTCAAAATTTAAGGTGCACAGGAATTCCTTGTTAAAATGCAGATTCTGATTCAGCAGGTCTGAAGAGGGATATGGGATTCTGTGATTTATTTCTATATGATTTGTTTTATTATTTGTTTCAGTTTTATTTTCTCAATTTTAGCAAAAGATTCAGGGAACTAATTGACATATCATAGGCTATCATCCATATTATATATATATATATATTTTTTCATTCCACTTTTTTATTGAGCAAGGCAACACCATCCTTGTTTAAGCCAATGTGCAAACGAAGAGATACTATAAATGAAAAAGGGTTATGTCCAAGGTCAACATCATTCTAAATGGAGAAAATTGAAAGCATTCCATCTAAAACCTGGAACAAGACAGGAATGCCCTCTCTTACCACTTCTATTCAACATAGCCCTTGAAACCCTAGCCAGAGCAATTAGCAAAAGAACCAAATTAAAGGAATACAAATAGGAAAAGAAAAGCTCAAACTATCCCTATTTGCCAATGTCAAGTTTGTATATTTAGAAGACTCAAAAATCTCAACAGAAAAAGCTTCTAGAACTCATAACCAAATTCAGTAAAGTATCAGGATATAAAATTAACACCAATAAATCAATTGCATTCTTATACACCAATGATGAATCAGCTGAAAGAGAAATTAGGAAAACTATCCCATTAACAATAGCCTCAAAAGAAAACCTTTGGGAATCAATCTAATAAAAAAGGTGAAAGACCTCTACAATGAAAACTACAGAATACTAAAGAAAGAAATTAAAGAAGTCCTTAGAAGATGGAAAGATCTCCCATGTTCTTGGATAGGCGGAATTAATACTGACAAAATGACCATACTACCAAAAGCACTGTACAGATTTAATGCAATTCCTATTAAAATTCTTTCTTCATATAAATAGAAAAAGCAGTCAGAAAATTTATTTGGAAAAATAGGAGACCCAGAATAGCCAAAGCAATCCTTAGAGACAAAAGTGATGCAGGAAGGATACATCACAACACCAGACCTTAAATTATACTACAGAGATATATTAACAAAAAAAACATGGTATTGGCACAAAAACAGACATTAAGACAATAGGAACAGAATAGAAGACACAGAGACACATCCACATACAGTTATGTCATAAAATTGAAGAAAAGATAGCCTGTTCAACAAATGGTGCTGTGAAAACTGGAAATCCATATGTAGTAGAATGAAATTTAACCCGCATCTCTCACCCTGAATAAAACTCAAATCAAAGTGAATCAAGAAACTAGACATTATACCAGAGACCTTGTGCTTACTGGAAAAAAATATAGGCCCAACTCTCCATCATGTCAGCTTAGGACCTGACTTCCTCCACAACACTCCTAAAGCACAAGAAGTAAAATCTAGAATCAGTAAATGGGATGTATCACACCAACAAGCTTCTTTTTAAAAAACTTTTTTTGTAGTCATAGATGGACAGAATACCTTTATTTTATTTGTTTATTATTATCTGGTGCTAAAGATTGAACACTGGTACCTCACACATGCTAGGCAAGTGCTCTGCCATTGAGCTACAGTCCCAGCTAACTAATAAGCTTCTTTACAGCAAAGAAAACAATCAAGAAGGTGAAGAGAGCCTACGGAATGGGAGAAAATCTCTGCTACCAGCACCACAGATAGAGCATTAATCTCCAGGATATATAAAGAACTCAAAAACTTAACACCAAAAAAAATAAATAGCCCAATCAATAAACAGGCAAAGAAACTGAATAGGCACTTCACAGGAGAAGAAATATGAATGGTCAACAAATATATGAAAAATGTTCAACATCTCTAGCAATTAGAGAAATGCAAATTAAAATGACGCTGAGATTCCATCTCTCTCCAGTCAGAATGGCAATTATGAAGAATACAATTAACTTTTTTATAGGCAACCCAGATTCTAGCAGGCTCCACTAAACATTTTATGTGTGATATTCTCAATCTGATGTTTGGAATTGAGCAGAGTTGGAAACTAGTTATATATTTTATCTTGATGGAATTCATGTGTTCTCTGGGCTTGAATTATCTGTATGCATTTCTATTGGCCAGTGACAGTCTCAATGGATATAGTGATACATATGCCTAATAGGAGTAAGCAATAGATTCATTCTCATAGGAGGACAAAAATGATGTGAAACTATATACTCTATCATTTAGCCAAAGGTTCTCATGAGCCATTATCCAGTCTTCGCTCTTGAGGACAGATTCTTCACTTGCTTTCTTGCTTTGTAGCCTGAACACTATTTTCAAGCACCACAAAATCCTAGAGAGTCATAGCCACGTTCATTAAATAATATTTTCTCATTAGATTCTTTGCCTAAATGACCCAGGAAAATATACTTGGTCCAAATGTAACAATAACAAAATATCAAAATGCAGAAGGTTAAAGACTGCCTTGTTCCCAAAGGCACTAGTGCTATTTTGCCCAAAGTGAAACTCTGTTAGAGTTCAAAATATAAGCTACAAATACTGATGGTAATATCTTACAGTCTGGAAAAGAAGAAGCTAGAAAGACATTGATGAATCATTGGGATCAGCCATTTGTAGGTATCAAACCCATTTGTAGGTTGCAAAATGCATGAGAGGTCAGCTCATGGGGTGGCTTTGGTGGGTGCATGTGACCAATTTCCTGAAAACAAAAACTGGTCTATTCCAATTTTTATCTTCTTTGTTGCTGTTGCTGTGTAGAAAATGATTACTTCATGGAGAGCTTGAAGCAGTGGCTCGTTCATATGATACTATACAGCTCTGAAATCTATCATTCTCCCATATTTTAAGTTTTCATTGACACCAAAGACAAAGGTGGAAATTTTATACCTATTACTTGGAGCTTATAATCATTTTCTCCTCTCTCACACAACCTGGCTAAAACCCCCCCACAAAGTCACTCTCACTATATAGAGGAACATGTCCGCACCAAGTAAGAGGTAGTGTGATAGAAAAGAACAGGCACAGATTTTGGTTATAGGCTTTTGGAGTTTGTTTCTTTATCAATAAAATGAAAGTAGTATATATAAAGGATTTGACACAGAACAGACATTTGATAAGTGTATTAGTTCTTTGCCAATAATAGGCCAGTACAAAAATGATCATTTTCCTTTAAAAAAGGAAAGTTCCCCACCTCAAAAGCCGGGAGGCCCTTGGAGTCATTCTAGCCTAACCTTCCATTTTATTTTCCCTTTCTCTTTCTTCATCTCCTAAAGGTCTGTTTAAATGTACTTGTAGGAAACAGCTACTAGAATACATTTATAAATGGATAATGTAGAGTTACGATTTCAGCCTTCCCTTTCCAGTTCTCCATCCCTTGCTCCTCCTCTTTCATTTCTTACCACCCCCTTGGCCTTACTTCTCTTTCCTCTCCCTCTAGCTAACACAGTGAGTTCTGTTTGCACACAGCAGGTGAGAAAATGCAATTCAGCTGGATGGCAAATGACTTGCCAAGTGGATCTGATGGGTTGCAGACCTCCTTTCCTGCTGTGGTGTGTGATTATTATTTTGATTAAGCCTCTGGAGAAAACAGTGGTAACAAAGATAGATCAACCAAAGTACATCATCCTACAGGCCTTTGCTACAGGTCTAGCAGTTGATCTGACCTTCTCTAGCCCTAAGGCCACATATCAGCTTCCAGGTCAGTGAGCCAAGAAAGTTGGCTCCTATTCAGGAGCCATAACGTATGGGGGTAGGGAGAGAGTGAGAGAATAGAATTTGTGTAACTAAAAGGGTTATCGAAATTGCCTAGATAAGGGATCATCTCCAAGCAGAAAATGATGATAAAAATAGTGACGTGTAACTGAAATGAAGCTATACCCAGGTGGCTTCAATTCATCCAATTCCCACTTTTACTGACACAACAAGTTTCTGCTACAGTTAGCATCACACAGGCACATGGACAAAGACAGGGTAGTGCCAAGTCAGATTCTAGTGCATCTGCAAAGGAGCTGTCAGCAGAATGCCAACAGCTGTAGCAGCTACTGCATTTTTGAGATTGATGGCAGAAGCAGAGGAAACAGAACTGAATTCCCAGAACATAGTAAGGATTCCTAAACCAGGTGAAAATTGTTGGATTGTATATTAGTTACAGCTGCCATAGTGAAGTATCACAGATTGAGTGGCTTAAACAGCAGAAATTTATTGTTTTCACAGTTCTAGATGCTTGAAGTATGGAAACAAGTTGTTGATAGGATTTCTTTCTTCTAAGGGCTCTGAGGACATAACTTCTGCACAATGATAGAAAACTATCATTGGCATCTATTTGTTTATAATTTTCTGCTTCATCTTCATCTGCTATAATCCTCCCTGATGGCAAGTCTGTCTGAAAATACCCCCCTTATTTTTTTTATTTTATTTTTTTCCTCACTTTTTATTGGTGCATTATATTTTTATATGTTGATGGGATTTGTTGTTACATATGAGAGAAATCACAGGACCCTTAACCTTCTGAGTTGATTTATTTCACTTAATATGATTACCTCTATTTCCATCCATTTCCTGCAAATGTTATAATTTCATTTTTTCTTTATGGCTGAATAAAACTCCATTATGTATATATATCACATTTTCTTTAACCATTCATCTGTTGGTGGACACTTAGGCTGGTTGTGTAGTTTGGCTATTTGAATTGTGCTGCTATAAACATGAGAAAATACCTCTTTTTTGCAGGACAAAATTATTTTTTGTTTATTATTTTTAGATACCCCCTCTTTATAAAACAGAAACCAATAGGGATCCACCCTACTCTAATAGGACTTTGTCTTAACTATACCTCCAACAACCTTAGTTCTAAATGAAGTCATTATGATATACTGGGGATATAACTTCAATATATGAATTTGGGGCATAATCCAACCCTTAACAGGCTGGAAATGTCAAGGAGCAAGAATGGTAATTCTTGGCATAGGAGTAGTATATAGAAGTATTTATTGTTATTATTAATAGATACTATCATTTATTTAGATTCTGCTACATATATTTCTGAGTTATTTACATGGGTTATTTCATTAATTCCCACCACAAACTTATGAGGCACGTATTTGTTATTATCCCTTAATTCATGTTGTTATAATGTAGTACAATAGACTGGGTAGCTTATAGGTAACAAGCATTATTTCTAATGATTCTAGAGGCTAGAAGTCTGAGATCAAGATGCCAGCATGGTTGGGCTCTGGTGACAGCACTCTTCTGGATTTCAGATAGCCAATTTCCCATCATATCGTTACATGATGCGAAGAGTTTTCTGGGTCTCTTTTAAATGGGCCCAATCCAATTCCTGAAGCTCCACCATCATGACCTAAATTACCTCCCCAAACCTCCATCTCCTAATACCATCACATAGGAGTATAGTATTTCAACATATCAATTTGAGGGGAATGCAACAATTCATTTCATAACAATCTTCATTTTTAATAGACTAAGGTGAGGTCCTAGAAGAGAAAGTGAATTACCCCACTGAGGATCATATATTTAGTAACTGCAAAGCAGAATTTGAACTCAGGATCATATAACATCAAAAGCTCTTCCTACTGCATACTCTTGTTAATTGGGAGTCTCCCACTTTCCCTATTTTATGAAATGCCAGAATCTGCAGAGAAATTCTTTTGAGTTCAGGACTGGTGAGGCTGGTTCAGAATGGCTACAGCATATTCTCTAGAGATATTTAAGAGCAAGGTAGCTGTCTGCCAGAGCTTTATATGATGGGAGGTCATTTAAATGTCGGACTAAGCCAGGCACAGTGGCACATGCCTGTAATCCCAGCGGCTCTGGAGGCTGAGATAGGAGAATCGTGAGTTTAGAGCCAGCCTCAGCAATGGTGAGGCACTAAGCAACTCAAGGAGATGCTGTCTGTAAATAAAATACAAAATAGGACTGGGGATATGGCTCAGTGGTAGAGTACCCCTGAGTTCACTCCCTGGTACCAAAAAATAATAAATAAATAAATGTGGGGTTATATGTAAGATGATATCCAGAGTATCCTTTTAGGAGTGATGGTTGTTGGAGTGAGGAGGAGGAGAAGTTAGGAAGAAAGAAAGTAAAGAGGAAAGAGTTCAAAGAAACTGATACTATCATGAGCTCACTTTCATAGAGCACTTAACATGTGGTAGGCATTGTCTGAAACACTTTATATATATTTACTCATTTGATAAGCAAACCAGATCTATGAGATAGGTTCCATCTTCATCCTTGGCTTATAGATAAGAAAACTGAGGCACTGAATGGTTAAACTGTCTGAGGTGTTTTAAGGCTGTGATTTGAACCCAAGTATTTTGACTCGAACCAACCTCAAGCAATTTATTTTTCTGTTTAACTACCCAAACAAATTGTCATGATGAGATTGAATGTTTCCCAGTGCGATTCATGTTAAAATGCATTAAAGTGTTTCCTTTAGTTTTCACAACAGCCACATGAGGTAGTCATGTGGTCAGTAACGTGTGACAGCAAAGAAAACCAGGACTCAAAGTTAAATGAAATCTCTAATGTTATACAGTCACAGAGAGCAGAGCTGAGATTCCAACCCAGGCCTGGCTTACCCTGGGGCTAAGTGGCTCTGTAACTCATTGCCTAAAGGTTTACTGGCTGATTGATGAACCACATTCTACCAAGACAGGAAGGCTGATATTAAGGTATCACTGTACCTCAAATGTTTATGTATTTTAACAAGTATTCCTGAAAACACAACCTTTCCCCCAGAGTAAAGATTCTGTTAGTTAGGAATTTCAGCTATTCGGACATGTGAGACTGCTGAACAGCACAAAACTTTTACAGGCAAATACTAAGAATCTAGATGCAGGGTGTGGGATGGAGGAAATTTCTATATACATTAACCTTATTTCAAAAGATATTAAATGAATGTGAAATTATATGCAAATGTAACATTTAACAGGTCTCTCTCAGGAGAAGGATACCAAGAAGACAATGAAGTAAATGCTTATAGCACATGGGGGACAATGTTTTCTGCTACATTAATGATTGACTTGGAGGCTCTCAGAGCTAAAGATGGCAGAAATTTTAAGTATAAGCAATTTGATACTGTTTTTCCATCTTCATTTTCAGGAATTTTTATGATAATCCAAGAATTCTAAAGTCCATTGTTTTCCCTTCACAGTCACCTGTCTCATGTGTCACTGATTTTGCTCCACACTGAAGGAGGCCATGAATTAGTAGAAAGAAACTTCTACATGGGTCATAAGACAGGATCTGGTTGAGTTGCTGCTTTAGATTAGTTTATGTGTGTCCTTGGTAAAGTTACTTACCCTCTGTTTATATAAGTTACTCCCATCTGTAGAAGAGATCAGATGTGATAATTTTGGAGTTCCTGTCCACTTATGGTGGTTAAAATGATCAAAATACTTCCACATTCTTAGCCACTGAAAGGATTCATCTCCTAAAGGTCTGTTTAAATGTACTTGTAGGAAACAGCTACTAGAAAATAGTTGTAAGTGGATAATGTAGAGTAACCTATTTCAGCCTTACCTCATACTTACAGGTATAAGGAATATCAATGCCTGCCTTGTAAAATCATTTCTAACTTTCTCATCCAGGTCCCTATCTCTCATGTCCTAACAAACTTAGCAAATTCAATGTGTATTTTAATCCTCAATTTATTAGATCTTCCAATGCTTCTCTGAGTAACTCAGGTTCAGTACATAAAAAGCCTCTTTTAAGAAATTATGTAAGAAGGTTTTGGGGAAGGTTTGGACAAATGGTTAAAAGCAGGAATTTTGGGGCTGGGGCTGGGGCTGGGGCTCAGCAGTGGTGCCCTTGCCTGGCATGCATGAGACACTAGATTTGATTCTCAGCACTGCATATTAAATAAATAAATAAATAAATAAATAAATAAAAGGTCTATCAACAACTAAAAAAATATTTTTAAAAGGAGGAATTTCAAAGTCAATTCTGTAGACTGCAAATT
Source organism: Callospermophilus lateralis (assembly GCF_048772815.1). NCBI lineage: Eukaryota > Metazoa > Chordata > Mammalia > Rodentia > Sciuridae > Callospermophilus > Callospermophilus lateralis. The sequence continues at coordinate 57,798,928 of NC_135325.1, read as the reverse complement.
GTTCAAGGACTACTCTGGCATCTTGTAACTTATCCAACCATTCATCCATCTATCTTTATCTATCTATATTTCAGAGCTAGGAATTCAGAAGGACCAATGGAGGAAGTTATCTTGGTGCCGTGAATAATCACTGCACTGAAAGCTAGAATGCTTGAGTTTATCAGCTATAAAACAGGCTAAAGTAGAATTAAAATAGATAATTCATTAAGAAGTCAACTTCTAACTCTATTGAGAGAGTAATGTGGAATGATTAAGGATAACGACTATGGAGTCAGGTTATAAGGCCCCAAAATTTCATTTTACATCTCACAAGCTACATGGCCTGAGCCAAATTGTTTAATCTCTGTATGCATGTTTCTCTATGTAGTAGTAGTAGTAGTAGTAATAGTAATAGTAGTAGTAGTAGTAGTAATAATGCACCTACCTCAAATGGTTGTGATGCATTAACCAGTTTACAAATGGGACTTACTTAAACTAAAATGTTTTTTCTCAGCAAGAGAATAAGAGAGGTAAATAGGGAGCCTACATCCTGGGAACAAATCTTTACTCCTCACACTTCAGATAGAGCCCTAAAATCCAGAGTATACAAATAACTCAAAAAATTAAACAATAAGATAACAAATAACCCAATCAACAAATGGGCCAAGGACCTGAACAGACACTTCTCAGAGGAGGACATACAATCAATCAACAAGTACATGAAAAAATGCTCACCATCTCTAGCAGTCAGAGAAATGCAAATCAAAACCACCCTAAGATACCAACTCACTCCAGTAAGATTGGCAGCCATTATGAAGTCAAACAACAACAAGTGCTGGCGAGGATGTGGGGAAAAGGGTACACTTGTACATTGCTGGTGGGGCTGCAAATTGGTGCGGCCAATTTGGAAAGCAGTATGGAGATTACTTGGAAAGCTGGGACTGGAACCACCATTTGACCCAGCTATTCCCCTTCTTGGACTATTCCCTAAAGACCTTAAAAGAGCATACTATAGGGATACTGCTACATCGATGTTCATAGCAGCACAATTCACAATAGCTAGACTGTGGAACCAGCCCAGATGCCCTTCAATAAATGAATAGATAAAAAAAATGTGGCATTTATACACAATGGAGTATTACTCTGCACTAAAAAATGACAAAATCATGGAATTTGCAGGGAAATGGATGGCACTAGAGCAGATTATGCTAAGTGAAGGTAGCCAATCCCTAAAAACTTAGCAAATGGATAGGTGAGTGCAGTATAATTTAACTTTCCAAATGGTTGTTGCTGTTTGCTTGTGAAGAAGCCTGAGACTTCCACCTCAAAGATATCACTCCCTCCTAGAGGACATCAACAATTGCCAATTGAATACTGGAAATAACCATACTGCCACTGAAGGTCAAAATCAATTTTGGAACATGTTTGTAAGCAGTAGCTGAGCATCAATCTTCTCTAAGGAAGCTCCAGGTAAACTAGAACTAAAATTCAACAGTTTTAATTTTCTTCATAACTGGGAGTAATTCTTATTTTTCTTTCCACATTTTATTGGTGCCTTACAGTTGCACATAATGATGGGATTTGTTGTTACATATTCATGCATGCACACAATAAAACTTTGCCAATGTCATTGCCCAGCTGGAAGAAATTCAAGCTCTAACTACTTGCCTTTTCAAACCCAACTCCTCAGAATTATCAAAGAGAAGGAAATCACATTTATAAAGAGCCTGCTACATGCTTCATGCTATGCATACATTAACTAATCTTCAAAACAACTTAACAAGGTAGAACTCCCATTTAAATATTTAGCCTTGGAGAGGTTAAATACTATGCCAAAATCACATAGCTCATAAGTAGCAGGGTATAGTTTGAACATAGATCTGTTTGATCACTAAATCCCTGTTCTTTAGATGAAACCACAGTGCTTCCTGTGAACTACTTATAGGCTACTTTTCACAATGATAAGCCACAAATGAAGAGATTCTCAGTTTTCATTCAGTATTGGCAAATAAGGAGTTACTATGTAGGTTAATTATCAAATTTGGCCTCACAAAGGAAAACCTTAAGACCCTATTCTGAGCCTGGTGTGGTGGTGCACACCTGTCATCCTAGTAGCTCAGGACACTGAGACGGGAGAATCATGAGTTCAAAACCAGCCTCAGCAATGGCGAGGTGCTAAGCAACTCTGTCAGACCCTGTCTCTAAATAACAATACAAAATAGGGCTGGGAATGTGGCTCAGTGGTTGAATGGCCCTGAGTTCAATCCCCAGTACCAAAGGAAAAAGAAAAAGGCCCTATTTGTTTGGAGGTTTAAGAAAAGCACAACAAAATTTAGCACCTTAGAATGTTGCTGCCTGGTGATACCCCAAGAAAGTCACTGGTACAGTGTCCACTGGTGTTTCTTAATGAACTGGGTATAGGAGGAATGTTTGAAAGTGAGGGAGAATTTTGCATTTTCTCAATAACAAATTAGTGCTATTAGAATTTAGTAAAAGGAGGCCAGGGATGCAAAACATACTGAGATGCACAAAACAACCCATACAATAAAAAAAAAAAAATTGCCCCATTCAACATACTAATGGTGCTTCCATTTAGAAACAATTAATTAATGACTATAAGACTCAAAAGTTAAAGTCAAGATTATAAAACATGAACAATTATAAATTCCCCCAACTTCTACCTCCTGTAATAGTACTACAAATGATCTGAGAGTGATCCTGGCTGGTACCAAATTAATGCTGAGTTTTCCTGGCTGGGGAGATAATGAGGGATAGGCAGCATAGAGGTTAGTATAAGAGTAAATCTAAGGTTCAATGGAGATAAGACCATGGACTAATTTTAAATTCATCTGGATGCCAGGATTATCAAGTATGATAAGGATAACACCAGAAAACAGATTCCATTTGTAGCTATCATCCTTGGTTTACTATATATAACACACAGAGTTACTTCCCTTCTTTGACTGTCCAGCTGTCCAAAGGGTAAGTAAACCTTGTTTACCTTCCCTTATTCCAGAGTAGTGAAAGCATTTAAGATCTATAGGGTGTGTACATGTAAACCTATGTGATGTGCTGTGCATAGACCAGTGGAATAGAATAGAGAATGCATTTATGGCCCAATTATTTGGCACAGAGTTCCCAAGAATATACAGTAGAGAAAGGACAATAAATAGTACTGGGTAAACTGGATATCTTCATGGAGAAGAATGAACTTAGATCCTTATATCATGTCAGATACAAAAATAAATTAAAAATGTTTTGAAGACTTTCAATAAGACCTGAAACTGTAAAACCATGAGAAAGAAAACATAGGGAGAAAGCTCAATGACATTGTTCTTGGCAAAGATCTTTTGAATATGAACCCAAAAGCACAGGCAACCAAAGCAAAAATAGACAAATGGGACTACATCAAACTTAACAGTTTCCATACAGCACAGGAAATTTTCAACCAAAGTAATGAAACAACCTATTGAATGGAAGACAATATTTGCAAATCACACATCTGAGAAAGGATTAATATCTAAATTATATAAGGAAGTTTTTAAGTAACTTAATCCCACAATAAGAAAACAAATCAATATTAAAATGAGCAAAAGACATGAATAGACATTTCTGAAAATATAACACACAAATGGGCAACAAATATATAAAAAACACTCAAGGTCACCCATCAGGAAGATGTATGTTAAAACCATAGGGAGATGATAACCTCAGACCTGTTAGAATGCCTATCAAAAAAGGTGAAAGGCAACAAGCATTGGATAGGATGTTGAGAAAACAGAACCCCCACATACTGTTGGTAAGAATAAATTAGGATAGCCATTATGGGAAATAGTATGGAGGCTCCTCAAAAAATTAAAAATACAACTACTATGTGATACAGCAATCCCACTTCAGGGTTCCAATCCAAAGGAATGAAATCAAGATGTGGAGATGCCTGCATTACTATGTCCATTGCATCATATTCACAGTATTCAAGGTATGGAATCAACGTTCATGTCCATCAAAAGCTGAGTGGGTAAAGAAAATGTGGTATAGATACACGACAGAATACAATTCCACCTTGAAAAGAATAAAATTCTTTTATTTGTGACCCCATGAATGAACTTGAAGGACATTATGTTAAGTGAAATGAATAAATCACAGAAAGATTACTAGATCATCTCACACATATGTGGAATTTTAAAAAGTTGAGCTCATAAATAGAGAGTAGAACGGTAGCTATCAGGAGTTGGGAGTTCAGGTGGGGAAAGAATTTACTGAGATGTTGATCAAAGAATACAAAAATTCGGTTAGGAATAAATTTAAGAGATCTCTTATACAACATGATGACTATAGTTAATAGCAATTCTTGAAAATTACTAAGAGTAGTGTTTAAGCATTCTCACTACACAATCTAAGCATGTGTAGTAACACATGTTAATCAGCTTAATTTAGTCTTTCCACAATGTATATGCATTTCAAAACTGCATGTTGTACACAAAAAATATAGACAAATTTTATTGGATGATTTAAAAATGCTTAAGTTATAGGAAAAGAACCTAACTACTATGGAAATTAGGGCTTATTTATGTTTCTGGTGTTTCTAGTTATTCAAAACCTGTGGTAATGTTCTGAGTCCTAGTTCTATCCACTCAGCCTGAGCTACCTAGTTTGAGCCTAATATTTTACAGAGCATCTCATCAAAACACTCCACTTTACAAATTCCAATCCGAAATCACTGGAGTGACCTCCCTATACTATCAAATTAGATGAGAGTGCTTCAATTTTCTCTAATGGATGTTCTGTCCTTTTTCCTGTGGATAATTAGCTGGTAGCAGGAAACAGAAAAGTAAAGGACAATGTTTTTCATTAACCAGAAAGCTATTTTGTGAAAGTTGAAGCTGCAGAAATTATTCCCATCCCAACAATATTCCAGGAAAAAAAAATCTGTTCTGGCTATTTCTACTTTCATTTTTCCCTTCCCTTTAGATTATGAAACTGCACCATGTCTATTCTTTCTTGTAGATAAACTTACAACTCAGTGTTTTGCTCACAGTGGACTCTTGGCAATGTTAACTAAAAGATTGATTCATGCTACTCAAAACTGAACCACCATGTAAACCTGTGACCATAGAACTACAAAAGAATGCAGTCCAAAAATTTGGCTTTGTATAACAAGATACAGAAAATAACATGAAATGGATACTGATAAATTTTTTCAAGTGAAAACACTGTGAATTAGGTTATGGCTTCTTATTGGGGACAGTATTCTTACTTTTTGCTGCTAGGAAATAAAACAAAAAACAAACAAAAAAATGAATCCCTGATAAATCATCTCACAGATCCCAGTACTTGCTCAAAGACTGGAATAAAATTCTGCCTTTGATGTGGCATAAGGAATTTTTTGATTTGGGAAAAAAATTCTAGCCATGGTGTCTTTCAATTCCTGTATTGACAGGAAGGGAGAATGGCTTTTTTAAAAAAAGGCATCACCTATGATATTATCATATGTATTACATTAACAGATAATTTATTAAGGTGAAATTCACATAACATAAATTTAACCATTTTAAAGTAAATGATTCAATGACATTTAGTACATGCCCAATGTTATGCAATCACCACCTCTATCTAACTTTAAATTACTTCCATTACTTCAAAGTATTCTTACCATTAAGCATTTTCTCATTCCTCTCCATCACCGATCCCTCACCCTCCCTCCCCAACTTCACTTCTGGCAATCACTAATATATGTTCTGTCTCTTCAGATTTATTTATTTGGGATATTTCATATGAATAGAATCATATGGTATGTGACATTCTATATTTGACTATATTATGTAGCAATATTTTGGAGATTCATTTATGTTATAATATGTATCAATACTTCATTTTTATGGCCCAATCATACTCTGTTGTATATACAGTTCACAATTTGTTTATTCATTCATCCATTAATGAGTATGTGAATATTACTTATTCTTGTGAATAAGTGCTGATATGAATGTGAGATTATTGTACTTGTTGAGTAACTGTTTTAAATTCTTTTGGCTATATACTTAGCAGTGGAATTGCAAGATCATATAGTTACCCTATATTTATATTTTTTTACCTTTTTAATTTTTGTGTTTGTTTTAATTAACTATACATGACAGTAGAATTCATTTATACACTTTGATATATCATACAAAATATAATTTCTCATTTTTCTGAGAATACATGTTATAGAATCATATTGGTCATGCAGTCACATATATACATAAAGTAATAACGTCTTTCTTTCTACTATCTTTCCTATCCCCACAACCCCTCCCCTCTCCTCCCTTCACTTCGCTCTACCTAATCCAAGGTAACTCTATTCTTTTCTAAGTGCCTCCCACCCCTACCTTATTGTGAATTAGCATTCACATATTAGAGAAAACATTCAGCCTTTGGTTTTTTGGGATTGGCTTATTTCACTTAGCATGATATTCTCCAACTCCATCCATCTACTGGAAAATGCCAAAATTTCATTCTTCTTTAAAGCTGAATAATATTCCATTGAATATATGCACCACATTTTCTTTATCCATTCAACTATTGAAGGACACCTAGGTTGGTTCCACAGTTTAGCTATTGAATTGAGCTGCTATAAACATTGACATGGCTGCATTACTGTAGAATGCTGATTTTATGTCCTTTGGGTATAAAGAAAGGAGTGGGATAGCTGGGTCAAATGGTGGTTCTATTCCAAGTTTTCTGAGGAATCTCCATACTGCTCTCCATAGTGATTGTAACAATTTGCAGTCCCATCAGCAAAGTATGAGTGTACCTTTGTCCCCACATCCTCACCAACATTTATTGTTGCCTGTATTCTTGATGATTGCCATTCTGAAAGGAGTGAGACTGACTTTTATCCTCACTGATGGTATTGATTATAATCCCTGAAACAATTAATAACTGTGGAATATTAGAGCTGGCTGGTAGTTAGGTGAAATTTAGTGACAAAGCTTGCCTTCTCCTTGAAAGTTCAAATTAAATTCTCACCTGCAAAAACAGTCCCCCCTTCCTAGTAGGCTGCCAGTTCAACTGCAGCTAAGCTGAGACTTTGAGCTACCATGGAAAAACGCTTAATGAGTAAGAATACTTTGAAGTTATAAAAGTATTTCCTGCAGCCATTCTCTACTGGGCAGCTCCAGAAGCAAGCTGTCAGGCATTTGAATTGTCTAGTCTACTTGTTCAGTTGCTACTTGGCCAGCCTCTTCTTACCAAATTACCTTATATTTTTCACTATCAACTGCTGTCTTGAAGAAAAACTTGTCTGCAAATTGACCAACTGAGAAAAATTGAAGGTGGTGGGATTAACTGGCTGAAGAAGATAAATGGAAAAGGTGAGAAGGACACAATATTTTATCAAATTAAAAGTCATTTTTTTTGTACATTAAAGACTGTTCTTGGGCTGGGGCTATACCTCAGTGGCAGAGCTCTTGCCTAGCATGGGTGAGGCACTGGGTTCAAGCCTTAGCATTACCTAAAAAATAAACAAAATAAACGCATGCTATTCATCTACAACTACAATTTTTTAAAAAAAAAACTGTTCTCAGTAAGAATAGAAAAAAATAAAGTGAACTAGGACTACAACTTCAAATATTTTAATTATTTTTAAGTATCATATTAGATAATAAGGCATCTCAGCCACTCTATAATTTTGGGTCCATTCTTAGACTCTTCCAGGTCAAGGGAAATCATCCCATGTGAAAGAACTCAAGAGATGTTCTAAGGCCTCTCTCATTCATCAAGTTTAGTAGCTTAACATTTAAAATACTTTAAAATTTCTAAAAAGTTTAAAATTTCAAGAAATTTTGTTTTATATTTATACTGAATTATTCATATTAAAAATAATTCATTTTCTATCCGGGTGCAGTGGCACATGCCTATAATCCCAGCTAAGGGATTGGGAAGCTAAGACAGGAGGAATTGTGAGTTCAAAGCCAGCCTCAGCAAAAACAATGTGCTAAGCAACTCAGGGAGACCCTGTCTCTTAAAAAAAAAAAAATAGGTTTGGGGATGTGGCTTAGTGATCAAGTGCCCCTGAGTTAAACCCCCAGCATCCCCCGAAAAATAATAGTAATCCATTTTCTTTCATTCCAGTCTCTGGAAACAAAGGACAATTTATCATACATTTGAAGAATTATTTTGTAAAACTAGGGATGTGAACCCAGGGCCTCACACATGCTAGACAAACACTCTACCACTGAGATATATCCCAATCCCTGCAGATAATTTCCAATGGCCTTATGGTCTATTCTTCTCTAAGTTTAACAATCTTAGCTCCTTTAATCTTTCTTTGAAATTTTTTTCCAACGCCCTCTGTGGTTCTACTCGGGACACCTTTCACTCTCACTTTACTCTGACTTTAAATGTGGAATCTAAAACTAGACAAAGTTTTCTAGTAAGTATGAAATACAATGGCAAGCTTCCCTTTCCAGTGATAAATTTCACATACTGAGCTTCTTCAACATTTGTGATAGTAGACAACTCTCCTGTCATTGGTTACTGAGGTTGTTTTCCATTGCTTTTGCTAAGTACATTAACTTTATGGAATATTATGCAGCCAGTGAAAATGATCAAAACTAACAATAGTGTACAGCAACAGAGGGAGAAAAAAATATGTGCAGCATATTGTCATCAAAACATTGCAAATTAGAAACTTACATGGATTGTTATGTAAGGCAGCACATTACTTTATATACCACTTTATTATAGCACTTACCATTTTATATTTCTATCATTTGTTTCTATATCTTTCTGCCCCTCCAAGGCAATGTAAATTAACTCTGAGGACTTTGGTAGCACTTGGTCAATTCTGTTACATCAGCACTGTGTGTGGGTCCTGGCAAAGAGTAGGTACTCAGCTATGTTAAGTGAATGGATAAATTAGAATCATATAAAAATGCCTTAAATATAAATATGGAGTCTCTGAAACAATAGGAGAAAATACAAAAGATTGTTACTGGATTCATTTTATTCTTCTCAAATTTTTTTTTTTCACCTTTTTTTCTTATATAGAAAAAGGGAAGACAGTGAAAACCAAAATTAAAGTATTTACTCTTAGCCCTTAGTATCCTATTTTCTACCCATCCAACTTTTTTCATTGTTCCCTGACTGTCTTGGTATCTGATCGGGTCCTTAAGTTTACCTTTAATAAAAAAAAAAAAAAAAAAAAAAAAATCCTTGGAAATGTCTAGCTCATTTCCAGAGACACTGCTTACTAACAGTCCATTTACTCCCAACCTAATCTTCCCAGCTCTGAAACCACACTTGGGTGTGATATAATAAGCATGTTTCAGGGTCATTCCCTCATCCTTACATTCTAACAGTATAAATTTCTATTTGGAAGTAGAGTTAATAAAGGGTTGGTTAGGATAAAACCCAGGTTCAAACTCCATGAATTATACCATCCATTGCTGTGCTGTATGATCTCAGATTTTATGATCTCAAGATTCTCTATGCCCCCAAGCCTGTCCCCATTTGATACTTTCAGTAACTATGTTTTTAAACATAAGTTAGAGTGGAAGTAAAAAGTTAATATGTAATGCATGCCTACTATGCATCAGTCCAACCTACCTATGACAAGTTCTAATACTATCCCGGCTTTTTAGAGAGGAGGCAACATAAGAGTTAGGGTGGTATCTCAAGATCACACAGAAGGTACATGGCAGAAAAGTGTTTAAATCCATATATATATGCCGCTCCTCAAGCTGCCTGTGTGCTCCTTCGGTGCGGATCTGGTACCTCTTTTGTGAAGCCGCAGCTGAGGAGACTCTGGCACTCGCCATCGCCGAGGAAAAGCCCAAGGACGGACTCAAGACTGAGAACAAGGATCATATTAACTTGAAGGTGGTGGGGCAGGATGATTCTGTGGTACAGTTTAAGCACTTAGTAAACTAATGAAAGCATATTGTGAACGACAGGGTTTGTCAATGAGGCAGATCAGATTCTGATTTGACAGGCAGCCAATTAATGAAACAGACACACCTGCACAGTTGGAAATGGAGGATGAAGATACAATTGATGTGTTCCAGCAGCAGACAGGAGGCGTCTACTAAAAAGAGAACCTGCTACTTTACTCCAGAACTCTGTTCTTACAGACCAAGAATACATTCTCAATTAGAAAACTAATTTGTTTCCCCATCTGTTGAGAGCCACAGCCGAAGGGGCTCCAGCAAACTTTCAGACTGCCAGCTGATGATTGGCTCACAGCGGCCCCAGCAACACCTAGCTGATTGGCTCCTCTGTGGAGATGCTCATTGAGCTGTTTCCCTGCCCTTTCAGACTACCAGCTGATGATTGGCTCACAGCGGCCCCAGCAACATCTAGCTGATTGGCTCCTCTGTGGTGATGCTCATTGGGCTGTTTCCCTGCCCTTTCAGACCACGGAGCTGCTCATTGGGGGACTTTTTTGGCTCCACCCATGCGACCCAGCCAATCGGCCTCAAGAGCAGGAGGATTGTGGGAAGAAGAGGTTGTTGGGTGTGTGGCTTGTGGGAAGCCGGTGGTGGCAGTTGGGCTCTGAGGGTTTTTTCCTGAGGAGCTGTTTTGTTTATCTTGTGTGGTTCTAAAAATAAAGTTAGTTTCTTTTGACAAGTGGCTCCTGAATTGTGCACAGCCAGACTGCGGCATTGGGTGGCTCGCACGGGGAGCGACTGAGGGTAAGTAAACCGCTCGCCCCTGAGGGCAGGGTGAGAGGATGGGGAGCCATTTTAAGATTCCTCTTTTGTTTTGCTTCATTTTTGTTTTAAGTTGCCTGTCCCTGGAGATGAGTGAGACGGAAGAAAAACCGCTCACTTCTGAGGAAAAACTATTTACGTCTGAGGAACAGATAGGGAGAAAGGACGGATGTACATGTAAGGAGGATAGAAAGGTTATAATGATTTTGTGTGGTTCCATTTTTATTTCATTCTGTCTCGGTTTTGTTTGGCGTCATCTTGTTGGGTTGTATTATAGTAGAAATATGGGATCAGAAATTAGTAAAAAACAAACCGAAAGAGTGTTAAGTAAATTGTTAGAGGAAGAAGGCATCCCAGTAAAATCAAGAGCAGTCAGGGCATACGTTGATACAATGCAAAAATGTAGCCCATGGCTTTTTAAGGAGGAGTTATTAAATATATCACAATGGAACCATCATGGTGAAGATTTAAAAAGAATAGAAAAGAACAGCCCAGGAACTCTGCCAGCTGGCACATTGGCATTGTGGGCATTGGTATCTGGTTTTCTTAGTCCAAAACCTTCAATTCAGACAAAGGTAGAGGAAGGAGAAGACATATTGATTCAAGTAAATGAGGAGGTCTCTCAAGTTAGTCAGAAAGAGGAAAAGATTCAAGTAAAAGAGAAGGTCTTTCGAACTAATCAGACAGAGAAAGAAAGTTTAGAGCAGAAAAAGCCATCGGGGGGAAAGTTACAAAAGGAGACTGCTACTAAAACCTTTCTATCACCAGAGGGCTTAAGTGTCCAACCAACAGCACCACCTCTACAGGAGACTGCTACTAACACCTTTCTATCACCAGAGGGCGTAAGTGTCCAACTGACAAGGCCACGTCCATATGCTGAGAGGCCCCCAACCCCCGCAGTGGATAGTTCAGATCCTGAGACAGGATCTCAAGTATTAACATGCCCTGTATTTGAGGTAGGAGGGCAGCGAATTTACCATACTTTAAATTTCAAAACAGTGAAGCAGCTAAAAGAGGCTGTAATAACCTATGGTCCTCAAGCACCCTTCACTGTAAGCTTGGTCGAATCCATTACCAACTTGAACATGACGCCAGCAGATTGGGCTAATATGTGTAAAGCTGTGCTAAATGGAGGACAATACCTGTTATGGAAGGTTGCCAATGAGGAATTTTGCAAGGAGACGGCTAGGCGAAATGCAGCAGCTGGTTATCCTCAGAGAAATCTAGATATGTTGTTAGGAAAGGGACCTTATGAGGATCAGCAGCAACAAATTGCATATGATCCTGGTGTATATTTACAAATTGCTGTAGATGCAGTTAAGGCATGGAAGACTTTACAAGGACATGGAGGTTTACAAGGTCAATTATCTAAGATAATACAAGGAACTAATGAATCTTATGCTGAATTTGTAGATAGGCTTATTCAAACAGCCACCAGAGTTTTTGGGAATACAGAACAAGCAATGCCATTAATAAAACAACTGGCTTATGACCAAGCGAATCGTTGGTGCAGAGATATCATTAGACCATGGAAACATGAAGATTTAAACACATATATTAAATTATGTAGAGACATTAATGAACAAGAGCAAGTCATGGCAGCTGCAGTAAAACAGGCTTTAGATGCCAGAGACATTAATGAACAAGGGCAAATTGTGGCAGCTGCAGTAAAACAGGCTTTAGATTCCAGGCCAAGAACATGCTACAATTGTGAACAAACAGGACATTTTAAAAGGAATTGCCCCATAGGAGGAGGGTTTAACAAAACTAGGTATCAAAGGAGTAGAATACCGGGTATTTGCCCACTATGCCGTAGAGGGAGACATTGGGCTAATGAATGCCGTTCTCAAACCACCATAGAGGGTACTCCATTATCAAAAAACGAACAAGGACCAAGTGTTTATCCACGATATCGTGGAGAAAGGTACTGGGCTCCATTGCCAAAAAATGGACAGGGGGGCCCAATGCTCCGGGGCCCAAAACCACAAATATACGGAGCACTGGAGGAACCCAGCAACCCCATCAGGGTAGTGCCCAGGACACATTGTCCATCAGATCCCTCATCAGACAAACCAGAGGGAGCGCAGGGTTGGACATCTGCGCCTCCGCCAGATCAGTACTAACTCCAGAGATGGGAGTTCAAATCATTCCCACAGGGGTGAAAGGACCTCTTCCCAAAGGAACAGTAGGCTTATTATTGGGACGCAGCTCTTCTACTCTAAAAGGACTTATGATAAGTCCTGGGGTAATTGATCCCGATTATGAAGGTGAAATAAAAATTATAGCCAGTTCTCCAAATGGTATATCAGTAATTTCACCAGGAGATAGAATAGCACAGTTACTAATAATACCAAGCCTACATGATAAATTTTCCAGTCGTGCTACAGAAAGAGGTTCCAAGGGATTAGGCTCCACAGGTGTAGATTGGGCTATGCTGTCTTTAAATTTAGATTCTCGCCCCATGCTAAAACTAAATATTCAAGGACATGAATTTAATGGGCTACTGGATACAGGTGCAGACCTTAGCATCATCTCTCGTCAAGAATGGCCAAAACATTGGCCATTACAACAAGCCACTCAAACGCTTCGAGGCCTAGGAGTGGCGACTAATCCCCATAGAAGTGCAATGGTATTAGATTGGAAGGATCCTGAAGGATGTGAAGGAACTATACAGCCATATGTATTGGATTATCTTCCTATAAATTTATGGGGACGAGATGTCCTAGATCAATTAGGTTTGACATTAACAAATAACATCAACCAAAATGCACCCACTATTATGACTAGACAAGGTTTTAGGAAAGGAAAAAGATTAGGAAAACAAGAACAAGGTATAGCAGCACCAATACAAATAGATCAAGGAACAGACAGACATGGGTTGGATTTTCAGAAAGGGCCACTGAGACAATAAAAATTACTTGGAAATCAGAAAGACCAGTATGGGTTCCTCAGTGGCCCCTGACTAAAGAAAAGATACTAGCAGCCCATGATCTGGTCAAACAACAATTAGCAGAAGGACATATACAACCTTCTGTATCTCCCCATAATACTCCCATTTTTGTCATCAAAAAGAAATCTGGTAAATGGAGATTATTGCAAGATTTAAGAGCCATTAATAATGAGATGATTATTATGGGACCTGCTCAATCGGGGATTCCTCAATTGTCTGCTTTGCCAAAAACTTGGTATGTTTTAGTTATAGATATTAAAGATTGTTTTTTTTCAATTCCAATTCATCCTGAGGATAGTCCACGTTTTGCATTTACTATCCCTGCACTGAATCATGAAGGTCCTGATCAGAGATATGAATGGAAAGTACTCCCTCAAGGGATGGCTAACAGCCCAACTATGTGTCAAATTTATGTTAACAAAGTAATCCAGCCACTTAGAAATAAAAATCCTGAACTACAAATATTTCACTATATGGATGATGTATTATTAGCACACAAAGCTAAAAACACATTGCTAGACTGTTATGCCACACTTACAAACTTATTAAAAAATTATAATCTAGAGATAGCAATAGATAAAGTACAATTAAATTTTCCAATTAATTATTTAGGAGTTCTATTATCCTCAACCATGGTCCGTCCACCAAAAATTCAAATACGAGTAGATCAACTCAAATCACTTAATGACTTTCAAAAGTTATTAGGAGACATAAATTGGATAAGGCCTTATCTAGGTATACCAACAGGAGAGTTGGGACCTTTATTTGATATCCTAAAAGGTCCATCAGATCCAAATTCACCCCGAATGTTAACGCCTGAAGCAAGAAAGGCATTAAAAATCATTGAAACATATATGGAAAATATGCATTTGGATAGAATTGATATAAGTTTGCCTTTATTATTTATTGTACTACCAACAAAAAATATTCCTACAGGAGTATTTTGGCAAGAAGGCCCATTATTATGGATACATTTATCTTATTCTCCTAACACTATTCTTACTAGGTATCCTGAGGCTGTAGGACAATTAATACTCAAAGGAATAAAAGCAGCAAAGGGAGTGTTTGGAATTTCTCCCAATAAAATTATTACTCCATATACTATGAATCAAATTGATGAGTTAGCTAATGAGTTAAATACTTGGGCAATAATCATGTGCAAATCTAATGTTTCATTTGATAACCACTTACCATCTAATCCTTTATTGTCTTTTTGGTCATCGCATCCTGTAATTTTTCCAAAAATGACAAGAAAAACACCTATCGGGAATGCTCCAAATATATTCACTGATGGATCAAATAATGGTACAGCAGCAATAGTTACACCTGATCAAACTTTTACATTTTTAGTACCCAAACAATCAGCTCAAAAGGTAGAGCTTAAGGCAGTATTACAGGCTTTTGTGATGTTTAAAAATTCTGTATTTAATTTATTTTCCGATAGTCAGTATATAGTTAATGCTATAGTATCCCTTGAAGATGCTGGTAGGATTTCCCCTTCCTCTACTATTTTCTTTTTGCTTTCCACTATACAAAGTCTAATCTGGGACAGAAAAGATCCATTCTTTATAGGACATATCAGGGCACATACAGGATTGCCTGGAGCCCTTAGTTTGGGCAATGATTTAGCAGATAAAACTACACATGACATACATATTTTCTCTACACTAGAAGAAGCTATAAATTTTCATAAAAAGTTCCATGTCAATGCTAATACTTTACAAAAGCGTTTTAAAATAACTAAGGAACAAGCTAGACAAATAATAAAACAATGTCAAAATTGTGTGACCTTTTTACCACAAGTTAATCTTGGAGTCAATCCTAAAGGATTGATACCTAACCATATTTGGCAGATGGACGTCACACACTTGCCAGAATTTGGAAAATTAAAATATTTGCATGTTACAGTTGATACTTCTTCTGGATTTTTGATGGGCTCCCTTCATGCCGGAGAAAAAACTAAAGATGTTATAGCTCATTGCTTACAAAATTTTGCCACTGTGGACGTTCCAAAACAGTTAAAAACAGATAATGCCCCTGGTTATACTTCTACCTCTTTTAAACAATTTTGCTCATCATTTGGCATTACTCATATAACAGGAATCCCATACAATCCACAGGGACAAGGCATAGTTGAAAGAGCTCATCAAACTATTAAAATGTACTTATTAAAGCAAAAAGAAGGAATTGGGAAGGGGTATATATTCCCCAAAGATAAACTTAAAATAACCCTTTTTACTCTAAACTTTTTAAATTTGGATTCATCAGGGCTTAGTGCTGCGGAAAGGCATATGTGTCCAAAAAATGTACATAAGCCCAAGGTACTTTGGAAGGATATTCTAACAGGACAATGGAAAGGTCCTGACCCAGTAATTGTCTGGAGTCGGGGTTCTGTTTGTGTGTTTCCACAGGGAGAACAGCAGCCGATTTGGATTCCAGAGAGATTAACTAAGGTCCTGACCCAGTGATTGCCTGGAGTCGGGGGTCTGTTTATGTGTTTCCACAGGGAGAACAGCAGCTGATTTGGATTCCAGACAGATTAACTAAAGCGATTTCTACAGACCAAAAAGAAGATGTGATATCCAGAACTCCAGTTTGGTTATTCTTACATCTGCGACAGAACCAGAATGCTTTTTTCAATATCTATTTTATTATTGCCCTTTCCCATATTTTTTTTTTTTTTGAGCTCATACAGACCTAGGTTAATGTTTTGCTGATCAGTTCTATTTTTTGACTATAGAGTTTTTAAACATTGCAATGGAGATTTCACCTGTAAAAAGTTATAAGGCCTTTACTATTATGTTATGTGTCGTATGTATTATGTGTGCACACTTGTGTTTTGTGTTTGAATGTACGTATGTCCATATGTCATATATGATGAGCGTTCATGAAAAAATGGATCCAAATAATTTCTTTTTTTTATTCACGTGATTTAAATGGTTTAATTTAAATTGGGTAAACAGCTGTTGAAGATTGTTTTAAAATGTGAACAAAAAAGGAGGTTAACAGATCTGTTTGTTTACTTTCACCTTTCCTTTTTAACAGATCTGTTTGTTTACTTTCACCTTTCCTTTTCATTATATTTAATAATTCTCTTAAAGATAATGTAAATTGTTAAGAAAATTGTTTTCTTTTAATGCCTTCTGGAACGTTACATAATTTTTTCTTTAGCCATTATTGCCAAAATTCCTATCTTCATCCCAGTGCATGAAGACAAAGATAAAATCAATCTACAGCTTCTGCAATAGCCATCACTGAACTGCTTGCAGAACTTGCCTGGACTATGTATCACTTATATGCATTGTGAACTCACTTGTATGCATTGTGAACTATCTGTTGGTGCAGCAACTTCTGGTAGTGTTGGGGTATACATGCTGATGGTGTCATTGGGCTAATGAATGCCGTTCTCAAACCACCATAGAGGGTACTCCATTATCAAAAAACGAACAAGGACCAAGTGTTTATCCACGATATCGTGGAGAAAGGTACTGGGCTCCATTGCCAAAAAATGGACAGGGGGGCCCAATGCTCCGGGGCCCAAAACCACAAATATACGGAGCACTGGAGGAACCCAGCAACCCCATCAGGGTAGTGCCCAGGACACATTGTCCATCAGATCCCTCATCACCCATCCTATAGTAATTTGGTTTCACCACATCCTGACTACTACAGAATAGTTTTCTTTATTCTTTCATTTTCCCCTTCCCATTCCTTTATTGTACATTAAGTAACTGGTGTATGTGCGCAAGCACATTGCATTTTTTTTAACTAAATGACCAATGATATGTTTTGATTGACATCAAATGGAGATGGGATGGGGAAAAATACTGGTTCTGTGAAAATATCCCCTTTCTCCATTAGTGGCATGCTCATTTAGCTTTTTTCTTTCTATTCTAATAAGTTATTTTGCTCTCACTGTTTTAACAACAACAACAAAAAAAAAAAAATCTGAACAACATAAAAATCCTTGCATACCTTGTTTGATTAGAGAATTTTAATGTTTTTCATTTATCATTGTAGAACCAAAGACAATTTTATAACTTTTTTGTACATAGCTGTTACATGTAGGGCAATCTGTCTTTAAGTAGGGGTAAATTACTCTTAAAAAGATTCCTAGATAGTTTTCCCTTCAAGTCAAGCATCTTGTTGTTTAAATAAACTTCTTGTTTAAAAATGAAAAAAAAATCCATATATGTCTGTCTTCAAAACCTAGTCTTTGGTACATATCAGACAGGTTGGGCTGGTACAACCAACTTTTTCTTGTGATCCATCACAATGATTAAATCAATCCTCTGCTGCTCCCCATCCTATAGTAATCATTATGAAATGGTTTGACATCTGTACCAGAATTGTGCCATCTCAGCTCTAACCTCACATCAGACCACATCTCCCCTCTCACCACCATCATCATCTTTGCTAACTTGTGCTAATCTGAGTAAAACATTGGAGGAAACTTAGTCACTGAATTCTCAAAGTGCTCTATGCCAGACATGTTCTAAGTGCCCAATATACATAATTCTCACCCTCGATTTATTAGGTATATACATTCATAGTCCCAGTTTTACTAAGGAGTAAGCTAAAGTGTAGAAGTATTAAATATTTGCCCAAGGTCACACAGCTAGTGAGTGGTATAGCCAAGGTTTGAACTTGGGCAAATCTACTTCACATTCTTAATTACAACACTGTACTCTAACCCCAGGTGCAATGTGAGAACTCAGCAACAAAGCAGAATGGAAAAGGCCTGAACTGATGATAAAGCCAACAGTAACATAGCTTTTATCTACATAATGCTTTGCACTTTACATAAGCCAATTTCCACATTGGTAGACTCAGGCCATTCTCATGATAACTATGTGAGGAAGTCAGCACTGATATTATTATCCTCAGTTTTCAAAGAGACAGTATTGAAAAGAGATATAAAATCCAGGTCCTGAAGTTTCAAATTCTGGCTATGTTCTTTCTTAGCTATGTTTCACTGGACAAATCTTTTCTGACATCAAGTTCCTCATATGTAGAAATATCTTCATAATGTTATGGGGAGGAATTAATGCAGTAATGTATATACAGTATTTCTCATAGTTCCTGGCCCAAAAGAACACATCAATAAACAATCACTATTATTATTAGATGAGAAAAATAAGACCCTGAGAAAGGAAGAACCCATATGTAGCACTCAGGGAAGTATGAGCAGAGCAGAGGCTAGACTCTAGACCTCTTTTCTTAATCCAGTGTTCTAAGGCTCTTACCCTAAAGCTGTCATTTTTCGTTTTCCCAGATAAGCCAGAGGTCTGCTGCAGGAATTTTAAGGATTGGAATGCTCATTTGTCTTACACAACCATTCTCTGTCACTGACAACTAAAATTCAGCAACTGGTATGAGGTTTGCAGGTAACAGGCCCTCAGTAAATATTTACTTAGTGAATAAGATACCTAAGTCATTAACATGTTATTATTGGAACATGGGGAGAGAGACATATAAAATTATAGTCTGCCTTTAGGAAGCTCAGTCATGCCTTTTGGACAGAACCATCATAATCTAGTAAGTTCCCCAAATGACTAACACAAAGGGAAAGAGGAGAGACACCTTATTTTGTTTGTTAGGCCTTTTAGAAAACATAGAATTGTTCCTTTGGCCGCATATATTTGAATCTACAAGAAGAATGATATTGTAGACAGTAAGTAATGAGACAGTAAGTGAATGTGCACTGTTCAAAAAGGAATGTCCCACAAATGTTACACTGGCAAAACTGAAAGGGTCTACAATGTTACCCATTTTGATAATGGCATTGTTGAAAACAAAGTTAAATGCAAGATTCCTGCCAAGAAAATTAATGTGCCTTTGGAGCATATTAAGCATTAATACCTGAGATAGCTTCCTGAAATATGTGAAAGAAACTGATCAGAAAAAGAAGGAAACCAAAGAGAAAGGAATTTGTGTGCAGTGGAAGCACCAGGCTGCTCTGCCACAGAAGAGTGCTTTGTAAGAGCCAATGGAAAGGAGCCTGAGTTTATGGAACTTATTCCTATGAATTCATAGCATAATATATATAATATATATATATAATATATATATATATATATATATTAAAAATACCTTAGACTGTTAAAAAAGGAAAAAACCTCAGTCCTACAAGAGATATGAACTCCCAAGTAAATGAATGTCCAACAATATGGTAAGTAATGTTCTAGAAGGCCAAAAAGAGCTCTAGAATACCTTGGAGGGAGAAAAAGTCCCTTTCTGATAATTTATTGTTTAATCCCACCATTCTCTGGAAGCAGAAAAAGAGGATGACAAAACTATTTCAAAGAAAATAAAGAGCTTGAGGTGAAATGACAACCAAACCTCAAGTCCTGACTTTAAATCCAATGTGTTTTCAACTATTCCTTTAGGAATTCTATATGGGAAACAGCTTTCTTTCAAAAGAGAGTAAGCAGAAAGTGACCAGTATTGCTTAATTCAAAAGTACTAAGGTTAGCTTTTTTATTAATAATTCAACTAAGAAGTTGGAGACATTGGATGGCACTGATCCAACGTAACTTTTGAAATCTCCTAGCTGGGTCAAAAGCTAGAAAATAATCTATACAAGACAAGCAGGTGATGAGCTGGAGGCACAGTGAAATCCTTCATGCCTTTGATAGGCCCAAGCTCTAATAATAACTTGGGGTGTCAAAATGGATTTTAACTCCAAAATTATATGGACCTCTAGAATCAAGACCATATTTATTAGGCAGTCTGAGCTCACAGGCCATTGACAATGGTTAAGTACTTTTCATGGTGAGTATATAGTCAGGAATACAAGGAATTTGTCAACTATAATCCATGATTATTTAGCATAACTGCAGAGATATATGTATCCCTCAACCTGCTACAGGAAGGAAACAGAAAAAAATGGTTATCATAATTATTAGTTAGCAGCAGTATCCCATTCAGTTATACCATAGAAATTATCACTCAGCATGAAACTTCAAGAAGGAACTTGTTTTGTGTCCCTCCTATATAGAAATATAGGAGATTTAAGCACCTCTACCTTGACCCTCAGACCCAACACAGTCTCTCTTGTGCCTGCCTCTCTCTCTCTCTCTCTCTCTCACACACACACACACACACACACACACACACACACATTTCCTTTGGCTCAGGATGATATCTCTGCTAATTCAATGCAATAAACTCTAGCTTAACCATTTACTAGCTGTGTAACATAAGCAAGTTTTTAACCACTCAGTATTTGTTTTTGTTTTTTTATTCATAAAATATCAGTAACAATAAGAATGCTTGGCACATAATAGGGGTGTTCAATAATTGGAAACTGAGTCAGAGGTTGCAGTGTCTGCTGGATGGTAAAGAATGTGCCTTAGAGTAGAGTGATTCGGGTTGGGAAGTGTTGGCTTTTCCAGAGATTTGAAAGACTGAGATGATGGGCTGGCTGACTCCTTAAGAATTCTGCTTGCGTTAGGCAGCAACAGCAATCTTGATGCAGGCTATTATATAAGTTACAAGACAAAGCAACTCTCCTCTGGTATTAGAACTTGGATATCTAGACTGCTGTAACAGCATGATTTCCAATTTCTGCCTCCTTTCTGTCTACCCATGACCTCTGCCAATTCCAGAACCTTTCACTTACTGGTCATGCCCACCAACCCCATAAAAGTCTGAACCCACTTTGTCACTCACCCCAATCTTGTCTCTCCCAATTAAAACAATACATCTCTTCCTCAATTCCCTCCTCCTATTGATGGCTGACAAGTATGAGCTGTTGTAACAATGGATTCCCCAGGCAGGGCTTCTTAAGAAAGCAGAGTATTGAAGATTATGTATACAGAGTGTTGGAATAATTTAGTTATATAAAACTGTATAAAATAAACTGTTCTGCTCTAAACACAGCAGTACTGATTTTTTTTTTTTTTGTCTTGTCACTTCTGGCCATGTGATGAGAAGACTCATGCCCCACCTCCAAATGACAGGTCAGTAAGTCCCCACTGCATTCTCTCTCTCCTGGGGCCAATGTGTGGGCAGAATTTTCAGCAGGGTCAGCTCTTTCAGCAGACTGCAGTAAGAGCAGCCTGGCATAGCAGGAGCAGCAGCTATTCAAAGGCCCTTAACAAACCCAGCACTCCATAACTCCAACTGGTCACAGGAGACAGGAGAGAGAGATAAACAGACCAACAGGTATTAACAGTATCTTGGGAAAGGAGAGACTCAGAAAAGGAGTCATAAGCAGAATCACCATGGTCTAGAAAAGGGTTGTTTTAGTTTATTTTTTCATTGGCATGATCAAAACACCTAACAAGAATAAATTGTTTAGAGGAAGAAAATTTTATTTGAGGCTCATGGTTTCAGAGGTCTCAGTCCATAGATGACCAGTTCGATTTCTCCTGGCCCATGATGAGGCAGCACATAATGGGGGAAGGGCCCAGAAAACAAAGCTGCTCAGCTCATGGTGGGGTCAGGACACAGGGGAAAGGCATGAAAGAAGAAAACTGTTCCTCTCATGGCAACAAGGAAGTAGGAGTGTAGCACAGGGAGGATGCACCCTTCTAGAGTATGCCCCCAGTGACCCACCTACTCCAACCATACCCCTCCTGCCTATAAGTCACACTCATTCAAATGAAGATGGACTGATTAGGTTACAATTCTCACAATCCAATCACTTTGACTCTAAACATTCCTGAATTAACAGGAGCTGTTGGGAGGCATCTCATATCCAAACCATACCAAAGTATAATGAAAAATAAAGCAAAGAGAGAAAAGTCAGGTAGAAGGGTGGCAGGAGCTCACAAGTGAACAAGAGAAAGAAGGACAGTACAAAGACTGGCCAGGAGAATGTGGGAACAAGTGAAAAGTCAATAAAGGAAAATGGAAAAGAAAAAGAGACAAAAAAGGCAGAAAGACTTTGAAGTAAGGAAAAATGAGAGGCAAAAAAGAGAAAAATCTAAAAATAAAGGCAGTTTAATGTGCTGGTGGAATAAGACCAGAGATCACCAGGATCCTAACTAATTTGCTTCTTACTTTGTATAAGCAATCCTTGTTACCTGCATAATAGTATTATACTTGACAACTGCCAAGGCTAGTGCCTTGATAAGCAAATATAAGAAGCAAATATGGAAAATATTTTTCTGATATTAATGACACACCTGATGACATTTAAAAGCCAAGGTAATTAGGGCAAGTTGAGGAGGGAGATGAAAAGAGAAAAGCCATGAAGAGGCTTAGCAAGTTTAGAACGTTTACTCAAAGTAAGGAAATAGAAAGAGATGTACACATGTACACTTTCAAACAAATTTCTTAGGGGTTTTAATAGCCTAGCCATATAGGTGATTATTTTTTTTTCTGTGCCTCCACCTCCAAAGTCTGCATCCTTTTTGCTTTACCTACAACTCCAGCCTCTATTGAGGCCCTCCTAAATCATCCCTAGGGAGATTGGAAACATCCCTCCTAGCTTTCCTGGTTCCAGCCCTGCCTGTTCATATAAACCCTTATTCCCAATATTTTTATGGGCCACCGCTGAACTGTCAGATAATTATCAAGGTATGCTGGAGTTGGGGTTGCCAGGCTAAGGATTGGAGACCATCTTTCTGTCTATCACTATGTCAGAGGTGGCAGATTCTGCTCCAAGTTGCACAATGTTGTCTGAAGGGGCTTATTTTCTCTAAATAAAGATTCCTGCAAAAGAAAGAGGGAGAGGGGAGAGGGCAAGGGAGAGGATTTTACATGTTTCCCATCCATTATTTTTCTATCAAGCTAATAACATCACTGTTCTGGTAAAAAATATAATGCATTAAATTAGTTTGACCTGAATGGTCTTAAATTACATATTTCTTTTTAAAATCAGAAGATAATTAATATGTCCAATGACTACCTAAGTATAGCTATGGTCTAGCTGATTAAAAAACATAATTCAGGGTCAGGCAGACCTTCCAATATTTCACCTGCCCTGGCTCTTGAATGCTCTGTTACATAACATGTTCCTAATCAGAAGTTAGTGTTCCTGCTTCCTCAGCTAGGCTCGAGTTTCTAAAAGGTAACCTGCCTTCTTTATCTTGAAGTAGACTAAGAGATTCAGAGGAGTTATGAATAACGTAACAAATATCTATTTCTGAATTAAATAACTTCTCTGCCTAGTTAAATTCTGTAGGTTCAGTCATCACATGAAACAGTGAAACTCTTCTCTTAGCCGGGGACAGGGAAGGGGGACAATGAAGGAATGAACACCTATTGAGCACCTATGTACTGGGCACTGTGCCAATCCTTTTCATATGCCTGTTTTCCTCCAATTCTAGAGAAAATCCTAGGCAATAGATGCTATCTTCATTTGACAAACAGAAAACCAAGGTTCGAAGAAATTGAGTGACTTGCCTATTCGCACACTATTCATAAGTATCAGGGCCTAGATTTTTAGGCAAGTCTTCTCAATTAGAGTAGACTCTTATCTATCCTTTTGTCTCTATGTTCTGCCAAAGTCCAATTGTCTTTCACCCTATTCAACTCTTCTAAACATCGATGTCAGTAGGTTCCTTCTACTTCTTGAAAGTTTCTCTTCCTATTGTTTCTGTGACACTATTATGTCTTGGTTTTATTCCTATGACTTTGACCAATACTTCTCAGTTTTCTCTGCCTGACACTCTCCTACTTTTTATTCTAAGTCTTCATATTCTCATTTGGCAATATAATTGAATCCAATATAACACTCTCCTGTTTCTAAAGGTCTAGACTCAAATCATTACTGCCTCCTGAGCCTCTCCACATGGATATGATTTGGCCACCTCAAACCAAACATGTTAAATACTCAAGTCAACAGCCTCACCCCTGATTCCTCATCTCTCCCACACTTGCTACCACCTCCAGAGTGACAATTCCAGTATTCAATTACATCCCAATGAATATACTATCTAAACAAAAAAGAATAAATAAGGGTTTTCCTTGAAGAATATATGAGCATATTCAATGAATAACTATGGTTTTCGTTGTGGAGACACACACACAATTACACACATGCACATTAAAAATTTACCTTTCCAATTATTTTATGTGTACAACTCAGTGGCATTGAACATATACACAATGCTGTGCAATCATTACCCATATTCATTTCCAGAACTTTTTCACTGTCTCAAATATTCTGCATTCATTAAATAATAACTTCCTATTTTCCCAACATCTCTAGGCCCTGGACCTCTATTTACTTTCTGTTCCTATGAATTTGCCTACTCTAAGTACCTCATGTAAATGGGATCATATCTCATATCCTATATGTCCTTCTGTGTCTGACCTATTTCACTGAGCACAATGTTTTTAAGGTTCACACATGTTGTAGCATGTATCATAATTTCATTTTTCTGTGGCTGGATAATACTCCATTATATATTTATATACCTCATTCTTTTATTCATTCATCTGCTGATGAACACATGGGTTATTTCTATCTTTTAACTATTGTGAATAGTACTGCCATGAACATAGGTATACAAGTATCTGTGTCTCTGCATTTAATATTTTGGGGGTATATACCAACAACGTAATGGTTGGATCATATGGTAATTCTATATTTGATTTTTGAGAAATTTTCAAACTGTTTCTCATCATAGATTTACCACTTACCATTTTCATTAGCAAAGCCCAGGGGTTCCAATTTCCCCACAAATTCCCCAACAGTTTTTCTTTTTAATTATGGATGTGAAGTGGTATCTCACTATGGGTTTGATTTGCATTTCCCTAATGATACCAAGCATTTTTTCAGTGCTTATTGGCTACTGGTATATCTTTGGAGAAATCTCTATTCAACTCCCTTGACCATTTTTAAAATTATGTCATTTAGTTTTTTTAGTTGAGTTGTAAAAGGTCTTTATATATTGTGAATATTAATCCCTTACCAGATGTATGACTTGCAAATGTTTACTCCAATTATGTGAGTTGTTTTTACACTTTACTGATAATGTCCTTTGATGCACAAAAGGCTTTAAGTTGATAAAATCCAAATTACCTATTTTATCTTTTTTGTATGTGCTTTTGGTGTCATATACAAGAAAACAGACAAAAACAATACAATGTCATGAAGATTCCCCCCTGCTCTCTTTTATGAATTTTCTAGTTTTAGCTAAAGCATTATATTTAATAGCAAAAAAAGTGAAGAATTGGGGATGGGACTCAGTGAAAAAGTGTTTGCCTAGCAAACATGAGGCCCTGGGATCTATCCCTAGGACCACACAAAAAAGTGAAAACGGCCATCAATTAATTCTGGAAAAATAAATGATGACCTGTCCATATTATAGAACTCTATTTTGGAGTTAAAAAGAAAGAGGTAGGTCAATTAATACTGACATGGGAAACAATCAAAACAAACTATTAAATAGTAATGCAAATTTTATCTTTTTAACACAAAACAGTTTAAAAAAACACCAAAACACACTATTGATTTGTGTATTTGTATATAAGAATCCATACACAGACACACATATCCCCATAACATCCAATGACTCAGAAACTGAGAGAATGTGCTCATAGGTGCTTTCCATATAGAGTTTTTTCTACTTTCTGTAAAGAAATCAATGTGAACCAGAGCTTCTTAAAATGCAAAGAATATTGATTAAAATAGTTTCTTCCCAGCTACAAAGATAATACAAATTCTGATACAATATCTAATCTCCAATCCCGTTTAATCCTTCCCATACCCCTGAGCTTGTGGAGGTAAAGAGGCAGAGAAAGATTTGTATAAAAGCTACAGAGGTGTAGCAGCTCAGGAGGTTGAAGCAGGAGGATCCCAAGTTCAAAACCAGCCTTAGAAACTTAGTTGAGGCCCTAAGCAACTTAGCAAGACCCTGTCTCAAAATGAAAAATAAAAAAAGCCTGGGAATGAAATAAACCACAGAGGTGGCTATATTTTCCCTTGCATGATTATTCTCTAGTAAGTGTATAAAGACTCTAGTTTATACTATGTGCCCTACTGTTTTGAATTTTCTAGATTTGCCCTGAGGAAAGGTTGAAATTTCTTTTCCTATTTAGGCAGTTAGTACTATCTTCATATAATGTTGAGAAGGAAGAATACCTGAACCTGTATACTTGGAGCCAATTTTAGTAGGTCAAATACAGTAAACGGATAACAGTTTTATGAAACAAAACAAAGAAAGAAAAGATTTCTGAAACTTCAAGTAACAATGCATTTTAGACACCTGGTTTGGTATGACAATTTTAGTAAAGTCCATCAGGGATGCTCCCATAAGATTATAATGAGGTAAATGGAGTGAAAGAATAATATAATACTAAAGAAAACAAGATTGGGTATAAAAAAATTAATGTCAAATTTAAAATACAAGAAAGAGATCAAATGGGGGTTAAATGCTTAGGACAGTTCTTGGCACATATAAATATTTGATAATATTTAAGTATTTCACTGTATTATTATCAATGTTGTATTATGGTGTATACCTAATCCTACTGAGTCAGTAATTATTTCTACCAACAAAACATGCAAACTATTACCAAATATTCAAGATCCACTGCTTTTAAATATGCGAAATAAAAAAATATTCTCATAGATTTCTTTTGGGTAGGTGTTATATATTTTGTTTTACTTGTCACTGTTTTGGAAGTGGGAGCCCATTTTAAGCTAATTCAATTGTTCTTTAAAAAACTAGTCTAGACGTCTCTGAAAAGATTCTGACCTTATACGAATAGCTTTAACTTCTTTTTATTTCAGTTTTCTTTTCTGTAAAATGATGTTGTTAATAGTCTTTACTCTATATATGAGGACTAAATCAGTTAATTGATATAAAACACTTAGAACAGTGTCTAGATCACAGTATATTTTAATTGGCTAAGTCATTATGATTATCTTCAATATTATTTGTTTTCTGATAATGCAGGACATCCCAGGTACACATTATTTTTTCTTAACTCTAAATTAAGTGCCTGCTACCTTTCAATAATTTATTTGAGAATAGAGTAATAACCCATTGATGAATGCCATTCCTTGGTGTTACCTAGGAATGTTCACTGGATTATTTTGCCCAAGATTGGTAGCAGTTAGGAGGTCACTGGAGACTAGTCCCACCAGTTCTGTGATATAATGAATCATTTTATTAGGTAAAACATGCACATGATATAAAGTTCAAAAACGTACAAAAGTGTCCCCACCTCTGTCCCTGCCCCATTACCACCTACATTCCCTGCTGAGACCTAACCAATGTGGCCAGTTTTTTGAATGTATTACAGAAATCTCTGAAAGTCATGAGCTTATTTATCTTGATATTTTAAATTACAAGAAAGAGATCAAAACAAAGAGGAGACTCAGTAAAGGAAACTAACTTAAGATCATGTGGGAAAGGGTCTGAGTTTGGGAGTAAGAGAATATACTGAGTTGCTATTGGAAGGCTATTTCTCTCACTGACAAAACCAAAAATGAAATGAAAATTTCATGAAATGAAAATGAAAACAGAATTAAACCTCAACAAATAAAGTATTAGAATTAATCCATGCTGTCTGTTCTACATCCCCAGTGGACACTACAGGGTAATCCAGGACCCAGGACTGCAATATTTATTAATCTCTAATGGATTTGGGAAAGTAACATAGGTTACTATGTTATTTTAGCCACTTATTAGACTGACAATTCTAATATCATGGCTTCCACCACCTACTCCTTGAGCAAATCAAGGATTGATGTTCTTCTTTGCCTTTACTTAGACTGTGATCTATAACTGTAATGCATGTTACTAGCCCTGCTCTGTCAACCCCATTTTCAATGGCTTGAAAACTCCTTCCCATCCTTCAAAATCCAATTTGAATGGCATTGCCAATGGTAGCTTACACAAATGAATTGGTGGGTTCCTTTGCTGTACTCTATTACGTGTTTCTTAATGTGTCTACATACCACTGCTATCCTTAATTATAAACAATTTGAGGGAAAATGCCTGACTCATCTCTAGTGCCTAACACAGTGCCAAGATGGAGAAAGATGAGAGAAAATGACAAATTTTCATCATCATCATTGCCATGGTATCACCATCCTGAAGGACCAGCCTAAATGTATCTAGTTACTGGGCTAACAGCTTAACAACTTCATAAAAGCATTACATTTATGGAATATGGTAGATATGGGTTTAAATTCCAACTTTACGAATTACCAGCTTTGTGACCTTAAACAA
Organism: Callospermophilus lateralis; assembly: GCF_048772815.1. Classification (NCBI taxonomy): domain Eukaryota; kingdom Metazoa; phylum Chordata; class Mammalia; order Rodentia; family Sciuridae; genus Callospermophilus; species Callospermophilus lateralis. The sequence continues at coordinate 57,770,168 of NC_135325.1, read as the reverse complement.
GTCACTTTACTTCTCTGAGCATTAGTTTCCTCATCTATACAAAGATAAATAATTGGATTTTCCTCATGGAGTTTCTATAAGGATGAAATGTGATCATACAGAACACATAGTGTACACCAAACACTTAAACAGTAGTCTTTACTATTAGGGCAGTGTTATTGTGAGTCCCTGTGAAGATCCTGACTGCTTGGACTCAGCAGTTTGCCCATAATACTCATTCTCCTAGCCACCATACAGCAGAAATGTTGTGTCAAGCCATTTCTGGGCTCTTGAATAGGACCACAGACTAGAAACATGCCAGAGTATGAATTTCTGTCATGGATCCAAGAGAAACTTCCATGAGAAGAGTGGTTCATTGCTCAGGATGAGAATTAGTTTGCTCCCAAATCCTAGGAGACCTCCAGTATAATATTCTATTTGTCATGGCATCAATGAAAACCCAGTGTAGAAATGTGAGTCTGACAAAGTGAGTCCAAGATGGATAAAGTCAACTCTCTCCTTCCCTCTTAACCTGGCTTCTGACCCTAGCTCTGTCACTTGCTGGGTAAGTGACTTCCCTTCCTGGACCTCAGTTTTCCTAGCTGTAAAACAAAGCTATTGGATCAGGTGGTCTGTCCAGGCTTATCAGTTTGGATACTCCAAAGTTCTCTTTTCCTTCCCTTCCTACATGCTCCTCTACCCTTGGCAAACAATAAGTTCTCAAAAGAAAGAGTGGGGACTCACTGACCAAAAAAATAAAAGGATGCACTCTCTACAATAGGAGGTGGCCTGGGCTGGGGATGTGGCTCAAGCGGTAGCGTGCTCGCCTGGCATGTGTGCTGCCCGGGTTCGATCCTCAGCACCACATACAAACAAAAGATGTTGTGTCTACCGAAAACTAAAAAATAAAGAAAGAAAGAAAAATGGGAGGTGGCCAGATTTAAGTTAAGAAGCAAAGCCCTGGTTTTTGACATTTAAGGCACTAAATGTGGGTGAAGAAAGAGTGATATAAAGGGAAGAGACCCTCCCAAGGGAGGTGATAGTTTTAGAAGTCACCATGCCCCTGACAAGTAGCCAGGCCTGGCCCAGGATTTTGGTCAATCCAACTCACTTCATACAGTCCCACGAGAAAAAAGGAAAAGCCAAGGGAAACATGAAACCTGCCCTTCAGTTGTACAACTTCCCCTCTATGCTATTTAGAGTCCAAGTGATGAGAAAGACTGTCACATCCACTCCCAAATGTCTAGGCAAAACCTTTAGTCCCTGTTATAATTTAGATGTGGTGTCCCCCAGAAACTCATGTATGAGACAATGCAAAAAGGTTTGAAGGGAAAAGCATGAAGTTATAGTCTTAACCTAATTAGTGAATTGATCTGTGATGGGATTAACTGAGTGTTGACTGGAGGCAGGTGGGGTGTGGCTGGAGGAGGTGGTTAATTGGGGGCATGGCTATGGGGTATATATTTTGCATCTGGAAAGTAGAGACATCTCTCTCTCTACTTTCTGATCGCCATGAGGGCTGCTTCCCTCTGCTACACTCTTCTGCCATGATGCTTAGCCTTACCTTGAGCCCCAAGGAATGGAGTTTTCTGTCTATGGATTGAGACCTCTGAAACTGTTAGCCCTTAAATAAACTTTTCCTCCTCTACAATTGTTTTTGGTCTGGTCCTTTAGTCAAAGCAGCAAAAAAGCTGACTAAAACAGTCCCTATGGACTGGAAGGAACATGTCAAAGTAGGAAATGGAATTAGCATTTGTTGAATCCCTGCTGTTTTCATGTAAGTACATGCAACTCTTGGAACACCTTGAGAAAAGTAGGGTGGAAATTGCCTGCCTACCTGTAAAAATGCAAACAGGATTTGTGTTTCAGAAGCTATGGATATCTTATTTTCTCAAGAGAGCCTTGTCAAGAAAATAAGTATCTAAATGTGATTCCCCTGCTGACAGAGACAGGCTCTAAATGTCTATATAGAGCACAATGACAAGGACGAGCTTGAGTAGAATCAACTAAGTGGCAGAGTTGAGAGATAAGGAGCCATGATGCAGATAAGTGAAAGAAAGAAGCTTCTCTTCAGAAACAAAGCTGCAGAGAAAGAGGTTAAGTGATAAATTGAGGCATTGACAGGGAAGATAGGGGCATAGAAGGTACACAAGGGTTTAGGGAGAAGCGGCACCTTGAAGGAGAAAGATCATAGCTAAATGATGGGGAACTTGGAGGGGACCAGGCGATAAGAAAGAAAAGGACAGAGTTTGGGGGTTACAGAAGAGGGAAAAAAAGAGGTAACTTGGGCTATAGGAAAAGAAGGAATTCATACACAAAACTGATGGCTCAATAATGGGAAAGAAAAAAATCTAAATGTCAGGCAGAAGAGACAGTGGCTTAGAAGGTAGTTAAAATAAGCAAGGTATTAAGGAATTAAAGGGCTGGATATGGGCTAATGATGAAGGGATTCCTAAATGAGGTGACCAGAAGTACATGAAGGGTAAAATGCCCTGTGGGAGCTTGATCTGGGGAGCCTGTTAATTAAGGTGCAAATCTAGATTATACCTGGAAGGCATAGAACTATAAACTTTTTTAAACTGTAAACTTTTTTAGAAAAATAAAAGAAGAAAATCTTGAGAATATAGTTTGTTAAGGAGTTACACATGCTGATAAAAGCACCATACATAAAAAGAAAAATCAACAAAGTGAACCCTATCGAAATGTAAACATTTTGCTCTGTGAAAACCCATGTGAAGTTGATGAAAAGGCAAGCCACAGACCAGGGAGAAAATACTTTGAAATGTCATATCTGACAAAATACCAACATCTAAAATATATAAAAATTCTCAATAGTTAATAGTAAAAAAACAATCCAGGGCTGGGGTTCTGGCTCAGCAGTAGAGTGCTCGCCTTGCACGTATGAGACCCTGGGTTCGGTCCTCAGCACCACATAAAAATAAACAAACAAAATAAAGATATTGTGCCCATTTATAACTAAAAATTTTTTAAAAATCCAGTACGAAAATAGGAAAAAAGATATGAATAGACTAAATTAGCTTTCCTCTGCTGAGACAAAATACCTGAGAGTATCAATTTAAAGGAGGAAAGATTTATTTTAGTTCATGGTGTCAGAGATTTCAGTCCATGGGTGGTGGTTCCCATTGCTATGGGCCTGTGATGAGATAGTACATCATGATAGAAGGTTATGGCAAGAAAGTTTCTCACCTCTGCGTAATCAGAAAGCAGAGAAAGAGAATTAGGAAAAGGGAGGGGGCAAATAAACTCTTCAAAGGCATGCCCTCTCCCCAAACCCCAGCCCTGTGACCTTCTTCCTCCAAATAAGCCCCATATATTAATGTTTCCACTACCTCCCATCTGTGCCATCAGCAGGGAACCAAGCCTTTATCACACAGCCTTCAGAGAAGGCATACATTTCTCCAAAGTTGATGTCCAGATGACCAATAAGTGCATGAAAGGATATTCAACACCATCAGACATTAGATAAATTCAAATTAAAATCACAATGAGATGTCACTATTATAATCTATTATATTCTATTATATATATAATATATATGATATATATTAATATATAATTAAAATATAATATTATTAATTATAATTATCAATATTTAATAATATAGATTCTATTATTTATATAATCTATTATATTCTAACATCTATTTTAGTGGTTAGAATAAAAAATAGTGACAATATCAAATATTGGTATAAATGCTTAAAACTGGATTACTCATGCAATGAAACATGACACATAATTTGCTGATGGGAAAGTAAATGGCATACCACCTTGGGAAACAGTTTGGCAATTTCTTACAAAATCAAAATTAAGCATGCAATTATCACACCACTTGGCAAATGTAATCTTAGAAGTTTACTTCTGAAAAATCAAAACTTATGTTCATCCAATAACCTATTCATAAATTTATATAACAGCTTTATTCATAATAGCCTTAAACTGGACATACCCCTAATGTCCTTCAATAGGTGAATGGTTTACTGTGGGACAGTAATACCAATGGAAAACCGTATAAGGCATAAAATGGAATGGGCTATTGATACATGCAACAACTTAGATGGACATCAAGGGAGTTAGGATGAGTTAAACGAAAAAGCCAGCCTCCAAAGATCATATACTGTATAATTCCTTTTATGTAACATTCTTACAAAAGCAAAATTTTAGAAATCAAGAGTGGATTAATGTTATACAAGGGTTGGAGGAGATGGTGAGAGACAGGTGAGGATGGCTATAAAAGGGCAACAAAATAAATACTTTTGGTGGTGCAATTGTTCAGAACCTTCACTGAGGTGGAAGATACATGAATCTATATGTAGGATAAAGCTGAAAAAAACTAAACACATGCAAAAAAGTTAGTAAAACTTGGGAAACTGAATAAGATTGGTGGGTTCTATTAATGTCAGTAACCTGACTGTGACACGGTATTATAATTTTACAAATTGTTATCATTGGGAAAATTGGGCAAAGTTGCTTGGGAATTCTCTATATTATTTCTTACAAATGCACATGAATCTACAATTATCTCATTTTATATTTTCAACTTAAAGAAAAAGAAAGAAATTATAATTGATATCATTATCCAAGTAGCAGTGGAACCCATACATGAGGATAAGTTTGAGTAGCCATGTACTTAGTGGGGAGTAGGTCTGCTAGGAGTGCAAAGAAGGGCTAACAGGATCCAACAGCTAGGTATGAGTTATATCACACCTGGATAGAGACAAAAAATTTGGACAGCAAGGTGTTAAATGGGAGTCTCTTTGGTGTTCAATCTTCATTGCCCATAGTCCCCAAACGGGCACCTGAGCCACACAGGCGACTGTAGGATTGACTTCAATCGGGCCATAACCAGGGACTATGAAAATATTCCCATAAAACTTATGAATGTGACACTCTGATCACACAAGTTAGCAACACTCAGACATGACAACTGAGATGCTCTACATATATTAAAATGGCTTGCCTGTCCCAGAGTACTGAAAGGCTTCTCTTTCTGCCTTTCAGCATGAATCTAAAAATCCAGAAACAAATTACCACAAACTAAGTGGCTTTGAATGAAACAAATTATCTTTTAGTTCTAAAGAAAAGAAATACAAAACGAGTCTTAACTAAAATCAAGGTGTGTTCCTTTAGGAACACTGGGCATACTACTGGTGGCTCTAGGGGAGGATCTGTCTCTTTGTCTTTTGCAATTCTTTTCAGATGCCTGAATTCCTTGTCTACAGGCACTTCTTCCATCTTCACAGTCAGCAGAGCAGTATCTTCCAACATCTCTGACTCTTCTGCCTCAGTCTATCACATCTTTCTTTATCTCTCCTGCCCCCCTTTCCTTTTTAAGGAGCCTTATGATTATGACAGCTGCACCTAGATAATCCTGAATAATCTCACAATCTCAAAATCCTTAAATTTAGTACATATACAATGTTACTTTTGCCATATAAGTTAACACATTTACATGTTCCAGAGGTGAAGACAAAGATTTCTTTGGGTGTCCATTATTCTTCCTACCACAGAGGTGAAATGAGGCACAATACTGAGACTTTTTTCAAAGCTGATTGTGATACATGGAAGAAGGGTAAAATGATGAACACCAGGTCCTGGTATGAGCAAAGGAGAGAGAATTTCAAGAGAAGAAGCTGATTTTCACCTTTCCCAGGCTTTCTAGTTTAAAGAATTATGGGCTTTAAATACTCAGGCTAGAGCATAGCATATGACAGGTGCTCAATCAATGGCCCTGTATCCTGACTTGGAAGCTCCTCCAAGGCTTCTCTAGTTTAAATAATTACTGGGCTTCCAGAGGTCTTCAAGATCTAGCTCAAAAATTATGCCCTCTCTATGAAATTTCCTATGATCCTTCTGTTCTTAGTAGTCAGATATAACTCATCATCTGGGGTTTTGCAGCACACTATAGACCATATAGACCTCTATTTAGGTACTCTAAAATTTTGCCTCTAAATCAACAGGCAATGAAGGGAGTTACTGTGCTGGCTGGGGTGACTGATCTGACTGTCACAGGGAAATTTGCAAACTCCACAATGGAAATATGGAGAAATATGTCTGAAATATAGGGGATCCCTTAAGGTATCTCTTTTTTAAATATCTTTTTGACAGAGAGAGAGAGAGAGAGAGAGAGAATTTCAATATTTATTTTTCAGTTTTTGGCGGACACAACATCTTTGTTGGTATGTGGTGCTGAGGATCGAACCCGGGCCGCACGCATGCCAGGTGAGCGCGCTACCACTTGAGCCACATCCCCAGCCCCCCTTAAGGTATCTCTTGACATTACCATACTCTGTGACTAAGGTCAATGGAAAATTCAATCTAGGCAGGAACACTGATGACACAGACCCTTCAGTAGAGCATGTTTGGGTGACCCTTCTGGGTCAAGAACCATGACTTGGCCAAGGTGCTTGTTGCAGGGAAAGGGAGTACTGTATAGGTAGTGGATGATGGTAGTTACAAATACCATCTAAAACTACATGACCAGTGACAGAGAACTGTATTTGTCATGAGTATCTCCTCAATTTGTTATAAAATATTTGAGTGTGAGTGTGTAGCAAATATCTTTGTGTTCTTCCCCCTCTTATCCCCCTATCATGTAATAGATGATGTACTAACTTTAGATCATGGCATTTAAGTATAGTCAACTTTATATCATAGTATATAAGGTATGAGAGATATCAAGGAGAAGAGTAAACATTATCCAAATCTTTGTATGCTCCTCTGGGTAAAGCGTTAATGCATTTTCAATTGTACACAGAACAGTTGAACCATGTTAGGTGGAAGTATGTTCACACTTTTGTCTTTATTTGGAGATATGTATGGGTACCAAATTGACAAGGTGTGGACTTGTGAGAGTTAATTTTACGTGTCAACTTAACTGGGTGTATTAGTCAGGGTTCTCTAAATGAAGAGAATCAGCAGGAAGTATAATTATAAAAAGGGGATTTATTAGGTTGGATTACATGACCAGAAGCTGGATAGTCCACAATGGCCATCTGCAGGCTGAGAGCTGGAAGAACCAGTAGCTGTGCAGTCCAAGAAACTGAAGCCCCAGAACAAGAGGCCCTACCCCTAACCATTATGTTGTTCTACACCCGTTACTATACATCAGCTACTTTGTGTAAAGAACAAGTACCAAACTTATGCAGAAACTTGGCTTTCTCAATCTTGGATTCCTAAGTGAGGCATATTTTTTCTACTGGGGAGAAATATAAGGGGGCTAACAATGCTGTGCCAAGCCATATTGGAGTCCAAGGCTAAAGGGAATTTTGGCAATACTGATCTCATTTTATTTAAAATTTTACTATGTTGTTAATGGTGGATTTTCACATTCATTAAATTTGATTTTTAAAGTATTATATTTAAATACTATTAATCCTGATTCTTGAGTGTTTTTTAGTACCCCCTTAAATTTTGCCTCTAAGTGCCTCACTTGACTCCACCTAGTCACAACATAGCCTGAGGGGGAAAGAAGGCGAAGAAAGTCCTAGATCACTTTGTTCTGTCCCACAGTGTTCTTTTTAAAAATATTTATTTATTTGTAGGTAAACACACAGTATCTTTATTTGTTTTTATGTGGTGCTGAGGATCGAACCCAGTGCCTCACATATGTGACGCAAGTACTTGACCACTGAGCTACAGCCCCAGTCCCCATATTGTTCTTGTTATGAAATTGTAGCACTTGTTTGCTGAGCAACCCAGACAATGTTGAGGCCTGGTTCTATAAGAACAACTACAGGGACTTCTTATTTAGCCACCAGAATACACCTTTTGAAAGGACAGAAAGAACCTGTAAGGGTATCCAGTTAAACTTTCTTATAATCAGATTAGTAAACTTGATTTCTTCACACAAAACTAAGCACTTCTATAGTCTCAGATTAAAGTCCTTAGTCCCTCTAAGACTCAAGCAGGGTAGGGAAGGAAATAGTACCCAAATTACCCAGGACCAGGACTATATTCCAGGACTCCTGACTCTCCGTTCAGAAATCTTTCTAGACTTTCTGGCAGAAGGGGACTTTGATTCCCTATTCCAGCCAAGTTGAAGATGAAAACCCCTATATTTCTGATTCCAGAACCTAATTTCTGAGCTCTATGCTAAGTGGTTGAAAAAGGAAAATATCTCCTTCAGGGAAGGCTCAGGCCTGTGGGAGAGATTTATCTAGTTCTAAAGACATAGTGAGATGCAGAAATGCTGGCAGTTTAACAGTTTTATGACAAATATACTCATAGCCTTGAGATCCCCACCATCTAAGGTCTCCATAATATGTAGCCAAGGATGGGACTGAGCCTCTACTGCTTCTGTCCTCTTAGGAAAAAAAAAAAAGTCATGCATTGTCTTTCAGGTCCCTGGGATAACATTTCTTTGCTATCTAAACAAGGAAATAAAAGCAATCCTCAAAATGAACATTTTTCAAACCATACATTCTTGAAATTCCCAAAACCTCAGGGCTTAACAAGATAATTACCACACTGGCACTTGCTTAAACTTTCCAACTAATTTAAGATCAAGGATATCAAGTCCAATAGGACTCCTGACCTTTAGGGATCCTTTGAGATTTTAACAGATATCTACCAACTCATGCTTCCATCTTTCCATTCTCCAAGCCCAGTGTGCTAATTCTTCACATATTTTCCTTCTCTTGGCCTGAAAAAAAGACATCCAGTGCTGTCCCTTTAACTTCTACCACCTATTTCAGAACACCTGATCATTGTTCTAAAAACACCTACTCTGGAATTCAGGATCTGGTCTCTTCCTTTGACTTCTCCAAACAGAACTAAGCACTTCTTAGTCCTGGATTGAAGCATTTTTCTTCAAATGTATCTCATTACTCTAATTCTTCATTAGTTTATGGGTCTCCTCTGATTAGACTATGAAAACTTTGAGAGCATAGACTTTTAAAATTTTGCATGCAGCATAGATTCTGAAATGGAATCACTGTTTTCTAAATGAATGAATGGATAAGTGAATGAACAAACAAATATTTTGTCTGACTTATAGAAAATTATTTCACTTCCCATAGGTTGCAAGATTCAAAACAGGGATCATTTTGCCTACACAGGTTTTGAAGACATACTAATTATTGCCAGTTTAAAAGTTCTGGCATAATTATAAAGATAAAGAAATGATCTGTGATTGCCAGGGAGTAGAGGGGAATGAACAGACTACAAAGTGACATGAGAGAATTTGTGGAGGTGATGAAAATGTTCCATATCACAACTGTGTTGGTGATTGCAAACTATACACATTTGTAAAAATGCATCAAATAGTATACTTAAACTTGGTGAGTTTAGTATATGTAAATTACATGGTAATAAAGCTTTCTCAAAATGGTCTGAATTTCCAAGACAAAAGGAGCTTTGAAATCTAAATCTATCAATGTAATCCAGGTGGCTATTATAAAAAGAACATGGACCTGAGAGTTCGGACACAATGTTCCAATTCTGGTTCTACCAACAGTTATCTAGGTGATCTTAAATAAGATCTTTTAGTTTTTCTGAGACATCTCTTCTGCCTCACTGAGATAGTAGGTGTGGATGCACTTTGAAAAGTTCATTACTTATTATGATCAGAATACCTACTATGAACAGCCAAATTTCAATGAGATCCAGAGACTTTGTTGCCTAAAACTTAGGAACAAGGAAAAATAACTAGATCCTGAATCTCAACGCTCACACTTGCCAACTCCTATAAACCAATTTCTCCTCATCATCTGATTAATAAACTTCCTTTTGAAAATGTTTTCTTAGAATAGCCTTGGGGAGAAGAGGAGGCTGGCTAATTTTAACTACTGGGAGAAAGTGTGACTGGCTTTTTGACAGGTGACACGTAAGGGTTGCACAAGGGAAAAGAACTGAGGGGAAACCCAAAACAGCAGCTTTCTTCTTTCAGACTGCTGCGGATCTGAGTGCTGATCTCACCTCCAGAGTGTTCCCATCAGAGCTCCCTGATTTGGTAAGGTGGGGGACTGCCACAACAGGTTTTCCTGATATGATCATCAACTGATGCCTATCCTGTCAAGGCCAAAGCCAATAAATATGTGTTCCTAAAAAAGCTGGCAAATATTAGGAGTGGTAGGGATAGAATATGGATAGATCCATATGCTTTTAAACCTACTGTAGATACCCTGCCATTTTCCCTAATTGTGCCATGGAATGGGCATCAAGCCACTGGCTTGGGGCCACAAGAAACTGCCTCTGATATAAATTTATTTCCTTCCAGCCTCATTTCATTACCTGGAAAATGGAAGTAACATAGTTTTTCCACGATGGCTATGAGAATTAAAAGGCATTATATGTGCAAAAGTACTCTCTTAACTGTAAAGTATACAGACAGGGATATATTATATAGCTCCTGCTGTCTGAAAAGGCCATCTCCTTTTGCTCTATTTCAACCTTCCCATCTTCCATAGCCCAGCTCAAATTCCATCTTATAAAAAGTCTTGAATATCACATAACTAGATTTTTTTACAATTACCTTGGCTCAATCCCTTGAAAAACTGTTTTGCTTACAATTCTGGATTTTGGGGGATCATGAAAGACAGCATAGATAAAAGCCCTGCCTTTTGATTTAGGATTATACAGTGAGTTCGGTTCCTGGCTATACTACTTACTAGTAAGATGTCCCCTCTTTGAGCCTCAGAATTTTCATCTACAAAATAGGGGTGAGATTAATTGACAGCACTGCCATGAGGTCAAATGAAACATTGAATTTGAAATAATTTTTCAAATACCACAGAGATATGAACTATTATTATTACTAGTATTATTATTACTTTTTATAGAATTATAGTAATATTATATTACACATAATTACATATGACACATATACTTTTATTATATTAGTAATAACAATATTACTATAGGGCTGATAAGGGCTACAAAACTGTTTCTTAACAGTTATAGTCTTTTTGGTACCCCCTAAACCACTGGATATTTTATCTTACTGGAAACACTTCCTTGGATTTTACCTCTAGGGGTCTTACAAAGGTTGGCTTACCTTGGGAAAGAATATTATCACAAATGCCTAATTGCCATTGAAAAACCAGCCTCTACCTCAGAGCAAAGCCTGTCCAAGGAAGGGACATGACCTTTGTCCTTGAAAAACCCACAGAGCACTCCTAGGCACATTCCCACCCTGCTAAGTTGTTTATCTACAAATAACAGGAGAGATCTGCTGCACCAGGTGTCCCTGACTCAGTCAGGCTAGGTGGGGATCCATAACAGCCCCCTAGCAGCCACCAATCAGCATGAGACAGGGAAATACCTAGGATGCCAGATGACCCTCCCAGTAGTTTATGGTGTTGGGAAACCATGTAGTTCAGCACGTACACCCCTCTTGGCTTAAACCAATCAGTTCAAATGAATACCCCTTTTGTACTGACCAATCACCCCTACCCAACGTGTTCCTGCCAGTGAATGTGCTAATCATGTTTTAGAGTTATTATTTGATTTTCCCGCGGTGTGTGATGATTTGCTATGATGTATATGAAGTCCCTGCCCTCTCCAAAGAATGTATAAAAATGCTGCAAACCCTGGGTTCAGAGCCTCTCAGCGTCACCAGTTGCTGTGTGTGTGCGCGGAGGACCGAGCTAGCTCGCAATAAACACCTCTTTGCTGCTTACATCGATCTTGGGTCTCTGGTGGTCTTTGGGGGTCTCAAATTTGAGCATAACACCATCTTTGAACATACACAAATTTCTAATTAAGAGGAAGCCGATCATTTGTTCTCTGACTGAAAAAAAGCCCAGCAGGATGTAGTTCAGTGGTAAAGCTCCCTGAGTTCAATCCCCAGTACAAAAAAAAAAAAAAAAAGCCTAAAATAAAGACATGGCTAAAATGTAAACAGGTGTACAGAAGAGTTTGTTGGTGTCCTTGTCATGAGAGGAGTGGACCAGCCTAACTCTGGACCAAGTAAATTAAGTGGGAAGGCTAGGAAAAGGAAAACTCAGCAGAGGGAAGATAATGAGAGAAAGAATCCAAAACCATAAAAGATTTCCTGTGGGCCTCACTTTGCAACTCTTAAACTACAACAGAAAAACCAACAAACTTCAATTTCATGACACATATCCCTGGCCAAGATATCTAAATGTGTGCTGTCATGAAACAGGCCTAAATTGCTGTGAATCTGTTTCTGAGAGGGCATATTCAAATTGGAGGGCAGTGGTAGTGAAAGTTAAGCCACCAGGCCAGACACCTCTGAAAGCTGCATTCACCAGTATTATTGCTCTCCAGGGCTTAGCCATAGAAATATAACCTATGTGCCCAAACACATGCTCCCAGATATACTGACTATGCAGAAATAAACACTCATAGGAAAACAGGCATTCATAGACATCTTCAAGGAAAAGCATGCAAGTGAAAAGGTCTACAAAATCAAACACTTACAAAAAGGCAGCACATGTCAAAACACCCAAAGATAAAATCTCACAAAAAGGAATGTGTGCGTGTGTGTTTATGTATGTATGTATATACATATACATATATAGATAGATAGATAGATAGATAGATAGACATAAAGATACATAGATAGATAGAAGCAGCAGAGGGTAAAGTTAAGAAAGAACACATTGTAGTCATACTGAAAGACACCCACACATGCACCAAAGAAGCATTTAACAGGCATGAAATGTACAAAGACACACAGAGAGTCATACCTGGACAGACAGACATATTCACAGTTATAGCAAGAAAGCTACAAATGTCCATATAGTGCCCAACAGGCACAGGTATAAAGAATCCTGCTAACACTGAAATCCTAAGTGCCAGTTTTTTATGTCTGTATTTATGACAAGGAATGCCTATGAATATGTCACCAGTTAGCACTGAAGATGATCATGAACCTAAAGGATATAATAAAAGCAAACCAAAGTACCCAGGGTTTAAAATGTAACAGTTCCCCCATCTGCTTCAGCAAAGGCAGCCAAAGACAACAGAAGCAGCAAGCTGCATGGAAACCACAAAAAAGTCCTTGATTATTCTCATGCAAAAATTAATCCCAGGGGAAAAAGTTCAATGTTTCCTTCTTTTATATAGCCATAAAATATCTCCAAACCCCATTTATAAAATTCTTCCATTACACATGCTAGAAGCACCAATACATGTAATATGTTCAGGGAAAGGAAGCTTAGAGGAACTAAGGTACTAAGAAGGGGGTCTTACTTCATTAATTGGCTTGTTTCCTGGTCTCTGCAGCTTCCAGTATCCACCAATTTTCTTGCAGGTTTCTAGAGTCTTGGAGCCCTGGTCCAAGTTACCTGTGGTAAGAGAGTGCTCTTTAGATTGAGTCGAGACCCCAGCTCCTTTTGGGGAGCCCTGACTGTTGGTCACTTTTGCCCATCTTTCAGACCCACCAGCATTACGGCTTAAGGGGGAAGGGAGGGAAGGGTATGCTCATGTAAATTTAGTGATAGAAAGTTAGTTGAAAGTACTCAATTCAAAACCAGTATCTGAAGTACCCCAGACCTACTTAAATTGCTCTTGGGAAAAGAAGAACCTCAAGCTCTTTGTCTGGAATTATAAAGAAATAATTCCATTTCTGGACAATTTTCATGTAACCTTGAAGTCTTAGGTTACATGTATAGCCTGGTTAATTAAAGTACACAATAGCTCAAATTTCTTGCCTCTCCTAACACTTCCCCAGAACAACATAAATAGTTTCAAATTTTCATCCGTTTCTGTAGCCCACCCCTTAAGAGGAAATGTGAACAGTGGATGTGTCCAAAAACCAGGGAGTAGGAGGATAAACCAAGCATATATCTAATCAGATGCAATTAGTAAGTGAAATCTGTGTTCTCAGAGCAGCCAAACAGCACTGCTTCCATTTCCAGTATGAGGATACTGAGGTTCTCAAAAGGGGTTTGTTATAATTCACTACACAGAAGTATCTACAGAAACCCAATAATAGACCTCAAGTCTCCTGACACCTGGTTCAGTTATCAAACATGATTAAATTGGTACTACTATCATAGAAATATTCAAATAAGTAAACATACATAAGTTTCTTCTTACCTGCTCAGAAAACAGTGTTTTGTTTAAAAATTCTTCTAATTGTTCCATGGTTGTTCATTCAAATGGTGTTAGGTTCTTCCAGTTGTACCCTACAACTCTCTAGATCAATATCAACCCAGAGCCAACCCTACTGAGAAGGGCAGGGTCTCAGGGAGAAATGATTTGAATGTTACTTCCAAAACAGGATTCTGAGTCAGCCCAGCCTCAAATGGTTTGAGCAGAGCTCCGCCAATATGTGGGGTGACGTGTGTGGGTATGCTTACAGTAGGACTGTTTCTGATATTCTGTTTTTTTTTTTTCCAAATAGAAGAACCCCTCATTTCATGAGGAGAACAAATCTTGATTCCTAGTAGTGGCATCTATAGGTATTTAAAGACAATGCAGAGTACCTGGATAGATAAAAAGACATATTTCTACCTCTAATTGTTTTATTGTATTGCCAAAATTATAATTTTAGGCTAGTTGTATAACACCTCACCTCATAAGGCCTTTCATGTTTGTTAGCCCTTTTAATCCTCACAGCTTTGCTTGTAAGATCCAAATGATTATCCCAAGTTGCATATAAGAATACTGACATTCATATATATATACAATGGAATATTACTCAGCAATAAAAGAGAATAAAATCATGGCATTTGCAGGTAAATGGATGGAATTAGAGAAGGTAATGCTAAGCGAAGTTGGCCAATCCCCCCAAAAACAAATACCAAATGTTTTCTTTGATATAAGGAGGCTGATTTGTAGTGGGATAGAGAGCGGAATGCGAGGAATGGACGAACTCTAGATAGGGCAGAGGGGTTGGAGGGGATGGGAGGGGGCATGGGACTATCAATCATGGTGGAATGTGATAACCATTATTATCCAAAGTACAGATATGAAGATACAAATTTTTGTGAATATACTGTGTATACAACCAGAGATATGAAAAATTGTGCTCTATATGTGTAATAAGAATTGTAATGCATTCTGCTGTCATATATAAATAAAAATAAATTTTAAAAAAGGATAAAAAAAGAATACTGATGTTCTTTTGGTAAAAGTTTTCCAGGGCTTTTTCTATATATGTAAATACATTTTATTTTTCCCCTCAAAATAAAATTAGGCTTATATTAAAAAAAAAGAATACTGATGCTCAAAGAAGTATTCTTATTCCAGGTAACACAGATATTAAGTAGCAGAAGCAAAATTCAAATCTAAGTATATCTCATTTCCAAACTGTTGCTCTTTCCATCACTCTAAGTTGTCAGGAAACAAAATCCACTGACTTTCCAATCTTGATCAATAAATGTCTGTTGAATGTGCAAAAGAGTGAGTAAAAGAATGAATGAGAGGGAGAAGATCATGTAGTAAAATCCAGGTTGAGCTCCATAGTGGTGTATGTATGTATACGGAAAAAAAAAAATAGGCACATGATGGACAGTGGAGAAAAGAAGCAACCTGCCATCACTGAGCAATTTTGTATGCTAGGAACTGTGCTGCAGCATTCACACATTCATAAATTCTATTTCATTCAGTGCTCACAACACTCCTGTGAGACAGATATTATTCAGTATCCCACTCCCCAGATGGGGAAACTGAGGACTAGAGATCTTATGCACGTTTCCTAAGGTGGCAGAGCAAAAATTTGACACTGGATCTATCCAACTCCAAAGTTGATCCTCTTTCTATTATAATGGTTTGCTCTGGCAACCTCCAGGTTAGAATCTTAGAGGGAAGTGTTGGTAAGAGTGTATGTGAAGGCAGATGGAAGTGCAGAAATCCAGCAGTAAAAAATGAAATGAAGTTCTTCAGGTCCTGAGCAAGATGGAAGTAAATCAAATACTAATCACGATCTGAATGTGGTCCTCCGATCCTATCACTAGCAGAATCAGAGATAGAAGAGGAACTGGATGACAACCAGCTTCCTAAATGGGGTCCTGATGTCACCCTGTTTCCCAGGGATATTTTTAGACTCAAGTGTCTAGTTGGGACCTTGAGAAGCAGAACTGTAATGTGGGAGCCATTTATATCCCAAAGGTGAGAGTGGCTGCTGAGGTGATGCCAAAACATAAACTAAAGTTGGGGATACATTTTCCCACCCTTGGCCTATAAATAAGCCCAGAGAAGTCACTATGGTAAGGACTATTAACCCTGATGAGCCCTCACCCTAAGGGGCTGTTATTTCTTTCTAACAATTAGGAGGCTTGTGTGGGAGTCTATCTGATGCACTTGGCAGTGGGGGCGGGGAGTTAGCAGCTGCTCAAAAGCCTCTAAATTGCCAGGGGGTGGGTCTGCTTCCTAAGAGAAAAGGAGAAAGGGGAGAAACAACTGTGACCAGTTCCTCTGCCATAGGCCCCCTGACCTGACTTCCTAGGGGATTATAGGAGACTCCTAGGCGGGAGACTTAGAAAATATGGCAGACATCTGCTGCTGACTTAATGGCTTATTTTATATCCACCACCTGCAGTTTCTTCACAGGAGCGGAAAGGAGTAGTAACTACACTGCAGGTGAGTTTGGGTAGAACCAGAGCCTTGATATCCCATATCTCACTCACACACACACACACAGACACACACACACACACACACACACACATATACATATATACACATACATAAATATATGCGCGTATATATATATATATATATATATATATATATATATATATAGGGGGGGATACCAGGGATTAAACCCAGGTATCCCCCCACATTCCCAGCCCATTTTTTACAAATTTTTTGTTATTGTTGATAGACCTTTATTTTTTATTTATTTATACGTGGTGCTGAGAATCAAACCCAGTGCCTCACACATGACAGGCAAGTGCACTACCGCTGAGCCCCAGCTCCCCAAAGCCCTTTTTAAATTTTTTTATTTTGAGGGCTGGGGTTGTGGCTCAGTGGTGGCATGCATGCCTAGCATGCATGGGGCACTGGGTTCGATTCTCAGCACCACATACAAATAAATAAATAGATAAATAAATAAATAAATAAATTCCAACAACAAATAAAAATATTTTTAAAAAAAATTATTTTGAGACACGGTCTCTTGTTGCTTGGGGCTTCATTAAGTTGCTGAGGCTGGTCTGGAACTTGCAATCCTTCTGCCTCTGCCTCCCAAGTCACTGGGATTACAGGTATGCACCACTGCGCCTGGCCAAGTATTTAAGACTCCACACCAAAACTGGAGAAAAATATCATTTGTTCATGCTGGAAATTCAGGATACCAAAGCCCTCAGTCATAACTGACTCTGTGACCTTAGGCAGATCCCTTTACCTTTTTGAGACTGTTTCTCCATCTGTAAAGCAAAAGGACCACTCAGACTCTTAGGACCTTTGTAGTTCTGATTGTGAAGGATCAGATTTCCCTGTTCTCAAAATTCTTTACTCTTTCCTTTTACTACCTTCATAGCTTCTAGGGAGTTTTGAGGGTAATGATGCTACAGAAGATCCAATTAGCTATTTCTTTGAGTCCTATCTTCCTGCAAAGCCAGGAAGGAAAGGTGAGAGATAAGCTCTAAGACAAGGCAACCCATTTTCCCCACACGTGGAGTAAAATGAATAAAGGAAGAAATAGGAAAAGGAGTAGGTTCAGAGCAGCTTTATATCCTTTGGGGTTATGGGAACATTGTGGTATGGGGAAACAGGACTGGAGTTCTCAGAACTTTTAGAGACTTTGGAAAGTAACTGTACATGGTCCTAGTTACCATCAGCATTCATACTAATTTTGTTGCTGAAAAAGGACTAGAAACAGGCCTGAAGCCTGTTAGGATATGGTGTAAAGCACAGACATCCAAGAGCATGGATTTCCCCTCAATGTGGCAGAAGATGTAGCTTTATTTGTGAGTGAGAAGAGCCTGGAAGGCAAAGCTAGTGGGCTGAGTCTGAAATGACCCACTCTGAAACTCTGGGAAGTAACTAGGTTTTGGAGTGGAAAGTCTTGGGTTTTGAGTGGGTTAAATGAAGCTGCCCCGAGCTTTGAGGAGTTTCCCATAATTGGTAGTCAGTGAAGGAAATGAAGGACCTAGGACCCACAGAAAGTAAGGTAAGAATCAAAGAGAGACAGGACTAGGATGACCCCATGGAGGTGAGGATTATGTAAGACAGGTCCCTTTGAGGCCAACATGGTATATATAAGTGCACTGTGAAGCGGGAAGAGCAGAGCAAGAACTGGAGCATATCCCGAAGCCTGGAAAGTACTAGGAACAGAGGTCCTGGGAAAAAGAGAGATTTGGGGAAGAATGTGATTCACAAGGGCTTTGAGCTAAAGGGCCACCCAAATGGGGATATTGGCATTTTAAAAGAAGAGCATGAAAGAGCTAACTCTATGCTGGGTTGTGGCTCAGTAGCAGAGTGCTTGCCTTACACATGTGAGACCCTGGGTTCAATCCTCAGCACCACATAAAAATAAATAAATAAAATAAAGATATTGTATGCATGTATAACTAGACAGATTTTTTTTAAAAAAGGGGCTAATTCTATAACAAGGCATGGCTGAATTATGAATTTCAGATGCTAATGAGAGGGCATCAAAGACATACCAGTGCAAAGCATCATGGGTCTCCTCCAGCCCACTTGGTCCAGCTCCACAGGGATACTCTGTGAGATGGGCAGAGAGTGGCATTTTTCCAAAAGGATTTTGAGTGGTGGAGTCCTTGGTGACGGTTCAGCTGGGGGAAATAAGGCCTGCAAAAAACAAACAACAACCAAATAGAATTACTTAATAGAAGTGAGGAGCAAGCCAGCACTTGGCTTAAATGTCAGAGCTTCCATTTTGAAATGTCATTTGGTCCAGGCCCCAAATACAAGCAGGGTGAACATGTGCCATTAATAAATTCAAGCAAATACTCAAATACCAAGAGCTTAGAAGATACCAGGGAGTGGAAAAAATGAAAAACGAGCAACTCATTTAAAGAAAATAACAGTCATTGTTTCTCTTTTCTAGGGTGTGTGTGTGTGTGTGTGTGTGTGTGTGTGTGTTTGGTTTATATTGAGATACAAGGAGTGAGGGTTCTGCATTTTCAAGACTTTATCATTTACTCATTGTAAGATGTGGGGGGCAAATGATTCATCTCTCTGAGTCTCACTTTCTTCCTTTGCATAGTCAGAGTATGTCCCTTTCAGAGTTGCAGGGATGAGGAAATGAGATAATACAAGTAAAACACATAATAAAGTACTTTGTTAAAAACAAGTGTGTGTGCATGCACACACAAGAATGACAGAGACAGAGAGACAGAGAAATGCTCCCTTGCAAAAGCACATCTTAGCTAAGATCAAACCCAAGTCCTTCCACTCACCATCAACATAGCCTGCTGTCTTCATCCCAACTCCTTTTATTTTCCAAAATCTTGACCTCCAGGTAAAAAACATGGAAAGGAACCAAGATCTATGGCATCTCTGTGGTGTATCTGATATATATCAGAGACTCTGATAAATCATCCTATTTACCATACTATCTCATTATTCATAACTACTTCACAATGTATACAGTAGCCCATTTTACAGTCAGAAAACTAAGGCTAGAAAGGGAAATGCATTTCCCAAGGTCATACAACTAATAAGTGGTAAGTCTATCTGACTATAGTCCTGCCATACTGTATTTCTAGACAACATGAAAATAACACCTTGATGCCTACATCCTTCATTCCTCCCCAACGCTCCTAAGTCACTATGGAAACAGTAGAGGTTTCTTCCACCCGTGTCACTTATTCATAAGAAGATTGGATATAAGTAGCAGTTAACAGTCTATATGACCCTTGGAAATTAGTTTAGCAATTGGGCAGAAACAAATTCTCAATTCAGTCCATTCTTGCAACAGTCACTGGGTCATACTGAAAACAGAGCTTCAGACAGTAGCTCTGTATGCATCCAATGGCATGGTCTCAGGGTTGATTTTAACCACTCCTCTTAATCCTAACTTATTTAATTTGCCTTCCAGACCCATAGACCATTAGAACTGGAAAGTTTACAAATCAAAAAATCTAATCTCCCCACAATGAAACAGATGGGAGGGAAAAAAAAAACTGAAGCCCAGCAATGAAAGGGACTGGGCCCTTGAATTATTTTTATTATAGGTAGAAGTAAGAGGCTAACTATACAGTATATTGTCAAACTATGTACTTTTACTGAGGCCCATACTAAATTAAGGAAAAGTTGGACCCATCCAGAGTATATAAGAGTTGAAGGAAGGGAGGACAGAGGAAAAAGGCAAGAGTGGCTGGCAATTTGGTTGGCAAACCTAACTATTGTTTCTTTTACAGAGCACATATTGTGCTACCAGCTTGAAAATAGGCAGCAGGTAAGAGACTGAAGAAAGTGAACTTGATAATTCTCACAGGATTCTGAAGAAAGTGAACTTGATAATTCTCACAGGATTCCAGTATGAAGTAAGAGGCTATATAGAACCAGCACTGGCCAAAAGTCTAACTCCTTGTATTCTGCATCTACTACCGATTCATTCTGTATATCCTTAGATAAGGCTCAGTCTTTTCATCTGTACAATGGAGACAGTAGCCACTGCCTTAACTACTTCTGAGCATGGATATGAGTATTATTTGTAGGCATAAGCTTAATAAAATGAGATAATGGTGATAAGACCAAAACAACACTGGAAGGGAGAGGAACACTGGGGCTTCAAATGAAATAATAGAATTAAAGGCATATAGTGTTTGATATAATATTTATGTTATAAATAGTATTTGATATACTAAGTATAATATTCTTTATTACCTAGAAAGGAAGCAGAGGGGACTTCTTATCTCCAGTAGAAAAATAAAGGAAACAAAATTACCATAGATACATATATGACTACACCTATGGTGCAGCACTACATCATGTACAACCAGAGAAATGAAAAGTTGCGCTGCAATTCTGTATAATGAATCAAAATGCATTCTGCTGTCACATACCTAATTAAAATAAATAAATAAATTTTAAAAAATCAAAGTGGTTAAATGATTTATCAAAAGTCACATGTCTGGTAAAGTACAAGATCCAGGACTTACAACTAGGCTTTTTGACTCCAAGTCCAATGTTTTCTTTCTTTGTATGTCATGCCCTATCATCTGTAATGTGAGAATAATGATAATAATATTTATAATTATAGAAGTTTTACAAATCACTTTATGCACTAGAAAGAATTATGCAAAGTATAAAGTCATGTCTTATCATTCTTCCTCTTCCTCATATAATTTGTATTCTACTAATTCCCACTAAGGTGTTAGCTAATGATAGGCTTAAGGTATAGTACTTTCCTGTGATATGTGCTTTTAATAGTGAACACAATAGCTAACATTTATTGTACAATGTCTCTTGACCACACACTGTTATAAGTACTCCTGGGTATTTACTCATTTCATCCTTAAAACAAGCCTATAGGGTAGATATTATTATCATCCCCTTTTCAAAACTAGTCCCTGACTCATAAGGTAGTTGTTTTGATAAAATTCAGTTCATATATGTAAAATGCTGAGAACAGTGTCTGGGCACAAAACAAACACTGCGTAAATTCTAGCTATAAATAGTGGTATTACTCTCCCCATTTTCTACGTACATAGAGTGAGGCTTGGAGACCCTTAATGAGACCCATTCACAATCTCTGATATCTTTAAGGTGGATGATGTTAGAGGAGATGGTGCAAATTGCAACTTATAGACACATAATCCATTAGAACTGGAAATGTGCCCCACCTCCTCTAACATCATTCACCTTAAAGCTGCAGTGATAGAGCTTACCACAGCCAAATCTGGGCCAAAACAGTCAGTTTCAGGAGCTTCTAGCTCTGAAAGATTGGATGAGTACACCTCAAAAATAAAAACACTCCAAAAGAAGCTAGCCAAAGCCCACTGTTGCTTTGAGTAATGCAGAAGAGCCTGGGCCTTTTTCAGTTTTTTTAGTTACATTTTCATATACTAATGGAATGCAATGTGTGGGCATTGCTACTTTACAATGTATTGTTTTCATATCCAATATCCCAATTCAGCCTCACTAGAGACCTGAGAGATGCCTGAGGTGAGGATGAGAATTTTCAACTGGCAGAGAAAGCTGCTAAAACCCAGAGGGAAGGTAAGATTTGTGGCAGAGATGAGACTACAATTTTCATATCCTATTTGGCTCCCAGTTTCTGTGTGTCAGAGGAAATCCTTTCCCTTCCCTCAGACTCAGTGTAAATCATCTGTAAAATGTGTATCATCTGTAAAATGAACTGAATGAACCAGATGGTCAACAGGACCCCTGACCTACACTGATGTCCCTCACATTCACAGCTGCTTTGCTCCACTTTTGCAGTTTCACTGGGCTGGTTGTTGTTGTTGTTTGTTTGTTTTTTTTTCTTTGTACTGGGAACTGAATCCAGGGGTGCTTAACCACTCAGCAACATCCTTAGCCCTTTTCTGTATTTTATTTAGAGACAGGGTCTCACTGAGTTGCTTAATGTGTCTCGCTTTTGCTGAGCCTGGCTTTGAACTTGCAATCCTCCTGCCTCAGCCTCCTAAACTGCTAGGATTATAGGCATGCACTACTGGCCTGGCTAGGCTGGTGTTTTAAACACCAAGGAAAGCTAGACAGTATCTCTGTGAAACCAGCAGAGGGCATAGGATGCTTGCAGAGAAGAGCCACTAGGAAACCACTAGGCAAAAAGGAGGTGACCAGTTTCTCACTGAACTTAAAGAGTTAATTACAAGTTTAGTTTGGAGGCAAGAACCAGTGAAAAGATCCCCAGGAACTGTCTGGTTCAAATTCACATTGTTTTGATGGAGAAACTGAGCTCCAGTGAAAGGAAGAAACTGGACTAAGGTCACAAAGCTGATCATGAGTAGAAATGAAATTAGAACCCAGTGTTACCTGATTTTCAGACACTATTATTTCAACAGTACCAATCAGCTTACTGCTATATGCTACTCTCTTGAATTCTTTTACAATTATTTATAATTTACCAAATTTCAGTAGTAGTAGTAGTAGTAGTAGTAGTGATTGCTACCACTTTGTAGATATCCACAAAGGGCACTGTACATAGTACTAGGCTGCATACTTTACATACACTGTTTTTTTTTTTTATTTTCACAACAGCCCTTTAGGTAGGCAGTATTTAAACCCATTTCACAAATGAGAGGGAAACTCACATCCAATCCTTAGTAATTTTAAAGCCTGTGCTTTTAAAGATCCCACAAGGCATCTGCATCTAGCATATATGGCCCACTAGGAATGTAATTTGTCCATCTGTGACCCTCTTCCAGGTTATAGGTGACCCTGGACAAGCAGTGCCCAACTGCAATTGTTAGCTAATGGAGTAACCTGGTATATTTATTTGCTTGCTTTTTTGATTGTTGGTGTTAAAACCACTGCAATAAAAATTATTTCCACAGTATAACTCCAATATTTATGTGTTATAGCTTACCATAACTGAAAAATATAGAAAGAGAATGCTTGTAAACATATTAATGCCTTTCTCCAAAAAACAGGACTATTGCTTCTGTCCTGATGGGGCCCAAATGCTCTAAAAGTGGGATGGGAGAGATGATAGAAACAGCTCTACAAAGGTAATCCATTTCACCCTACCATAATGAAGAAGAATTTTAATTAACTATTCTTTAAAAAATACTTTTGCCCTAAAATAATCTGGAGAAAGGATATCATGTCTCCTTATAAAAACATTCTTAAGGCTCAAAGTCAGATTTCCCTCTAGTGTTTATTCAACATTCCTTCCACAATAATTCTAGCATATTTATTTTTTCATCCTTGAGTAGGGGTATGCTGAAGAGCTGCCTGTTACTACTCAAATTAAGTCCCCTGGAAACAACAGAAAAAATACTTAATTTAAAGTCAAAAATAAGAACCTGGGGCTGGAGATGTAGCTCAGTAGTAGAGTGCATGACTTAGCATGCAGGAGGCTCTGAGTTTGATCACCAGCACATACACACACACAAAAAAAATTAAGAACTCAAATTTGAACTCAAATTCTATCACAATCTGCATGACTGTGGATAAGTCACATTGAGCTCCAGTAAATGAGGATAGTCACACCTATTTCACAAGGTTAGTGTAAGAATTAAATGGAAATAATACATGACAGTATCCTGCCAGATACTGGATATGAAGCTCTTCTCAATAAATTATGGGAGAAGAATATAAATGGACTATCCTTAGTTTATATTCTTCAGGTCAAATAATTTAGGGTGTTGTTACTAGAAAAGTACCTAAAGACACCAAGCGCAGCCTACTGCACTAATAAGGAAACTGAGATCCAGCAAAATGAAAGGATTTATCTCAATATAATATAGACAACAGAGCACAGAGCTAGATCATAAATGCAGATTTTCTGTCACAGCTCAGAGGCTCCCCTGGAGCCCAGTCTCTAGATCTACTTCCTGCTGGAGGGGAAGGGAAGGAAGAAGGCAGACAAAGCCAGGGAAATGTATCACAACCTAAGAAAAATGGGAGAGCATGACTCCCTTAGACATAATTAAATGACCATGGCTATATTCCTACTATTCTCAGGGCTTCAGGATCAGTCAAGTTCCCTGCACCTGACTGCTAGGAGCATTCCTTTCAGGACATCTCTGGCTGATGGTGGGATATGGGGTATGAGGTATGAGTTGAGCTGGCTTCTGGGGTCCCAAATATTTCAAATAGTTATTTGGAAAAGCCAGCCTTACCTGAGAATGACAAACTCCAGAGCAGGCCTTGGTGGCTTTGCCTTCTGCATCCCCTGCACCCATTTCCATCTCAAGCTTCTGGGGCTTCCTGGCCTGGCTGGACTCCTCTGGTCCCAAATTTTCCTCCTGCTCTTTCATTTCACTGGGCTTCTCCTCCAACTTCTCCATGACAGCCTCAGTGGTGAACCTCTTGGCATAGGCACCCAATTTAGGGGGCTCTCTGGAACTGTCCTCTTCCTTGAGGAAGCTGACCACAGTCTCTGTGTCTTCGTCAAGCTCCTCAGAGGAGGAGTGTTCCCTGGTGGAGGTATGGCAGTTGCTGTGGCAGTGGCCTTTCTGCTTCACTGGGTCATCCTGGAACTTGAAGACAGCTGAGGTCATAGAAGAGGTGGCAGCATCACAGGGACCTGATAGAGCCTGACCAGGAATCTCCTCACCTTCAATGCTCATCTCAAAAGTGCATGAAGTGTGTGGGGCCTTCCGGTGATGGCGTCGGCACCTTCCCATAGCATTGCCCCACAGGTTGGATTCAGTGGTTTGGCAGGGCAGATCAAGTGGGAAGGAGACTTGGGAGGTAGTGCCTTCCAGGATGAAGCCATCGCTGCAGTAGGGTTCACGGTGGCGGCGGCCCAACTGTGGCTCTTCACGGGAGAATGACCGCCACTTGCGGGCCGCTTCAGCCATATTGTTGAAGAATTTGACAACGACACTGAATGGAGCCATCTTATCTCTGTGCTGGTGTCCAGGGCTCTCCTCATAGATGCCTTCTGTGTCTCCTTCCAAGGTGGGGCCCTCAATGGTGGTCTCAAGCCCCTGGATTCTGGTGTCTTCTACCCAGGCAGAAGGGGCCTCATGACTCCTGGGAGACATGTTTTTCAGGTAGCTTCTGCATTGTCTGTCACTACTGAAGTGCCCAGGAACCTCTTCCTCCTCCCAGAAATCTTCCTCCACTTGGATGCCAAAATCCTCAGAGGCTAGCACCTTCTGGTTTTCCCTCTTGGGTGCTTGCACAAGCCCCTGCACATCTTCAAGGAAAGGCTCCAACCCCTCAATGTGGCCTGCATAGGAATGGCGGAAGGGTTTTAGAGCATCCTCAATATTCCGTATCCTGTAGACACCTGTGGCTTCCTGTGGCTCCTGGACTTTGCTACTCCTAAGGGGAGTATTCTTAGAGGCCCCAGTAGAAGTCTTTGACCTCCTGAATGACTTCATTCGATCCATGAAGGTGACTTTGGATTTTACCTCTGACGGTCTGGAGATGTCTTCCAGCAAAATCATGGACTGAGGTCGCTTCCTCTGGCTGGAAGCTCCTTTTCTGCGACTCACAAAATTCCAGATCTTATTGACTTTTGTTTTCTTCTTGTTCCAACCACTCTCTTCCTTGGGACTCATGTCTCTCTGGATACACTGCTCAGATCCCTCTAGCTCCTCCAGCCTCACCTCCTTAGTCAAGCCTTCTACCTCAGGGGGGTCTGGGAAGACCTGAGCCTGGCAGCCATTGGGCACCAGCTCTGAGAAGGAAGCAGTCCGGCAGATGCTGAGAGTCTCCATGGTCACAGCAGGAATGGGCCACCAAGGCACAGGGGGAGGGATGGCCAGTTATTTCCAGCTGAAGGAGAGAGAGGGAAGAGGGAGAGGGAGAAGGAGAGGGAGAAGGGGAGGGGAGGGGGAGGGGGAGGGGGAGGGAGGAGGAGGAAGAGGGAAAAGAAAGAGGGAGTGTGAGGGAAGGAGAAAGAATATTAATGATAGAGAGAGAGTGAGAGAGAGAGAGAGAGAAGTGCTAGGTTAGGCAAGGCTAAAAACAGGGTACTTTATAGATTCGTAATGATCAAATACATAGAACACACTTTATCACAACTGGAGTGCCAAATCTTGAAGACCTTTACAAAGCAAAAACTCATTATTTTGGACCCACTAGTTTAAGATCTGGATCCAAGATTACAGTTTGTGTGTCAAGGAAAGCTTTGATTGCCATCTAAATACAAAAAAAAAAAAATGAGAAGGGCATAACTTAAAGCTATTATTATCAGACTATGACAACTGAGGAAAATGCATTAAAAAAAAACTAAAAGAGAAAAGGCTAAAAGGTACCTCAGAAATATATGTGTTGATTCTCTCAATTTACAGGGAAGCACTTGAGATTTAGAAGACATATGTCTTGCCCAAGCCACAAAGCCAAGGGAGCAGCAGGTAGGAATCCAGTCCATGCTTCCCTCTAGCATTGGCTCCTTCATTCACTCAGGAATTCAGCCTGAGAGAACTCACCTATCAGATTACCTGCTCAAGCAAACATCCTCCAGCTAAATGCTGGATCCCAAAATGAGTCAGACATACACACTTAGTCATCCAGGTTCACAGGCTACTGGGAGAGACCTGTGGATGTAAACAAACTATTACAATTGAGCCAGTACTATACATGCCCTAATAGGTGTATGCACAGCAGCAGCAAAAGCTTGGAGGGAATAAAGGAGAAGATAGTGGACTGGGAGGTAATGGAGGTTGGGCAGAAGACCAAAGAGGTGATTATGGCCCCTAAGAATACCTCCCAGAACAGCTGGGACCAGAAATGAGAGCTCTCTTATGGTGGAGTCTCTCTCTCCATATAGTCATTACCCTTTGCCCTTCTGCCCTGCACAGTCTGAAAACAAATTTGCTAAGAAGGAGACCAAGAGGTTAGGGCAGACACATCAAACCATCAAGCTGACAGATGATTCCTTGACTGCTTCTGCTTTCTTGGTGGTTTTTCTTAAGAACCAGCTCACCAGGCTCAGAGGTGTCTGTTCCTCCTCTGTTCTTCATAGCTAAATTTCACTTGATATTTTTTAAGCCAAAAAGGAAAAGACTGAAACATACCTCAGAAATCCATTCTGTCATTTTATAGAAAGGCACTGGGAATCCAGAGAAGACATATTACTTGCCTAAGTCACCGAGCCAAGGGAGCAGTAGGATGATGCATTTTACCTTGTGTCCTTCCTGTATGTATGTGAATAGCCTACAGAGAATGATTCAGAAAATGTTCAAGTTGGAAGAGACCTGAATGGGACCAAAAGTAGGAACAGACTTGATCATGATCATACAGCAAGTCAGTGGCAGGCCAAGAAGAGAAGCCTTAGTCCCACTGCCTCCTAGGACAGGCAGAGTCTTTATCTCTGTACTACACTGGCATCTTTATCCATGAGTTCTGTTTCCTCCAAGTAGGCTCAGGATAATAAGATTTTAATATTCATAAGTGCCAGACAGTGCAGTAAATTCTTCATATTTTTAGTTCTCACATCAGCTCTATGAGGTAGATACTACTACTTCCATTTTAAAGATAGTCCAACTGAGACATAGAAAGCTCAATTGATTTAGTCTACATTCTCCATAGCTGCTAAGTAATGGTGTTGAGATTTGAATGCAGAAGTGTGGATCTAGAGGCCATGCTCTTAAATATATTATACTCCTTTTTTAGAACATGGGTTAATACAGAAGATGGTCCATATATAAGTCTGCCTGCCTGCCTCATGAATTCTTTTGGTAATAAGAGCAGGATGTGTTTCCTAAAATGCATCTGGACACAAAATATCAGTATCAGGGCCTATAGTAGGGCATAGTGAAAGAATGGGTTGGTGGGAGATGATCACCATACCTGATAATCTTCCTACAAAAAGCCTTCCCAAGTTAGGCAAGTTAAATCAGGATCTTACTTTCCCCAGTTGTCCACCCAGCCATAGCCCTTTCCTTTGTAATTTACTCCAAGTGCATTCCAAAACAAAACAACAAAAAAAGAATATACCATGAAAAAATTCAGCCTCTCATCTAAGTACAAATAATGTCAGCAAGAGCTTTGAGATCCCTTCACCCACCCCATCCATCATTTGACAGGATGAAACTGAGGCACAGAAGATGCTAATGAAAATCATGGTATCTGAAAAAAAAAATTTAAAAAGATCATATTTACAAAACCACTAAAACATTTAGAAATAAATTGAACCAAAGAGGAGAATGACTTTTATACTGAGAACTATAAAATATCAAAGAGAAAAAAGAATCAGACACAAATATATGGAAAAATGCTCCATATTCATGTATTAGAACATATAATATTTTAACATGTCCATACCACCTGTCTTAGTCTGTTTTCTATTTATATAACAGAACTCTTGAAACTGGATGATTTATAAAGAAGAAGATTCATTTTGGCTGATGGTCCTAGAGACTAGTTAATTCAAGAACATAGTTCCAGACTCTGCTCATCTTCTGGTGAGAGAAAAAAAAGACAGAGAAAGTAGGCATGTGCAGAAGTGATAAAACATGAGGGATGGCCTTGCTGTGTAACAAACCACTCTTGAAAGAAAGACATTAATCCTTCTTAATGACCTAATCACCTCTTAAAGGCCTCACCTCCCCTCACAGCCAATAATGACAGTCAAACCTCAATATCAGTTTTGAATGGGACAAACCATAATTAACCATAGCACTACCCAAAGCAATCTACAGGTTCAATACAATTGCCATGAAAAGTCCAATGACATTTTTTCACATAAATAGAAAAAAATCTTAAAATTCATATGAAACCACAAAAGATTTTGAAGAGTCAAAGCAATCTTGAGCATAACAACAAAACTGGAGGAATCACATTGCCTGGTGTCAAAATGTACTACATGGCTCTAATAATAAAAACAGCATAGAACAGGCAGAAAGGTAGACTCACAAAGCAGTAAGTGGAAAAGAATAAAAAGCCCAGAAATAAATCAACACACAGTCAACTAATTTCAAAACAAATGTGCCAATAACACAGTGGAGAAAGGATTCTCTTCAACAAATGGTGTTCTGAAAATTAGATATCCACATGTAGAAGATTGAAATTGGACCATTATCTTACCCCATATGCAAAAATCAACTCAAAATTAATTAAAGACTGAAACATAAGCCCTAAAAATATAAAACTACTGAAGAAAACTGGGGGGAAATTATCATGACTTTGATTTTAGCAAAAGATTTTGGGATATGAACCCAAAAGCAAGGCACCAAAAGCAAAAATAATAGACAAACAAGACTATATCAAGCTGATAATCAACAAAGTGAAGAGGCAAAATATGGAATAAGAAAAAGTATTTGCAAACTGAACATCTGAAATGGGTTACTATATAAAATATGTAAGGAAGAAACTCAATTCAATATCAAGAAAAACAAATAACCCATTTTAAAAAATGAACAAAAGACATTTCTCAAACAAAAGACATATGAATGCCCAACAGATAAAAGAAGAAATTCTCAACAGCTCTAGTCATCATGGAAATCCAATTAAAACCACAATGAGATATCACCTCATAGCTGTTAAGATAACTACTATAAAAATGACAAGCAATGACAAGTTTTGGGGCCTGCACCACTACCACCATTGCTGCTGCCTCTGAATCCACTGCTGCCAGCCTGAGATTGCCTGGAGGTCTTCTTTCTGGGAGCTGCTGCCATAGAAAAAACCACTGCCCCAGATGCAACTGAAGCCGACACTGCCGCAGAACCCTGGAGATCGCCTGGTGATGCTACCCCCACAGCTGCAGCTGCAGCTGCCACTGCAGCCACTGCTACTGCTGACCCGCTGCCTGCTGCAACAATCACTGCCAATACAGGTACAACCACAGCCTAGAGGACTCCTTCAGGGGAGACTCCAGGTTTGGTTGCACATGGCTGCAACCAGGGCCAGGGGCCCAGGTGCCAGTGGGTTTACCACCATGAGAGCCTCTGTTTAGTGACACAGCTGGAGCCTGCAGGTCCAGTGTGGGGGTGCCTGTGGATTTGGAGGAGCCTGGGGTCTTCCTGCTGAGATTGCTGGTGGCCCTTGTCTTGCTGTTGCATCTTGGGGGTGCTCCTTTGCATGAGTATATCCCTGGTGCTCTCTCTGCAAGTAGGAGCAGCATTGAGATCTTGGGACTGCAGCATGGCTGATCCTGAGGTATCTGAAGCCCAGATCGGTGGGATAGAGACTAGGTTTGTGAGGGCTGATCTGGGTTTGGTGATCCAGAGGGACATCAGAGATAGGACTGAGAAACTGTTGAACACTGACAGAGATAGTTCAATTTTCCAGAAAGATTTATTTTATTTATTTCACTTTTTGATTCACTAATCTCTTTATCATATTTGGAAGAGGATGATTTTTATGCATCAGTGTGTGGAGGACAATGATATAGGAATGGTGTTTTGCGTTTTTGTTGTATTCTTATGCCTTTAACTTTTTCTCTTTGTTCATATTCTTCTGCTAAGAGCCACAGCCAATTAATATGATGCATGGCATTTTTGATTGAAAGGTGATGCCAGCTAGCCATTGAGATGATATGATTATGTTAAAAATTACATTCATATGGATACCGGACTCCTGCTGTTTACCTCGGCCTGCTGCGGGACTCCTGGAGAGTTCCCATTGGTTGGGAAAGTGCAGTAGGAGGAAATTCCGGGGGAGGAACTTGCTCTGGGGTTCAGGGGGGGTGGGGGGGGCGGGCGGGGGGAACGCCCCGCGGGGGGAACGCCCCGTGTGTGGATCAGGAATCTTCCCGGGCGCGTACGTGGTATTGGCGGCTATTTCAAAAATAAAATTTGTTCCTGTTTGAGTGGCTCGTGATCTTGTGCCCAGCCAAACTGCAGCATTCTTCCTCTTGTCTATTTTCCTGGATTGTCTTTCCAACTTTTCTGCAACCAACAGCCAATCACTGTGGACTCCTCTTGCTCTCTTCCTGTGAAGTTTTACGTCTAGCTTCTCTCTTATTCTCTCATGAATCTTGTATACTACACTACCTATGTTCTCTCATCCACCATTTGAAATTGTAAATCATTTTAACAAATATTTTTGTACTATAGATAGTTATTGAACTCATAATTTTGGTTTAATGTGAAAAAGCAGTAGACCCCATAGTAGGATCTATTATGTTTAAGGGTAAATATTGTGTACACTGGATGCTGCTGACATTGGTCTCACCAGTAAAGGCAAAGTGCTGGAACTCTTCAGGGACACCATAGGTCTAATAGGGTAGAATTTATCCTGCCTTAGATCCATACTTTTAGATGGGAAAATACACTAACAATATGGAAAAAATAAGAGAATAAAGTGCCCCAAACAAACCAAGATGCTTCAACAACAGAAGCCACTGATAACACAGTAGAAGAAGTGTCCAAGGAGGTGTTCAAGTTGTATATAGTTAAACTGATATGTGAAGCAAAGGATAGTATAAAGAATAAAATTTAAAAAAAAAAACACACAGGAAGTGAAGGGCCACTGCAATAAAAAGTTAGAGAACATGAAAAAAAGCAGAAATCCTTGAAATGAAGGAATCAGTAAACCAAATTATAAATCCAATAGAAAGCATCACCAACAGACTAGACCACTTGGAAGACAGAACCTCAGATAATGAAGACAAAATATATATTCTTGAAAGTAAAGTTGAACATAAAGAGAAGGTGGTAAGAAATCATGAACGGAACATCCAAGAATTATGGGATAATATGAAAAGACCAAATACAAGAGTTATTGGAATAGATGAAGGAGAAGAGATATAAACCAAAGGAATGCAAATTCTTTTCAATGATATAATAGCAGAAAATTTCCTAAACCTAAAGAACGTAATGGAAAATCAGACAGACGAGGCTTACAGGACCCCAAATGTACAAAATTACAAAAGACCCACACCAAGACACATTATAATGAGAATGACTAACAACAGAGAATAAAGATAAAATCTTAAAGGGTTTGAGAGAAAAAAATCGAATTACTTATAGGGGGAAACCAATTTGGATCTGAACTGATTTCTCAACCCAGACCCTCAAACCTGGAAGGTCCTGGAATAATATATTTCAAGCTCTGAAAGAAAACTAATGCCAACCAAGAATTTTATCTCCAGCAAAATTAAGTTTCAGATTTGCAGATGAAATTAAAACATTCCATGATAAACAAAAATTAAAAGAATTCACAACTAGAAAGCCTACGCTACAGAACATTCTCATCAAAATATTCCATGAGGATGAGGTGAAAAAGAAGTGAAAACCAGCAAAGAGAGGATCTACACTAAAGGGACATTCAACCAAATAAGAAACTAAGACAAATAAAAAACCAGAAATAAATCAAAATGACAGGGAATACAAATCATATCTCAATAATAACCTAGAATGTTAACAGCCTAAACTTATCAATCAAAAGATGTAGACTGGCAGATTAGATTAAAAAGCAAGTCCCAACAATATGCTGTCTTCCAGAGACTCACCTCATGGGCAAAGATATCCACAAGCTGAAAGTGAAAGGATGGGAAAAAACATATCACTCATATGGATCCTGTCAATAAGCAGGGGTTTCCATTCTCCTTTCATATAAAGTAGACTTCAAACCAAAGTTAATAAGACAAAGAAGGACATTTCATATTTCTTAAGGAAAGTATATATAAGCAGGACATAACAATTATAAATATTTATGCCCCAAACAATGGAGCACCTATGTACATCAAACAAACCCTTCTCAATTTTAAGAGCCAAATAGATCACAATACAATAATACTGGGTGACTTTAACACACCTCTCTCACTACTAGACAGATCTTCCAAACAAAAACTAAATAAGGAAACTATAGAACTAAATAATACAAACAAAAATTTCGATTAAATTATTGATTTAAGGCATATAGAATATTTCATATTCTATATGTAGAATATTTCATTCATCAACGAGCAAATATATTTTCTTCTCAGCAGCACATGGATCCTTCTCTAAAATAGACCATATCTTATGCCACAAAGCAACTCTTAGTAAATACAAAAATACAGAGATAATACCTTGCATTCTACCAGACCACATGGAGTGAAATTAGAAATCAATGATAAAATAAAAAATAGAAGCTAGTATAACAAATGAAGACCAAATAATATACAATTGAATGATGAATGGATAATAGAAGAAATCAAGGATGAAATTTTAAAAATTCTTAGAGATAAATGAGAACACTGATACAACATTTCAAAATGTCTGGGACACTATGAAGGCTGTACTAAGAGGAAAGTTTAATGTATTGAGTGCATTCATTAAGAGAATAAAAAGTCAACAAATAAGTGATCTAACATTACATCTCAAAGCCCTAGAAAAAGAAGAACAAATCAACACCAAAAGCAGTAGAAGACAGGAAATAATTAAAATCAGAGATGAAATCAAAGCAAAATAACAATTGAAAAAATTGACAAAAAAAATTGGTTCTTCGAATAAATAAATAAATAAAATAGATAAACCCCTGGCCATGTTAACATATTAACATATTACTAAAATACAAGATGAAGAAGGAAATATCACAACAGACACATCTGAAATACATATTTTGAAAATTTATACTCTAATAAAATAGAAAATATGAAAGACATTGACAAATTTCTAAAGGTATATGACCTACCCAAATTCAATGAGGAGGTCATACATGATTTAAACAGATCAATTTCAAGTAATGAAATAGAAAATGCCATTAAAAGCTTACCAACCAAGAAAAGCCTATGACCAGATGGATTCTCAGCCGAGTTCTACAAGATATTCAAAGAAAAATTAACCAATACTCCTCAAAGTATTCCATGAAATAGAAAAGGAGGGAACCTTTCCAAATTCATTCAATAATGCTAATATCACCCTGATACCAAAACCAGACAAAGTCATATTGAGAAAATAAAACTTTAGTCCAATATCCCAAATGAACATAGATGCAAAAATTTTCAATAAAATTCTGGCAAATCACACACAAAAACATATCAAAAAGATAGTGCACCATGATAAAGTGGGGTCCATTCCAGGGATGCAGGGTTGGTTCAATATACGGAAATCAATAAACATAATTCATCATATTAATACACTTAAAAACAAGAATCAGAGGCTGGGATTGTGGCTCAGAGGTAGAGAACTCGTCTAGCATGGCCAGGGCCCGGTTCGATCCTCGGCACCACATAAAAAAATAAAGGTATTGTGTTGTGTCCATCTACACCTAAAAAATAAATATTTAAAAAACAAGAATCATATGATCATCTCAATAGATGCAGAACAAGAATTTGGCAAAATACTGCACACCTTCATGTTCAAAACAAAAGCAATACTAGGGATAGTAGGAGCATACCTCAACAATGCAAAAGATATATATGCTAAACCAAAGATGAGCATCATTCTAAATGGAGAAAAATTGAAAGCATTCCAGCTAAAAACTGGAACAAGACAAGGATATCCTCTTTCACCATTTCTATTCAACACCATCCTTGAAACTCTAGCCAAAGCAACTAGACAAAAGAAAGAAATTAAAGGGACACAAAGAAAAGAACTTAAACTATCACTATTAGCTGTTGGCATGATTCTCTATCCAGAAGATCCAAACAATTCCACCAGAAAACTTCTAGAACTAATGAAGTCAGCAAAGTAGCAGGGTATAAAATCAACAACCATAAATAAAACATATTCCAATACATCGGCAATGAATCCACTGAAAGAGAAATTAGGAAAACTATTCCATTCACAATAGCCTCAAAAAATAAAATACCTCAGAATCAATCTAACAAAAGAGGTGAAAAAACCTCTACAATGAAAACTACAGAACATTAAGGAAAGACATTGAAGAAAACCTCAGAAGATGGAAAGATCTCCCATCCTCCTGGATAGGCAGAATTAATATTGTAAAAATGGCCATACTACCAAAAGTGCTATATAGATTTGATGGAATTCTTATTAAAATCTCAATGTATTCTTCATAGAAATAGAAAAAGCAATCATGAAATTTATTTGGAAAAATAAGAGACCCATAATAGGTAAAGCAATCCTTAGCAAGAAAAGTGTAGCAGGAGGCATCACAATACCATAGCTTAAACTATACTACAGAGCTATAGTAACAAAAATGGCATGGTATTGGCACCAAAATAGACTCTTAGACCAATGGTACAGAATAGAAGATATAGGTAAGACAAACCCACATAAATACAGTTATCTCGTACTGGACAAGGGTGCCAAAAACATTCACTGGAGAAAAGATAGCTTATTCAACAAATGGTGCTGGCAAACTGGAAATTCATATGTAGCAAAATGAAAATTAACCTCTTTCTCTCACCCTGCACAAAAATCAACTCAAAGTGGATCAAAGACTTAGGCAATAGAACAGAGACTCTGGGCCTAATAGAAGAAAAAGTAGGCCCAAATCTTTACCACATTGGCCAAGGATCTGACTTTCTTAACAAGACTCCTAAAGCAAAAGAAGTAAAATCAAGAATCA
The DNA here is from genome assembly GCF_048772815.1 of Callospermophilus lateralis. Lineage (NCBI taxonomy): Eukaryota > Metazoa > Chordata > Mammalia > Rodentia > Sciuridae > Callospermophilus > Callospermophilus lateralis. Next base: position 57,734,294 of record NC_135325.1, on the reverse strand, counting down.
ATAATGGGATGGATTCAAATATTAAAAAAGCTTCTTCTCAGCAAAGGGGTCAATTAATAACATGAGGAGAGAGCCTATAGATTGGGAGAAAATCTTTACCACATGCACCTCTGATAAAGCATTAATCTCTAGGATATATAAAGAACTCAAAAACTTAACACCAAAAAAAGAAAATAGCCCAATCAATAAGTGGACTAAGGACTGAACAGACACAGAAGAAATACAATTGATCAACAAATATATGAAAAAGTGTTCATCATCTCTAGCAAATATAGAAATGCAAATCAAAACTACTCTTAATATTTCATCTCACTCCTGTCACAGCTGCAATCATCAAAGATACAGGCGAGGATGTGGTGAAAAAGGTACACTCATACATTGCTGGAGGTACTGCAAATTGGTACAACCACTATGGAAAGCAGTATGGAGATTTCTCAGAAAACTGGGAATGGAACTACCATTTGACCCAGCTATTTCACTCCTTGGTTTATACCCAAATGACTTAAAATCAGCATACTACAGTAATGCAGCCAAGTCAATGTTTATAGCAACTCAATTCACAATCGCTAAACTATGGAACCAACCTAGGTGTCCTTCAATAGATCAATGGATAAAGAAAATGTGGTACATATACTCAATGGAATATTATTCAGTTTTAAAGAAGAGTGAAATTATGGCATTTGCCAGTAAATGGACGGAGTTGGAAAATATCATGCTAAGTGAAATAAACCAATCCCCAAAAACCAAAGGCCAAATGTTTTCTCTAATATGCAGATGCTAATTCACAACTAGATAGGGGGCACTAGGAAAGAATAGCATTACCTTATTTTAGGTAGAAGAAAGTGTTGGGAGGGGAGGGGAAGGGATGTGGGGATAAGAAAGACAGTAGAATGAAACAGACATTATTATTTTATGTATATACGTAACTACATGACCAATATGATTCTGAAACATGTACACTCAGAAAAATGAGAAATTATATCCCATCTATGTATGATATATCAAAGTGCATAAATGTATTTCACTATCATATATAACTAACTAAAACAAATTAAAATAATAATAACAAGTTTTGACAAGGATGTGAAGAAAGAGGAATCTTGTACACTATTAATGGAAATGTAAATCAGTTGAGCCATTACGGAAAACAATGTGGAACTTCTTCAAAAGTTAAAAATGACTTGGCAATCTCCCTTCTGGGTATATATCCAAAATAAATCAGTACATGGAAGAGATATCTGGACTCCAATGTTAATTGCAGCATTATTCACAATATCCAAGATACAAAATCAAGCTAAATGTTTATCAGTGGCTAAATGGGTGAAGAAAAATTATACACACACACACACACACACACACACACACACACACACTACACACACACAAACCCCAGAATATTATTCACCTTAAAAAAAAGAAAAAAATCTTGTCATTTGTGACTATAAGAATGAACCTAGTAGACATTGTGTTAAGTTAAATGAGCCAGGCAGGCATAAAATGATAATTACTTCATGATCTCAGTTATTTGTGGAGTTTTAAAAACTAGAATTCATACAGTAGGATAGTGATTTTTGAGGGGCTGGTTGGAAAAAAAGGTGACAATTGGGAAGAAGTTAGCCAAAGGATACAAAATATGTGTTAGGGGGAATAATGTCAAGTGATCTACCATTGAATATTTGATAATTGTTAAGAGAGTAGTTTTAAATGTTCTTACCACAAAAAATGGTAAGATTGTGAGGCAATGGGTATGTTAATTAGCTTAATTTAGTCATTTCACCATGTATACATATATCAAAATATATTGTTACATATATCAAAATATATATATTGTGTGAATATATATATATTAAAATGAAAAAAGCAGGTGCACAATGTGAATTTTTGCACCAACCATAGCTGCAGAGATGGATGGAACCTTAGAAACCAACTAAGTATCTCTCATGCTGCAACAGGGGTAATTAGTAGATGAACCAGGTCAAGGAACCTCACCCCAGCATACCTTGTTTACCTGCTATCTTTAGTGCTTACCAGGTACCTAGCATATTACTAGCATATTAGTGTTATTCAGTAATGAAGAAATAATGCAAACCAAGGCCTGCTACCTATTTTCAAAAAGTTTTATTGGAATATAGACACACTTATTGATTTACATATTTTCTATGGTTGTTTTGTGCTACAAAAGCAAAATAAATAGCTGCAATAGACAATACATGACCTGCAAAAGCCTAAAATCATTCACTATCTGACCCTTTATAAAAAAAATGGTTGTCAATCCTTCTGTGAGTAGTATTTTGCAGGTCAGTCCTCTACAGTTTACCACTTTTATAGCCCTCTAGAGTATATCTGTGGCTCCATTTTACAGAATGGACCAATGATATGTGAGAAGGTCAACTGACTTTTATCACTCAGAACTATTTCACACATGGGTATAATTTTGCAACAGAAACATCTTTCATCAGCCTAACTAAAATTTCCTGGTCACACAGACAGTAACAGAGCTACGATAAGAATACTGAACACCTGGTGCCATGTCCAATGTCCACTCTCCCACACCTGTCCTTCCTTAGAAGCCTTAGTAGGATAATAAAAGATATTCTGCTGCTAATACCTACTTGAGTACTACTGCATGATACCAGAATTGTTTGAGTCAGTGGACATTCATTGCTAGGCTCACTGGAATCTGAATGCAATTTTCCTAAATATCAATCAATTACTCTTGCAATCAGCTCTCTGTGACATGTAGTTATTATAAATATGAGAGGACATGATGCCGACATAAGAATGATAATGGCTAATATGCCTTCAACATTTACTGTGAACCAAACATTGAGTTACGCACATCCTTAATATGCAGCACCTCACTAATCCTCATCACACAGCTAGAAAATGTTCTGATCCCCATTTTAGATGCAGAAAAGAAAGCTTAGAGAGGTGTCTTTCCTGTGGTTATGCTTAGAGCTGGGATTCAATATGGGTGTGTTTGATATCAAAGCCTGTGTTTTTTAACAACCAACCATACATCTCCTTTTAGGCTAATAATGCCTGGAATATCATACTACACAGTTAGCAATTTCCAGGATTATGCTTTTCTTTCTTTTTTTATCAGCAGATACCATTTATTCAATGCTTGCTACATAGTAGGCACTGTGCTATGAACTTTCTCAGTTGAACTTTCATAACCACATAATTAAGCTGGTACTGTTAGCTCCATTTTACAACCAAAGAAGCTGAGGTGCAGAAAAACTAATAAAATTGCCTAAAGTCACATGGCAAGCACATGCTTGGTTTTAATTTTAATAATGTTCATGGAACCTAGCGAGAGGGCATGAGTGTAACACCATCTTTTATAAAGAAATTCACATTTGGAAGAGACGTGGAAAGACACCTGGATGTTCCTACCCCACCCCGCATTCCCAAAGAGAATGGGCTGTGGAGTCAGTGGTAACTGGGATAATAATGCCTACATTATCCCACATGGTTCTAATACAGGATGACCTACCTCCTAAATTTTTCACCCTCAGTAGAAAGACAAATAAAGCAATTCATTGCATGGGACCGAGCCACCAGAAAATGAAGGCTCCTTGAGATGAAAGTACTAATGGACTCATTCCTTGGGACTCACCTCTAATCTTCTCAATTAACTCAGGCCACTGAAGTTTGTTCTAACTTACCAGACAGGAACAACAGTTTACCTGACCATTTGTCCCATACTTTTTAGATTTCACTTTAAGTCTTCAAGATTTCACTTCAAGTATAAGCTCAAGGTTTCTAAACCATCCTTGTCACTTCGCCATTATGATCTTAGGCATACCACTTTCTTTTTCCAAGACTCAATTTCAACATATGTAAAATGGAGAGAATGATGTCTGTTTCATTGGGTTGGTATGAGAAGACAAGATAATATAACATTCAAAAGACCCCAGTATATTCCTTATATTCAACAAATATCAGGATAGAACAGATATTGATCCACCTCTCCTAAAATCACCCAAGTGAAAACTCGAATCATTTTCAGAAATCACCAAAGCCACTCTGGCTCAGATTCTCTGAGGTGCTTCCATAATGAGTGGCATCCTAAGTAGCTGTCTGTTTGGTATTGAGGAAAAGAGCAAACTGGAGTATGAAGCCCTGAGAATAAAGCCTGATTTCAGCCTGAAGAATGGTTAAAAACATTGACCAATTTGGGCCACCAAAGAAGATATGGTCAAAGATCTCCATCAGAACCATCCCCAGAAATGAAGTAAGGATTAAAAACTCTAGAAACAGGTAGCTAGTATTCCCTTTTTGATTACTCTGCCTGCCTGTAGTCCTTACTAAATGGAGGACTTTTCAATTTTCCTCTCCTATAGTCTCTCTGACACCTAAGACCCAAGTAGATACATACTTAATCTTTTCCTACCTCGAATCCAGTAGTGGTCTAGAAAGCCACAATAACATGACAGAGCTAGAGCTCATCTAGCCTAATCCTTCATCTAGTAATTTGGAAACTTGAGACCAAAGAGATTAAGTGGCTTAACTACATCCATTCAGAGAGCTGGAAGCACAGAAGTCATCAAGAATGGGCTAACTTGAGTCTAATACATTTTGCTTAAGAAGGCAGGGACATGAGTGGTGCATATTTAGATATACTTCCATATAAATAAGAATTAAATGTTCAAAAAGCTTTGGAATTTAATTGGGTTTACTTCAGCTATCTGGACAATTCATCTCTAGTGGAATCCTTTTTAGCAGAATGCCTCATTCCCTTAAATTATTGAATGAATTATAAATAGCCTTACAAGAGTTTTATATATCAAAATTAATTTAACTTCAAATGTCTGTACTATTGCACATCTAGTTACCTTTTAAAATTTGTATAGTCTTAATTGTCCCCAAATTCAGGAAAGAATCTGGTTTAGCCCTGGTGAGTTCATAAATACCTGCTTTAAATCAGTCTGGCAATAAAATAATTGATCAATCTTCTAGAAATAAACATCTAGGGCCTGGTTGTGACTTATCCATATTAATAATGTGGATATCAAGAAACATGTAGCTACTCTTCTCAAAGGAAAACATTAAGCAAAGCTGTCTAACCTTTGTTAAAAAGAAAGTGACTAAAATCCATTTGACTTCAATCGAATATAGACCTCAATACCAGCAAATAGTACTCCATTAGACCTTGAAAGAATTTGGATGGTGGGTCTAAAATAAAGCATACTCCTTGTGTCATCATTCAAGTCCTTTTTTTTCTTGTTTGGTTTTCATGGAAACATGAGGGGGAAGATAGCATCTAGGTGAGTCTACTACTGGCAGAACCTAACAGATAAGTTCCAAGAAGAGAAATAAGATGTGAAAAGAGCGATGGAAATCCAGGAGATGACTAAAGACAGCATTTTATAACTTGGTAAAACAAAAAAAATTATAGTGAATTTTAACCAAGGATGCATGAATGGACTTAAAACTGCATTAAGAGTAACTGAGGATGGACAGAGGGAAGATTTGAGGAGGCAGTAAGATAATCCAGAGCTGGTAGAGTGGAAGTATTTCGACCAAAGGGTTTTATTCTCACCTCTTGCAGTTTCAATTTCCCCATCTAGAACTCAATAAAGACTTCAGTTCTTTTAATTTACCCAAAGCCATGGTGCATAACTAAGAGAGGGAATCCCTCAAGGAACACTTTTCTTCTTTAACATAAAGGTATTCCAGAAATCTAAGTAATTATCAATACTATACTTGAACCATTATTTCAGTGCATATTTTCAAATACCTGTCACTAGAACTATGATGTTACTAATAAGATAATTGAGAATTTACTTCACCCTCCACCACACAGTAACAAAACATAATAGCGGCTCCAGTTTGTACTGGTTTTGCTGCTGTGACTAAAGGATCTAACTGGAATATACGTCGGACCAGTACTTCCGCAGTCTGGCTGGGCACAATTCAGGAGCCATTTGTCAAAAGAAACAAACTTTATTTTTAGAACCACACACGCCAAACAAAACAGCTCCTCAGGAAAAACCTTGAGAGCCCAACTGCCACCACCGGCTTCCCACAAGCCTCTCAACCTCCCCCACTCCTCTTGCTCTTGAGGCCAATTGGCTGGGTCGCATGGGCGGAGCCAAAAAAAGTCCCCCAATGAACAGCTCCATGGTCTGAAAGGGCGGGGAAACAGCCCAATGAGCATCACCGCAGAGGAACCAATCAGTTGGCAGCTAGAAGTTGCTGGGGCCGCTGTGAGCCAATCATCAGCTGGCAGCTGGAAGTTTGCTGGCAGCTGGAAGTTTGCTGGGGCCCCTTCGGCTGTGGCTCTCAACACAGTACATTGAATTTATACCATTTTATTTAATCTTCACAACCATCTCCACTTATTAATGGAGGAACTGAGAGTTGAGAGATTGTAATTTGCATCATGTCTCAGAAAAACAAATCAAAAAAGTTTTGCCAAAAATGTACTTCTGTTAAGCCCTAGATTCAATGTGACTTATTATACTTTTTTTTCAGATCCCTAAGATAAAAAAGAAGTTCCAGAAATAATGCTTTCCATATCTAGCCATTCATGGATTTTTTTTTTCCTTGAGCACATTTCAGAAATTGTGCTTTTTTCAAAATTTCATTTTAATCTGAGTTATCAAATTTGTTGGAATAAAATTTGTCCTAGTATTTCCTCATAGTTTTAAAATATGGAGTATCTATAGTAATGTTACCTTTATCATTCTGTTATTTGTAATATGTTTTCAAACTTTGATTTTCCTGGACAATCTGGCTAGAGGTTGATAAATATTATTGCTATTCTCAAAGAACCAGGTTTGGGTTTTATTGATTTTTTTCTGTTATTTTTCTCCTTTCTATTTCATTGATGTCCACTATGATCTTTACTGTTTCCTTTCTTCTGCTTACTTTGGGTTTAATTTGCTCTTGTTTTTCTAGTTTCTCAAAATGTAAGCTAAGGTCATTAATGAGACTCTTTCATTGGTGACATATAATATGAAGGAGCTAGCCAGGTCAACCTCTGGGTACAAAGCATGTTGCTATGCTAATATAATGTCAAATATCATGTCAAACTGGATGTTGTGATGGGTTAAGGGATTTGGGGACTATTTTAGTCAGTTTTTTTGTTTTATTTATTTTTTGTCTTTTTTTTTTTTATGCTGCTGTGACTAAAGGATCTAACCAGAACAACTGTAGAGGAGGAATAGTTTATTTGAGGGCTCACGGTTTCAGAGGTCTTAGTCTGTAGAAGGCTCCATTTCATGGGGCTTGAGATGAGGCTGAACATCTTGGAGGAAGAGTGTGGCAGAAGGAAACACCTCACATGAGATCAGGAAGCAGAGAGAGAGTCCACTGTCAGATACAAATATATACCCCAAAGCTACATCCCAATTCCCATCTCCTCCAGCCACACACCCTACCACTTCCATTAATCCCATCAGGGATTAATTCACTGATTAGGCTAAAGCTATAACCCAGTCATTTCTCTTCCAAACATTCTTGCATTGTGTCACAAATGAGCTTTCAGGAGACACCACAGCTAAACCATAACAAGAACCAATCATGACAACGAAGAGGCAGTAGCACACAACAGGCTTAATTTAGATAGATCATTGACTGGTTTCATGCTAAGGAAGTATTCCATAGCACAAGACATTCCATAGGCAATGGTGAGGAGCCACCACCTACATAGGCAGATGCCGCAGTCTGGCTGGGCACAATTCAGGAGCCACTTGTCAAAAGAAACAAACTTTATTTTTAGAACACACACACCGCAACACACAGCTCTTCAGGAATTCCCTCAGAGCCCAACTGCCACCACCAGCTTCCCACAAGCCTCTCAACCTCCCTCACTCCTCCTGCTCTTGAGGTCAATTGGCTGGGTTGCGTGGGCGGAGCCAAAAAAAGTCCCCCAATGAACAGCTCTGTGGTCTGAAGGGGGGGGGGACAGCCCAATAAGCATCACCGCAGAGGAGCCCATCAGTTGGCAGCTAGAAGTTTGCTGGGGCCGCTGTGAGCCAATCATCAGCTGGCAGCTGGAAGTTGGCTGGCAGCTGGAAGTTGGCTGGGGCCCCTTCGGCTGTGGCTCTCAACAGGCAGGAGGGTAAGGGAACCCCAAGGGAGAGCAGGACCAAAGAGGGGGCTTGTCTGTCTAGGCCATGTCATATGGTAACAAAATGGGAAATCTCTGGGTCAGAGAACTCCAGAGGCAGGCAGGGACTTGAGGTGTCTCCAGCTATCAGATCTTGGGTGTACTTTTCCAGTGTACATAAAAAAAAAAAACTGTAGGAGTTGGGGTTGTGACTCAGTGATAGAGTGCTTGCCTAGCACATGTGAGGCACTGGGTTTGATCTTCAGCACCACATAAAAATAAATAAACAAAATAAGATATTTTTTAAAAAGAAAAAAACTGTAAATGGCTTTAAATTATGCTTATTTGCATTATATTTAAAACAATTAGATATGTAAAAATTTGAATTTGGAACAACAGGTGGACAGCTTACAGGTCCCAATATACTTTGAAGAAGTAAAACCACAGCACCAATATACAGGGACCATCTTTAGCCATTTTTATAACACCACGGTTAAACAATCAATCAGTATTAACAATCCTTTGCAGTATTTTCCTCCAATTTCCTCCCAAGGCTCATACTGAAACCAGAACTGAGAAATAAGCCATAAAAAGCTAGTAGGAGAGGTCTGGGATGATTGGATTTATTTGAATGTGGACCAAGTGTGATTCACTCTGGATTTATTCTTTGTTTTTATACCAGGGATTAAACTCAGGGGTACTCCACCACTTAGCCACATATCCAGCCCTATTTTGTATTTTATTTAGAGACAGAGTCTCACTGACATGCTCAGCACCTTGCTTTTGCTAAGACTGTCTTTGAACTCATGGTCCTTCTGCCTCAGCCTCCTAAACCACTGGGATTACAGGCATGCACGACAGCACCTGGACCCAGACCATTTTTAAATATTTTATTTAGAGACAGGGTCTTGCTGAGTTGCCCAGTTGCCTTGCTAAATTGCTGAGGATGGCTTTGAACTTGGGATCCTCCTGTCTCAGCCTCCAGAGCTGCTGGGATTACAGGCATGCATCACAGGACATGCATATTCTTTAACAGCTTTATTGAGAGTTACCATTAAGTTCTTTTTGCAAAAAAAAAAAAAATAGCTTTATTCACTTCATTCATCCAGTTATGCTGCAATGAGAAAATACTACAGATGGATAATTTTATCAACAACAGCAACTGGAAAAAAAAAAAAACAGCAACTGATTTCTTAGAGTTTTGGATGCTGGGAAGTCCAAGATCAAGGCACCAACAGGTCTGATATTTGGTGAGGTTCCAATCACCACTTCGAGTATTACACCTTATCACTGCATCCTCCAAAGCATTTGTATACTTTGTCCATACATGGCAGAATCGTGGAAGAGCAAGAAAGACAAATATCTCTGACGCCTCTTTTGCAAGGGCATTAATTTTTAATGAGGGGGAGAGCCCTCATGATGTAATCATATCCAAAAAGTCCAATTTCCCAACAATGTTGCATTAGGGTTTAAGTGTCAACATGAATTCTGAAGGGGATAAGATCATTTAAAACATATCATTGAGAGAGGATCCAAAATGGTGGATTAGAGGAAGACTGCATTCCTAGTTGCTCTGTGGCTCAAGATTGAAACATCAGGAATATTGTTTCACAGCAAAGTGGGTGAAAGAAAGATTTCACTTAAAATTCAATATTAGATAGTCAAAGTGTCTTAGATATTCAGAAGTTTGGATGCATTGAAAAAAGAAGAACAAATGCACCAGAGCCAGGTTAGCTGCAGCAGTGGCAGCAGTGCTAATCCACTACAGAGGTAGAGGGAATAACACACAGAAGAAACACAATGAACATATTCTGTATGAAAAAACCTGACATCAGAAAGGCAGCCTGGACTTAATTGATCCAGAGGTTGCCCTGCAAGCTGGTATTTGAAAAGTGCTCTGTATTTCCCAACCAGAAAGTGAAGAGCTGAGGTGGCAGCAATCTTGAAGAGGCTACACTGCAGCTTACTGCTGTGAAACCAGGAGATCATAGCAAACACTGCCATACTACCCCATGAAGTGCACACCCATATGGCCTATGGTTTACCTAATAGAATATGAGTGAAACAGGCACAGAGAAGATTGTCCCCAGGGGGATTCCATTCAGATAAATGAAGGTCTGTCCAACTCAGTTTTTCCTTTGAGTCTGGTGACTCACATGACTAACTGAAGTGGGTTAGGAATCTGAACAGGCTAGTGTGAATACACAGAGGAACTAAGGCTAGGAAGGTTGTGTTTGTGGACAACAGAATGTGTGGAGGATTATCTGTCCTGCCCCATGGGTAGAATTCCTGGGAAGCTCTGATGATGTAGACATCCAAAAGAGATCAGCATTGACCTGGCCCTAGGGATGTGTTAATCTAATCTCTTCAGAGCAGATACCACCCATACAAAGCCCCCTAAGGAAAGATTAGAACTACATCCCAACCACCTGAACTCCCCTCATAGAAGTACATAGCAGCTCCATGCTGGGACTGCATTGATCTGGTCTGCGCAGACAAAACTCCTAATCATAGTACTTCCTACTTCATCATACCTTATACTGGTGAAAAGGGAAGCTGAGAGCTATTTCAACCAGCTTCAGCCCTAAACTACCCCATCTGGCAGCTCATTGAGCAATGCAAAAAAGGGGGAGAATTTGGAAGCTGGGCTGTAGCTCAGTAGTAGAGCACTTGCCTAGCATGTGTGAGGCACTGGTTTGATTCTCAGCACTGCATATAAATAAATGAACAAAATAAAGGCCTTGCTTTCTCTCTTTCAGGACATAGCCCAAGAAGAAATGGAAAGAAAGAAAAGTGTGCATAGGCATTGTCCATCTATTCTCATTGGCTCCTTTGACCACTTCAGTGGAGACAATTCCTTTATTTTTCATTAAGAACATTCTTTCCTTTTGTTTTTGTTTTCTTGCTGTGATGATTGGTTCATGGACATATATGTACATATTTATTGATTTATTTTCATTTTACCATTTTTAAATGTAGCTATTTTTCTTTGCCATATTTTTTGAGAGTTAGGATTTATGGTTTATTTATTTTGATTTAATTTTGTCTTTTCTTATTTTTCATTGTCTCCTTTCTACTGGTACTAACAGACAAATTGTCTTGTTCTTACTTTCTCTTGCTTTTTGCTCTGTTTTTCCTATTTTTCTCCTCCTTCTTTATGCTATGACCTGCTACATTTCTTCTGCATTTGTAAACTCTCTTTTACCTACATATCACATGTTTCTTTCTTAACTGTATTTTTATCATCTTTTAGAACTAATTTTCTTACATAACTCCTACCCACACCATTCATGTTGTCGCAATTATTACTGCTATGGATGGCAAAGTTGACATCTGCTGTTTGCTTTAACATTAGATCTAGTTCATAGTTACTTATTGTTTTTGCTGTAGACATTTTCTGACCACACTATTCCTGTCTTTTTGTGGTAATGTTATAGATATCATAATAGGAAACAGGTATTTATTTTAATGCTATATATTGCATGCATTGGTTGTTTCTATTGTTTCCCCTATCCTGTGAGGTTCTGGGGACCTACAAGGATACAGGGTAGAGACATTGCTGCTGAACCAAACTCATCCAAAATATGGTGCACCTTGCTCCACACACAAATTAATGACATTCAAACTACAGCAATACTTTAATACAAAGAATGAAAGTGACAAAAACACAAACCAACAGCCAGGACCCAAGTAGGAATGGAAAGAGGTTAGCCCTCAGGTCCCAATCATAGATATTCACTGTTACAGCAAAAACATAGGAAAGTAATACAAAGGCTGTAGAAACCACACTACAAGGAGGTTCAATCTAGATCACTCTACGAGATTTGGCAAGTGAATGTTGTACCCCAAAAAGGCTCACACATAAGAGTACAAGAGAAATCCACCCAAACAGATGCATGAAACAAAACACAGGAATAGAAGTAATATGACAAATCAAGGTATACAAAACCTCCTGAAGTTCATAATTCACCAACATCTGAGCCCAAAGGTATTGAATGGAATAAAATAATAGATAAAGAATTCAAAAGAGGGCTGGGGATATAGCTCAGTAGTAGAGCTATATTTAGCAGGCATGAGGCCCTGGGTTTGATCCTTAATACTGCAAAAAAAAAGGAAAAAAATTCAAAAGAATAATTAGGAAAATAATGAATTATAAGAGAACATGGAAAAACAAGAGAATGAATTAAGGAAGTCTATACAGGATAAGAATGAAAAATTCAATAAGGAGATAGAAATATTGGAAAAAAAAGCAAATACAAATATTGGAAAACAAAGATTCCAAACAATCTCTCTAGAACAGTAGATCATGCCAAAGACAGAATCTTAAAGCTATAAGACAAAGCAGCCAATCTGAACATTCAAACAGTATTAAAAATATAAGTAACAATATCAGAATATGTAAAAATGCTTGGACAACATTAACAGACCAAATTTAAGAATCATCAGAAGTGAGGAGGGTTGTGATATGCAGGCTAATAGAATGAGTAATGTCTTAAGGGAAATAATAACAGAAAATTTTCTGAACCCTGAGACCACAAGACACATTGAGAATCCCAAATAGACAAGATGAAAAAAGAACCTCTCCATGATACATTATAATTAAGATGCCTAACATACAGAATAAGAGAGAATTTTAAAAGCCTCAAGAGATTAAAAAAAAAAACACACATCAGGCCACATTTAGAGGCAAGCCAATCAGAATTAATTTTGATTTCTCAGCAAAACTTTAAAAGCCAGGAGGTCTTTGGGATGATGCATGACAAATCCTTAAAGAAAATAAATGTCAACAAAGACTGCTATATCCAGCAATCTGAGCCACATCCCCAGACATTTTTTTTTATTTTTTATTTGATTTTTTATCCTTCAAAATCAAAGAGAAATACAAACCTTCCAAGATAAGCAGAAACTAAAATAATTCATGACTGCTAAGCTATAACTACAAAACTTCCTTAAAGAAATACTCCACACTGGGCTGGGATTGTGTCTCAGTGGTAGAGAGCTCCCCCAGCAAATGCAAGGCCCTGGGTTCGATCTTCAGCACCATATTAAAAATAAATAAATAAAATAAAGTTATTTTATTTTAAAAAAAGAAAGGAAGAAAGAAATATTCCACACAGAAGAAATTAAAAAAAATAGAGTTCACAAAAGAAAAAAAATATCATTTGAAGAGTAACTAAGTAAATGAAAAATAGGAATGAATTAAACATTAGAAGTAAATCAATATGGTAGAAATTAATAAACATTACTCTATAAAATCATTGAATATAAATGGTCTCAACTCCCTAACTAGAAGACATAGGCTTAAAAAATGCATAGAAAAATAAGACCCAACTATATTTTGTTTGCAAGAGACTTACCTTATGGGCAAAGACAGACAAAAGGTAAAAGACAAAGGCTAGGAATTGATATAACATGTGAGCAGAGCCCAGAAAAAAGCAGGAGTAACTACTCTCACATCTAACAAATGAGATTCAAACTAAAATTAACTAAAAGGGAAAAAGAAAGTCACTCCATACTAGTAAAGGGAAGAATCCAATAAGAAAATATAACAATAATAAATATTTATGCCCCAAACATGTGTGCAAATAATTACATAAAAGAGACATTACCTATATTTAAGCCATAGATAGAACCCAGTACAAAAATACTGGGTAATTTCAACACACCTCCTTCACCATTAGAAGGTCACCTAGATCTAAATTCAGTAAAAACTCTTTGAAGTCCAGGCATGGAGGCACATGCCTGTAATCCCAGGGGCTTGGGCTGGTGAGGCAGGAGGATCATGAATTCAAAGCCAGTCTCAGAAACTTAGAGAGGCCATAAGCAACCCAGGGAGACCCTCATTGTAAATAAAATATTTTTAAAAGGTCTGAGGATGTGGCTCAGTGGTTAAGCGTCCCTGGGTTAAAACCTCAGTAATAAAAACAAAAACAAACAAGACTTTTTGGATCTGAGAAGTATTATCAATCAAGTGGATTTAATAGACATGTCTAAAATATTTTATTTAACAACAGTTAAATACACTTTTTTTTCAGCAGCTCATAAAACTTTCTCCAAAACAGACACTATAGGCCACAAGGTAACTCTTAGAAAATAATAAAAAAATATATATAATTCCTTGCATCTTATCAGATCATAATGGAATGAAATTAGAAATCAACATGACCAAACCCTATAGAAACTTTATGTAAACACATGGAGATTGACAACATCTTTTTTTATTAATTTTTTTTATATTTTAGTGGTTATTTTAGTTATACATGACAGTAGAGTCTATTTTGATATAATTCTACAAGCATGGAATATATCTTATTTTATCTCGGACCCCAGTCTTGTGGATGCACACAATGGTGAAATTCACTGTGGAGTATTCATATATGTACATAAGAAAGATTTGTCAGAATCATTCCACTGTCTTTCCTTTTCCTATCCCCCTCTTTCCCCTTAATTCCCCTTTGTCTAATCTACTGAACTTCTATCCCCAACCTTATAGTGGGTTAGATTTTACATATCAGAGAAAACATTTGAACTTAGTTTTTATCTTTTTTTTTTTTGGTGGTGGTGCATTGAGATTGAACCCAAGGCCTTGTGCATGTGAGGCAAGCACTCTACCAACTGAGATATATCCCCAGCCCCTGAACCATAACTTTTTGAATGATAAATAGGTTATAGAAAAAATCAGGCAGTACATTTTCAAAATTCTTAGACTCAAATGAGAATAATGATATAAAATAGCAGAACATCTAGAACATTATGAAGGCAGTACTAAGAGCAATTTTATAGCTATGAGTGCCTACATAAGAAATTCAGAAAGATCCAAAACAAACAAGGCCTTTTAAAAAATTCCAATGCCAGTAGAAGGAAGGAAATAAGATCAGAGCTGAAATCAATAAACTTGAAAATAAAAATAAATACAGTGTTAGGTAGTAGCTAGCAATGAACAGTGAAATTCATGCAGAGGTCACAAGTGTTCTTTAAATTACTCTAAGGTCTTCTTTGAACTACTTTCAAAGTGGACAAGAAAGGAAATGCAGGTAATTAATTTGCAGAAAAAAAACAGAAGCAAAGGAGCTAATGGGAAAATATATCAAAAGTAAGGTTTAATGGGGGGATTAACTCTTGATAAGGTCCATTGAAATTGGTGAGAAGCTAGGAATTATGGCTGTAGTCATCTCCATTTGTCTGGGAAGAAAGATTCCTTTAGTAGTACAGGCACACTAAGATAACTTCTGACCGGCTATTGACCCTAATGCCCACATTAATATGGGGCTGACTTGTGGATGAAGCCCCCCTAAATAGAATGGCCACCTTGACAGTTCCAGAGAGAACCAACTAAGGTCAAACACTCCACCAACCAATGTGAAGGAGGAATTGAACACCTGATTGGCAAAGAGTACAGAACCTGGTCTCCAGTTCTCCTGGTAAACATCAAACAGGAATAAATTTGGAGATAGCATTACCTCCTTTGTTGCTCTCTGCTCAGAGACAGCCTACTCTGTCTCTAGAGAGTACTTTCTGCTTAAGCCTCACTTTGCTTTTACTTTACTTTCACCTCACTTTCACTTATAATAAAGTTCTCTTGCATGGCTTTTAGTGTCTAACTTTAAATTTTCTTTCATGGGAACACAAGAACTAAGGTTTGGAGTTTCAGCTTCCTGCTTTCCTGTGAGCAGAAAGCAGAACAAAATATTTGAAAAACTTGACCTTGAAAGGTGGGAGTGAAACTGGGACTAAGAAATTGCAGTTTTTAAAGACATTACTGCCACTAAAGAAATGCTAGACGTCGCTGAGAGGCAATAAGAAATATGCTTGGGGGCATCTCAGGAATTGGCAAGATCAGGCTAAAGGGAGTAAAAGTAAAATTTCCTTTGTGAAGACACTTGCGGTGCACCATGCTTGCACAGGGTGGCCTAGGAAGTTGTTTTACCTTGCTAAGCCACACAGGAACTCAGAGACTACTGCAGCCAGGATCCCTAGAGGCTTAGTTACTCCTGGAGATGGCAACAGACCTTGGTGCCAACCACATGGTGCTGTTTCTTTCAGGATTGCTGGATGCTGATGTTAGGGGTCATGGAGCCTTCCATGAAGATTTCAAAAGAGTGCCTGGGAAGCCAGGCAAAATGTAGCAGGATTGGAATCCCTGCAGGTTGCCCCTGATAGGGTGATGCATGGAGATGAAAGAAGGAAGCCATAACGGCACTGAGACTTTCAATATTAAGAAATGCCAGTAATGTTGGATGTCTATTAAGGAAAATTGCAGGAATTGAGTAGAAACAAGGCAACATAGAGGTCATGTTGGCTACAACCAGCAAAACCATAGGGGCAGAACTATGCAAGCCCTTTGGAGAGAACATCACAATGCCATGTGCTCCAGATGCAAGACAAAGAACTACAATTCTGTAGATTCCAGTCTTGTTTTGGGTCCATCCCTTCTTTCTATGCCCCTATTTTTCTGAATGGAAATGTTTACTCTGTATTTTTATATGTTGGATATTTGTAAATTGCTTTTGATTTTTCACAGAAGCTCACGATGAGAGAAAGCCTTGAGTCTCATAGGAGACTTTGGACTTGAACTTTGGGCAACGTCTGAACTGTGGAGACTATGGGGACTCTTGAAAATGGATTAAATGCATTTTGCATTGTGAGATGAGCATGAGCTTTTGGGGGCGAGGGGAGTAATATTATGATTTAGGTATTATGTATGAGACAATGCACAAACATTAAAAGGGTAAATGATTGGGTTATTAGAACATTAACGCAATCAATGAATTAAACCCCGTAATGGAGGTTAACTGAGTGATAACTGAAGGCAAGTAGGGTGTGGTTGGAGGAGGTGGACACTGGCAGGAATGCCAATTTGGGGTATATATTTTGTATCTAGTGAGTAGAGTCTCACTCTGTGCTTCCTGATCATCATGGGAGCTGCTCCCCTCTGCCACACTCTTCTGCCATGATGTTCTGCTCCACCATAAGGGCCTACGAACTGAGCCACTATCTATGAACTGAAACCTCTCAAACAGTGAGCGCTCAAATAAACTTTTCCTCCTCTAAAATTGTTCTTGTCAGGTCTTTCAGTTACAGCAGTGAAAAAGCTGACTAAAACATACTGACACAAAAAAGACACATACCAATGGTAGAGAAGAGAGGACATGAAGCCAAAGCCACACATCTACAATCATCTGATCTTTGATAAAGTTGCTGAAAAGATATATTGAAGAAAACCCAGGCTGTTTCACAAATGGTGCTGTGAAAACAGGTTATCCATACATGCGAGAATTAGAATATACCCTTATCTTTTGCCCTAAACAAAAATCAAAAAAATGAAAATGGATCAAAGATATAGAAATCAGACCAGAAACTATTCAACTCCTAGAAGAAAATGTAGGGCCAACACTCCAGCATATAGACACAGGCAACAACTTTCTCAATAGAATCCTAAAGCTCAGAAAATAATGCAAAGGTTCAGTAAAGGGTATTGCATCAAATTAAAAAGGTTCTGCACAGCAGAGGAAACAATTAAGAATAAATATATAAAGAATTCAGAAAACTTAACACCAAAAAATGACCGAATTAATAAGTAGACCAAATAGACACTTCTCAGGAGAAATAAAAATGTCCAACAATTATATAAAAACAATGTTCAACATCATTAGAAATTAGGGACATACAAATCAAAACTAAACTGAGACTTTTGTCTCACTCCAATCATAGTAGCAGCTGTTGAAAATGCAAACAATAACAAATAATGGAGAAGATATGGAGAAAAAGGACCACTTTCATACTGTTGGTGGGACTGTAAATTAGTATAACCACTATGAAAATCACTGTGGAGGTTCTTCAAAATACCAGGCATAAAACCACCATATTACCAAGCTACACTTCCTCATTATTTATGCTAACGAATTGGGCTGGGGCAGGGGCTCTACAGTGGAGTACTCACCTGGCATGTGTGAGGCACTGGGTTTGATCCTCAGCACCACATAAAAAAAATTTAAAAAAAGGTATTATGTCCACCTACAACTAAAAAAATAAGTGTTTAAAAAAATTAGTCATCCTACTATAGTGGTACATGCATACCCATGTTTATAGTGGCACAATTCACAATAACTAAATTATAGAACCAGCCTAGGTGTTCCTAAAGAATGAATGAATAAAGAAAATTTGGTATATACACACAATGGAGTTTTAGTCAGCCATAAAGAAAATGAAATTGTCATTTACAGAAAAATGGATGGAACTAGAGACCATTATATTAAGCAAAATATGCCAGACTCAAAAGGTCAAGGGTCATATGTTATCTCTTAAACATGGAAACTGGAGAAAAAACAGAAAAGAGAACTGAGGGGTTGGGGGGGTGGTGATTGCATAAAAAGCAAAGGAAGAATAGTAGAATGGAGGAAAGGGACCAGAGTGTGGAAGGAGGAGAGAAAGTGGGGAAGTTCTGGGGCAGGATATTGGCAAAATTGTTATATTGCATGCATGTACTAATATATAACAACAAATTCCAACATTATGTACAACTGTAATGCACCAATAAAAAATACATAGAAAAAAACATAGCATTAATCTATACTTAATGTGCCATGCAATTTACCCATTTATTTTCTTATTGGTTCTTTTTAGTTGTACATGACAATAGAATTCATTTTGACATTATTATAAAAGCATAGAATATAATTTGTTCGGATTCAGTCTCCAGTACTTCCCCTCCCCCCTCCCCCATCCACCACTCAGTTACAGCAGTGAACTGAGTGGAGAGAACATCACAATGCCATGTGCTCCAGATGCAAGACACAGAACTACAATTCCACCACGCCCCTTCCTCCACTTCACTGATCCCTGTCATCTGCCATAGTTTTAAAATTTTAAAATTAGTGTCTTTTGGTTGTATGAAACAGAGATACACTGTGGTTTATTCACACATGCACATAGGAATGTTAGGTCATTCATGGATCCAACAAATATACACAGAACATTTCATCCAGTAGCAGCAGAATACTCATGATTCCCAAGCACATATATGTTGAGTTAAGAAAATCTTAACAAGTGTAAGAATACTGTTATTATATCAAGTATGCTTTCTTACCACAGTGGCGTAAAACTAGTAATCATCAATAGAAGGAATTTTGGAAAATACACAAATACATGTAAATTAAAAAACATACTTCTAAATAATAAATTGGTCAAATAATAAATCAAAACTTTAGTAAAATTATCTCAAAACAAACAAAAATGGAAATACAACATATCAAAATTTATGGGATGCTGGAAATACAGTTCGGAGAGGAAAAGTTACAGTAAAATACCTACATTTAAAAAGAAGATAGCTGGGTATCATGGTTCACATTTGTAATTTCAGCTACTTGGGGGCTGTGGCAGGAAGATCACAAGTTCAAGGCCAGCCTCAGCAATTTTTTAAGACCCTTGGCAACTTGAAAAGAGCCTGTCTCGAAATTAAAAAAAAAATAAATAGTTAAAAAGGACTGGGGATGTAGCTCAGTGGTAATATGCTCCTGGGTTCCATTTCTAGTACCAAAACAGTAAGGAAGAAGAAGGTGGTGGGACTGATCTCAAACAAACAACCTAGCTTTGCACTTCAAAGAACTAGAAAAAGATAACATCAGCAGAAGGAACCAAACAAAAATACAGCAGAAATAAATAAGAGACTAGAAAAATAATAGAAAAGATTTAAAAAAAAAGAAGTTGGTTTTCTGAAAATATCGACAAAATCAATAGCTCTTTAGCTAGAAAACAAAAAAAGAAAAGAGGATTTAAATAAATAATATTATAAATGAAAGAGAAGACACTGCATCTGAGACAACAGAAATATAGAATATCATAAAAAAGTACTGTGAAAAATTATAAATCAATAAACTGGGTAATTTGAGTAAATGGATAAATTCCTAGGGTCATATCATCTTCAAAGACTGAATCATAAATAAAGAGAAAGCAAAAATGAGAAAGACTGAATGAGCAATCAAAAACTCAACAACAACAAAAGCCTAAGACCATATGGTTTCATGTGCAAATTCCACCAAACTTTCAAATAATTAATGAAATTAATTCCAATCTTTCTGAAACTTTTGCAAAAAAATTCAGGAGGTCAGTATTACTCTCAGAGCATGCCAGATAAGAATAATTTTTAAAGGAAAGGTAAACATTCCTGGTGAACACTGATGCAAAGATTCTCAAGAAAATACCAGCAAAACAAATTCCACAATATTGAGAGCCACAGCCAAAGGGGCCCCAGCAAACTTTCAGACTGCCAGCTGATAATTGGCTCACAGCGGCCCCAGCAACATCTAGCTGATTGGCTCCTCTGCGGTGAAGCTCATTGGGCTGTTTCCCTGCACCAGCAACATCTAGCTGATTGGCTCCTCTGCGGTGAAGCTCATTGAGCTGTTTCCCTGCCCTTTCAGGCCACGGAGCTGCTCATTGGGGGACTTTTTGGCTCCGCCCATGCGACCCAGCCAATCGGCCTCAAGAGCAAGAGGATTGTGGGAGGTGTGGAGGCTGGTGGTTGGGGAGTGTGGCTTGTGGGAAGCCGGTGGTGGCAGTTGGGCTCTGAGGGTTTTTTCCTGAGGAGCTGTTTTGTTTGGCATTTGTGGTTCTAAAAGTTAGTTTCTTTTGACAAGTGGCTCCTGAATTGTGCCCAGCCAGACTGTGGCACCACAACACATTAAGAAGATCATACATGATCAATTGGGATTTATCCTTGTGATGTAAGACAGTTCAACATATGCAAAATAACACAGGTGATGCACTACATTAAGAGAATAAAGGATTAAATCATATTATTTTCTCAACAGTTGGAGAAAAAGCATTTGAAGAATGACAACACCCTTTCAGGATAAAAACTGTCAATAGATATGTAAGGAATGTGCCGCAACCTAATAAAGGCCATATAGGACATACCCATAGCTGCCATCATACTCAGTGATGAAAAACTGAAAACTTTTCCTTTAATATCAACATCAAGTCAAGGATGCCCACTTTTACCACTTGCATTCAATTATGCAAGAGAAAGATATAAAGGCACTCAAATTGGAAAGAAAAATGTTAAATTGTCCTGTTTTCAAATTATATAAACTTGTATAGAAAACCCCAAAGACTCCACCAAAAACTGTTATTCAGGGAAGTTGCAGGATACAAAATCAATATATAAAAACCAGTTGTGTAAGTACTACTGATGAACTACTAAAAAAAATAATAGACTAAGAAAATGATCTCATTTACAATATCTTGGAAAAATACTTAGAAATAAATTTAACCAAGGAGATCTGAACACTGAAGGCTATAAGAAATCTGTGAAAAAAACTGATTAAAGCACACAAATAATAGAAATATAACCAAAATTAAGAATAAAAATTTTACTATTGTTAGAATGTCAGTACTACCAAAGTGATCTACAAATTCAATGTATGTACTATCAGAATTCCAATGGCATTTTCTCAATAAATAGAAAAAAAACTTGAAATTGTGAAATCAATTTTCAGAGGAAGAAAAAAGGCTGGAATCACACCACTCCCTAGTTTCAAAATAATTTATAATGTTGCATTAATTAGAACTGCCTAGTACTGGCAAAAAAAATATACCTAATACAATGGAACAGATCATAGAGCCCAGAAATAACACATACATATACAATTAATTAATCATTAACAAGGGCACCAAGAATACACAATGGGGAAAAGAAATTTTCTTCAGTAATCAGTCCAGGGGAAACTGGCTATCAATATACAAAACAATGAAATCACACTTTTCTTATACACCATATACAAAAATGAAGGCTAAATGGATTAAAGGCCTAAATGTAAGATTTGAAATCTCAAAACTTCTAGAAGGAAAACTGTGTCTTCACAATGGTCTAGGAAGTAATGTTTTAGATATGACACCAAAAGTACGAAACAAAATCAAAATTTAAAAAGTAGGACAACTTCAAAATAAAAGACTCTGAACAACAAAGGAATAATTAACCAAATAAAAAGACAACATATGGGAGGAAAAAAATATCCAAACCATACATCTAGAAAAGGATTAATATTCAAAACATATAAGGAATTCAGTCAGCACCATAACAATAAAAATAACCTAATTTTTAAAAAAATGGCAAAGGACCTGAATAAACATTTTTTTGGAGAACATATACAAATGGTCAACAGATACATATAAAGGTGTTCAACATCACTAACCATCAAAGACATTTTAATCTAAACCACAGTGAATACAGCTCAGTGATAGAGTACTTGCTTACCACTAGTTCAAGGCCTGTATTCAATAATCAGCACTACAAAAATGAATTATTATATTTGGTAGGATGACTATTATCAGAAAAGCAAAAATAAAAAGAGTTGGCAAGGATGTAGAAAAAAAGGAACCCCCATACACTGTTAGTGAGAATGTAAATCAGTACAATCATTATGAAAAACATTATGGAGTTTAGAAGTTAAAAATGGAAGTACCATATGGACCAGCAATCTCACTTGCAGTTATATATTCAAAGTGGCCAGGCATGGTGGCACATGCCTACAATACTAGCCACTCAGGAGGCTGAGGTGGGAAGATCCCAAGTTCAAAGCCAGCCTCAGCAACTCAGTGAGGCCCTAAAGCAACTCAGTGAATGACACTGTGTTTCAAAATAAGATATGAAAATGAGGCTGGGGATGTTGCTCAGTGATTAAGTGCCCCTGTGTTCAATCCCTGGCCAAAACAAACAAACAAACAAAAAACAAACAAACAAATGATATTGGGTTCTTGAAGAAAAAGCTGTAATACTGTGTTCAATGCAACTTTACTCATAATAGCCAAGCTATGGAAACAAATTTTTCAGTGATGGACGAATGGATAAAGCAATTGTATATTATATTACTCAACCACAAAAAAGAAAAACCTGCCATTTGCAACAATTTGGATAAATCTGAAGGACATTATGCTTAGTGAAATTAGGAAGACACAGAAAGACAAATACTGTTGGATCTCATTTAAATATGGAATCTAATAAAGTGGAACATATTGAAACACAGAGTAGACCTGTGGTTGCCAGAGTCTGGGAGATGAAGAAGTGGAGAGAAAAAGGGGTATGGACTTTCAGTTATAACAGAAACAACTTCTGGGTTTCTAACATACAACATGGGTGGTAGTATATTTCATTAAGTTGATTGTGGTAGTCATTACACAATATATAAGTCAAATCATCATACTGCACACATTGAATATATTCAGTCTTTATTTGAAAATTAAACTTTTTATAATTTAAAAAAGTAGCTGGAAAACATTTTTTAATTATTTAAGTCAATGGTTCTTAGTATATTCACAGACATGTGCAACCATCACCACAGAACATTTTCATCATCTCAAAAAGAAACCTCAGGCCCTATCTCGGTCATCTCTTTGCCCATTGCTCAGATCCACATCCCAGCTATAAACAACCATTAATATACTGTCTCTATATTTCCCCTCTTCTGTACATTTAATATGGATGGAATCATATGATATGTGGCCTTTTATGACTAACTGTATTCATTTAGCATGATTTCAGTGTTCATCCATGTTGTAGCATGTATATATTTCATGATTTTTTATGGTTGAAAATATTTCATTGCATGTATATAACCACAAAATCTTTATTCATAAATTTATGTACACTTTATTTTTGTCCTCCTTCCCACCTCTCCTCTCTACCCTCCCCTTTCCCCTTCCCTCATCCTCCCCCTCCCCCCTCCTCTCTCCTTCTCCCCTCACCTTCCCCCAACAGAGGCATTACAGAGCCATGTTCCTAACTTGAGCCTTCAGAAACCACTGGCTTGCTTGTACACCAGAGGGCACTGAATCACCTGTATTTTCTCTGACACTCATGCTTACTGTCTCTGGCCAGTCATCTTGCCTTGGGGTCAGAAGAGTAAGCTCCTTGCTGGTGAGAAACACTGCCAGGCACAAGAAGAACCCAAGAATGGGAGTGATGTTAAAGCTACTCTCTTTCTTATGTCCTCATTTCAAATATAGCCCACAGAGTTCATCTACTGCTGGAGCAATCAGCAATCAAAAAGAACTTGGGAGAGCCATCTACTGTGCCTGCTACTGCTACAGCTCTTCCATATACAACAGCTAATAGACACACCAACCACAGGTTGAGGGAAGGCCAAATGCCTCACAGGCTATCACTGAGCATTGGCACAAAAGTCTTCTAGACCAGAAAGTTACTGTATTGGCTTATCACCTGGTGTACAAGTATTGAATGAAAGACCCCAGTACAAAGGCAGATATGCTGAAAAATATAATCCAAATGTTCAAGAATCACTAATATGAGATTCTGAAGCAAGCCTCAGAGCACCTAGAGCTGGCCTTTAGTCTTGACATAAAAGAAGTGGATCTGAACAAGAATATCCATGTCCTCATCAATAAATGGGACTAGACTACAATGCAAAAGTGGCCTGCTGATGAAAGGGCAACTGCACCAATGAGGAGCAAGTCTTGGCAGTTCTAAATATGATGGGGGTGTATGATGGGAAGAGGCACTTCATCTTTGGGGATCCCAGGAAGCTGATAACCAGAGATTTAGTGAAAGAAAAGTTCCTAGATTATTGGCAAGTGGACAACAGTGATCCTTCATGCTATGAATTCCTGTGGGGCCCAAGATCCATACTGAAACCAGCAAGATGAAAGTTCTGGAGTTTTTGTTAAGATCCACAATACCATTCCTAATGCCTTCCCAGGCTAGTATGAGGAGGCTTTGAAAGAAAAAAAAAAAAAAAAAAAAGAGGAAAAAAGAGCCCAAGCCAGACTTACAGTTAGGGCTCATAATCTGCCATGGCCATTTCATGTTCCAAGGTCACATCCAACAGCTTTTCTTGTTCCAAATGAAGGCTAAGAAAAAATTAATTATGTTTTTGGAGAGGAAAGCTAATATTCTCTTTAGTGGAAGGTGGATAAGGCAAGGTGACAACACAGTGTATAATGTGTATCCTTGTTCTATATGGTAACTCAGTTATTTGTCTAACTCTTGTTCCATTTAATAGAAGGTTTATGCAATTTCAGCATCCAAATTATGAATGATACGATTCATACATTTATTGATCCTTATAAGTTGTAAGAGTCTTAATATTTTACAGAAAACATTGAGACACTTTCCATCTTATTTAGTGATTTCAAACAAGATAACAGAATAGTGGATTATGGACTTTTTTGGCTCCACCCAGGAGACCCAGCCAATTGGCCTCAAGAGCAGGAGGATTGTGGGAGGAAGAGGCTGGTGGTTGAGGGAGTGGCTTGTGGGAAGCCGGTGGTGGCAGTTGGGCTCTGAGGGTTTTTTCCTGAGGAGCTGTTTTGTTTGGCATGTGTGGTTCTAAAAATAAAGTTAGTTTCTTTTGACAAGTGGCTCCTGAATTGTGCCCAGCCAGACTGCGGCACAAGAATATAGAAGAAATTATATCATAATAAATTATTTTGCACAAACAAAAATATATAGACATTTAAGTTGTTTTCACATTTTGGATATTGCAAATAGTGCTGGTCTAAATATTCATGTGAAAATTTCTGTGTGGACATAAGATTTCATTTCTCTTGGGGATAGGGATGGGATTATTGGGTCATATTATAACTCTGTGATTAAATGTTTGAGGATCTTCTACACTGTTACCCAAGTCAGATGCACATTTTAATTTTACACTGTATAAAGGTTCTAATTTCTCTGCATGGCAACTCTTGATTCTCCCTACTGTACCTGTGGTCTTAATTAGCATTTTACTGATTAATGATGTCAAAAATGTTTTTGTGTGCTTGTTGGACATTTTGATATCTTCCTTGGAAAGATTCTTTCCCATTTTAAAGATTCGTTGCCCATTTTTAAAATTATGTTGTCTTTTTTCTTGAATTGTAAGTGTTCTTTATATATTCTAGATACAAGTCTCCTATCAGACATGATTTACAAATACTTTCTCATTCATTCTTTTCACTTTATTGACAATGCTCTTTGAAGAAAAGTTTTTTACTTTGAGAAAGTACAAATTTATCTATTTTTCCTTTTATTTTTTCATGCTTTCAGTATCATATCTAAGAATCCTTTGCCAAACCCAAGGTCATGAAGGTTTACCCCTATGTTTTTTTTCTGCTATTGTTTGAGTATGTTCCCCAAAGTTTATGTGTTAGAAACTTAGTCCCCAATGCAACAGTTTTGAGAAGTGGAAACTTGAAGAAGTACATTATGTCATGAGGTATCTCTACCCTCATGAATGGATTAATGTCATTTCCATGTTTTGTTATTCTGACAGTGGGTTTATTATAAAATGAATTCAGACCCCTTTTGCTCTCTCATTCTATCTTTCCCTTCCCCCTTCCTCCATGGAAGGTGCTTCCACCACAGGGCATGAAGGAACTTGCCATATGTGGATCCCTTCTTGATCTTGGACTTCCCAGAACTATAAGAAATAAATCATTGTACTTTATGAGTTACACAGTTGCAGGTATTTGAGCATAGCACCCCAAAGTGGACTAAAACATCTTTTAAGAGTTTTAGCTTTTACAGATAAGCTTTGCATTTATTTTTAGTTAATTTTTATAAATGGTGTGAGGCAAAGGTCCAACTTCATTCTTTGGCATATGGCTAACCAGTTGTCCCAGAACTATTTGTTGAAAAGACTATAATTTAATCCATTGTATTGTCTTGGGCTCCTTTTTGAAAATTACTTGAATTATAGGTGTACTATTTCATTCCTGATCACAGATACCATACAGTGATCTATGATGCCAGAAATTTTAGATATAAGTATTCAAAAAATTAAATCGCATGTAATTTTCAACACTTTATTATAAAATAGACTTTGATGATTTTCCCAATTGTAGGTTAATAGGTTAAGCTATAATGTTTGGTAGATTGGGTATATGAAATGCATTTTGACTTGAAGTATTTTCAACTTTCAATGTGTTTATTAGGAGATAACACCATCAGAAGTTGAAGAGTATCTGTAAATTGATCTTGTATCCTGAAACCCTGGTAAACTTACTTATTAACTTTATTATTTCTTTACTGGTTTATTTAAGATTTTCAATATTAAATATCATATTATCTATTACTGAAGATAGTTTTATTTCATCCTTTCCAATGTGGATGACTTTTATTTCATACTTTTGCCTAATTTCACCAACTAGAAATATAGTGAAATGTACACTAAAAGTGATGAGAATGCCTTTGTCTTGTTCCTGATTTTAGGAGAAATACATCCAGTATTTCTCCATTTAGCATGATGTTAGCTATGTGTTTTTCAGAGACGCATTATACCAGCTTGAGAAAGCACCCCTCCTGTCATAGTTTGTTGGTTATTTTTTTTTTATGAAAGGGAAGGGCACTATATTTTCTCAGATGACTTTTCTGCATCTATTGAGATGATCATATGAATTTTTTATTACATGAATATGATGTATTAAATTAATTGATTTTATGGTGGTAAACCAACCTTGCATTCCAGGGATAAATTCTACTTGGTCAAGTACATAAATCTTTTTGTATATTCCTAAGTTTGATTTGGTAGTTCTTTGTTGAGGATTTTTACATCTATAGTCACAGGAGAAATTGGTCTTTTATAAATACATACTTGTCTGATTTTGTTATAGTAATACTGACCTCATTAAAAGAGCTAGGAAGCATTCCTTCTTATAATTTTGGGAAGAGTTTATTAAGGTGCATTATTAATTCTTCTTTAACTGTTTATAGAATTCAGTTTTGAAGGCTTTTCTTTGTGAGTAGTTTTTATACTATTCATACAATTTCCTTCCTTATTGTAAATTCAGTAAGCTTAGCTAATTCTTCTTGGATCATTTCCAGCAGTTTGTGTCTGAGAATTTGTCTACTTCATCTTAGTTATTTAATTTGTTGTATTGTAATTGTTCATGATATTTTTGTAACATTTTCATTTGTTTGTTTCTGCAAAGCCAGTAGTGATGTCCCTTCTTTTATTTCTGATTTTAGGTATTTGAATCTTCTCTTTATAACTTGATAAATCTAACTAACGATGAGTAAGCTTCATTGATTTTTTTCAAAGAACCAACTTTTGGTTTCACTGATTTTTCTGTCTCTCTTTCATTCATCTCAAAACATTTTCTTATTTTCCCCTTGATTTCTTTTTTGTACCATTGTTTATTTAAATGTTTTTAAATTGCACATATCTGTGAATTTCTCATGTGTTTAACAGGCAGTTGATTTTTAATTGATAATGTCCTAAATCACAAATTGCCTTGCAAACAACACAGTCAAACTGTTGATACTTTAAAGGAATAGTTTTTAAGATCACTTTTTGGTATTCATCTGACCATATAGGGCTCCTCCCTCTCAGCTGTAAGCTCAAATCTCCAGTATTCTTGAGAGGGCCTTCAGTTTTGAACTTCATGTTTCCTTGCAAAATGATGTTAAGTTTTTCTGTAAAGATATCAGTAGCTCTCTATTTACAGCCTGCTTCGTTTTTTGGCATAGTCACTGAAATGGGGTTCCAGAGCTGGATGTGGGGACACTGGCAAGCTTCTGTTTGAATGATGCCTCCACTCTAATATATTGGCAGCAAACTTAAGTTTTCACCCTTTGACTCTCCTGATGTACATCCACAGCCTCAACAGCTATATCTAGGTGACTTGGGCCAAGTCTTCTCAGTATGGGGTGCCTAAGGTACAGCCACTAGTGTACATGTGGGAACTGAGAAACAAAAGGAGCCCACATAACTGTATTCCCCTTATTACTTAGCCTTATCAATAGGTAATGAAGAGAAATGCTGCTCATGTGGGGAAGAAAGTCCTCCAACTGGGAGCTGGTAGGAGAGGAAGTCCATGGTTATTGGCTAGAAAAGTGTGGAATAGAGTCTCTGACTCTCTGGGCTTAAAGGGAAAAGTGAAGGAGCAATTTTGGTTCACATACCACAGGCACTCATTTGTATTATTGTATTTTCATACTTTTTGTCAAAAAGATGTGTTTTCACTTGCTGTTTTCCCTTAGAACTGTTTCCATCATAGATTTTTTACAATTCAAATTTGTGTTACCTAGTGAAATATCTACACAATCTGCCTTGCCTATTTACTTTGCCTACCACACTCTGTTCTCATTTTTAAGAACAGGACATCTGGTGATTCTTCAAGGTTATCAGTTAAAATCAGCTGGGACCAAGGTGGTTGCCCAAATGCCACTATGATATCTCAGACAGCATTATCATCTAATCTCCATGCTACATAACATATCCACCAGTGCCATGTCAGCTTGTAATCAACATAGTAGCAAACAGGAAAGACCATAAGAGGAAAGAAAAAGGCAATGTCAGTCTTCCTAGAAAACCACCACCCCTTTCCCAAAAATCTGATGAATATTCCTTCTCCTAATTTTTGCTGCCTTATCTCTATAACTCCACAAGCCCCAGTGGGTCAAGAAGTTGATCTTTGAGCTAGACACCCACTTTTTCCATTATATAACCATTGAATAAAACTTACACAGTAAACACTCTACTTCGTTTCCAATATTGGCTTTGGGAACCCAAAGAGTAAAAGGACCCTCTTTTGAGAGTCTATACCTCATAAGAGAAGTGAGCATTTTGTTGGTAACACTTTTTGTTTGTTTGGGGAGATGCTAAAGATCGAACCCTGGGCCTCACATATGTTGAAAGCCACAGCCCAAGCGACCCCAGCAAACTTCCAGCTGATTGGCTCATCGCAGCCCCAGCAAACTTCCAGCTGATTGGCTCCTCTGCGGTGAAGCTCATTGGGCTGTTTCCCGGCCCTTTCAGACCACGGAGCTGCTCATTGGGGGACTCTTTTGGCTCCGCCTATGCGACCCAGTCAATTGGCCTAAACAGCAGGAGGAGTTCCGGTTGAGAGGCTCTTTGGAAGAGCCGTGGCAGTTGGGCTCTGAGGGAATTCCTGGAGAGCTCGCATGGTGCAGCATGCCTTCTAAAAATAAAGTTCTGTTCTTGCTTGACACTCGTGAATTGTGCCCAGCCAGACCGCGGCACACATATGCACAGCAAGCGGTCTAGTGTTGAGCTACATACCCAGCCCACACTTTGTTGTTTTGCTCTATTTATTAACTCCTATTCTTTTCCATAATCAATATGGTGTTAAGGGCAGCAGTGTCTGGTATAGATTTCACTAACAAAATCAGCACCTAGCTGGTGATTTTCAAAAATATATATGTGGCAACATTTTGAAGATGTCCAAAAATGGTTGATGTTCTGGAAATATTAACATAGAAAGCATAAGGAAATTGAAAGTAAATATACTTTCATTCATTCATTTAACAAATATGTATTGAGTCCCTACTAGAAGTCAACCACTGGTCAAAGATATGGAGGCATAACAGTAAAGAAAACAAACAAAAATGTTCCTAGCCTTATGGCAATTCTATCACATTTAACACATGAAACTGTCAATATTTGACCATTATGGACCTGAAACAACAGCAATTTCATATGGTTCAACCTAGTAGTAATGGAGAAAACCTCAGATTCATCACTTGGTAGCTATGTGACTCCAGGTAAGTCACTATACTTCTTTGAGCTTCAATTTTACCATGTGGAAAATTAAGATAATAAATTTTTCAGGGATGATAATTCTATAAGATGTACAGTAGGGGGGCGGGGGATGTGGCTCAAGTGGTAGCACGCTCGCCTGGTATGTGTGCCGCCCGGGTTCGATCCTCAGCACCACGTACAAACAAAGATGTTGTGTCCACCGAAAACTAAAAAATAAATATTAAAAATTCTCTCTCTCTCTCTCCTCTCTCTCTCTCTCTCTCTTAAAAAAAAAAGATGTATAATAGGGAAGGTGTCTATCACAGTGCTTGGAACACAGTAGGCACTTGATATACATGAGTTTTCTTACTTCTGAACAACCTCTGCTAGAAACATTGGTAAGATTTATTATTATTAAAGACAGAAGGGTAGGCAAGACATAGGAAAAGTATGCCACACTTCTCTTACAGCTGGGGTAGCAAAAAATTAATGGGGAAAAGAGAGAGAGCAGGATAGGAGCCAAATTTCTGGGGCATGAAGGAGAAAAAGGCACAGAAAGATTCTGTGGAACAAAGAGGAAAGAGACTGGAAGTTTAATTGAGAAAACAAGCTCACTGCCACACATAGCTTCCATTTGAGCCTAATGGAACTTGGGGAATAATTTGAACAAAATTTAGACTGCAGGTTACAAAGATTCACTTATCCAGTTTCACTAGAAATTCTGGGGAATGGGCAACAACAGCACAGAATGAGCATTTGAGGAAAAACAAGAAATAAAAGAAATTTACCATTGACAAATAGCCTTTAACTACACCATGCAGGACAAAATTAAATGCTGAGGAAAATTGAATTTCTTCACAGTGAAGATTATTTAATTATAGATTGGGAGACTAATCTAGAACAGATGCCAGAAAACTACCATGTATGAGCCAAATTCAATTTATAACTTTCTTTTGAAAGGCCACAAAGAATGAGTTGTAATTTTTTAGTTTTAGGTGGACACAATATCTTTATTTTATTTTTATGTGGTGCTGAGGATCGAAACCAGTGCTTCATGCGTGCTAGGCAAGCGCTCTACCACTGAGCTACAACCCAGCCTGAGTTGTAATCTTTAATAGATTGTAAAATAAAAGAACTTGTGATAATGTGATGAAAACTGGAAGTGACCTACAAACCCTAAAATATTTATATGCTGCCCTTTTATAGAAAAAGTGTGCCAACCCCTGATTCACAACCCCTGTTTCACATCCTTAGTTACCTCATATAAAATTTGGATAGTAGGAGAGTTTGAAAGTCACAGAGGAGGGATGGGAGAATATAGGAAGATGTTGAACAGGAAATTACTGTTTGGTATACTATATTTTGAGGCTATGTTTTGGACCAGGCTGTCTTTGGGAGGGTTAGAAGGACTGGGGTTAGAAGTGCAGAAGGACATTGTGGTAAAGCGAACAAAGAGGAAGCAGAAGGAATAGATGCAAACAGTTCACACTAGCCCCATTCCATGGGGAAAGTCTCAATGAGGATAAGCAAAAGGAAGGGAAACAAAAAGATATCAGACTTTTGCCATTCAGCCCATGGTGTTGCTCTTAGAAGAGATGCTGAGAGGAAACAGATGTTCAGCCTAGAGAATAAGGCATAAAAAAACTACCCATTCATTTGTGTACATATTAATTAGCTGGACTGAAGTCAGTGAAACAAAAAGGGACTTGGCCTCTTTCTCAGGGTGTGTGTGTGTGTGTGTGTGTGTGTGTGTCTGGGGGGGGCGGGGGGGCTTGGCATGCTGAGCAAGTATTTTAGAGCCACGCTTGCTCTGAAAAGGCCAATTTTGGGTCACTTCAGAAGGCATCCATCATCATCTCTCCTTTCCAGATTTGGAATTTTTCTTTAATATCTCCAGCAAGAAATCCTCTATTCTCTATTCCCTCATGTTGGAGAGCTCACTGATTCAAACAGCCCTCTATGGCTACCCTAGGCTAAGATCTTTTTGTTTGTAAATTGATATCTGTTTTCCTATCTTCTGATGCTTACATTATTCTTAGTAATAACACATAGTTGGTCAATTCTTTCACTCATAAGATGAATGTGTGATAAGTTTAAGAAAAGGAGTTAGATTTGGGATCAGGAAACCTGGTTTGCAATCCTGGCTCTTGAGCAATAACCTATCCTGCTGAACCGTATTTACCTCATCTGGAAATAATTTAAAATAATGACTTTCCTATGCACCACCAAGCTTAATTTGTGCAGATGAAGTAACTATAATCAGAAAAACACATAATGATTTTGACAGAAATAATTCACAAATTATTAAGAAGTCCATAATTATGAACTATTTGACCATTGCTAATTCTGCACATGTAGACAAATATGGGTTTTGTAGACTCTTAGGTTGTGTTGCCATGGCCATAGATAGGGATGTCCCCCTTCTTTTCTTACAGGGGGCTAAGTAAATTCACAAATTGGAGGCACAGGGGTCATAGGGTAGGGGTAGGAGGGAGAGAGGAATTCATTTTATAGAGAACCAAGGGAAAAAGTAAATCCTACCATATAATTATCACCACTATAGCACCCTGCTCATGCTCTACTTGAGCTCTTTTAGAAACAAGAGACTAGTGTCTCTTAAAAGGTTACTTTTAGCCAGTAGTGGTGAGGCATACCTGTAATCCCAGCGGCTCAGGAGGCTGAGACAGGAGGATCATGAGTTCAAAGCTAGCCTCAGCAAAAGTGAGGTGCTAAGCAACTCAGTAAGACCCTGTCTCTAAATAAAATACAAAATACAGCTGGGGATGTGGCTCAGTGGTTGAGAGCCCCTAAGTTAAATCTCTGATATTATAAAAAGGTTACATTTGTGGCTACATCTAATCATTTCACAAATTATTTATTCTGTTGAATGGTCATTGGCCTCCCTATAACGTTGTAACCCTTTGACCTTGGTTCTGTTCTTGGAGTAATTTCAACGATCCAATAGACATTTCTGTAGGGGTCTGTACAAGGGAGAATAAGCAGATACCCCAGTTCCTGAAAAAGTGCATTTTTTAACTGTTTGCACTAAGACAAGCACATGAAACAATGATTATAATACAAAAAGACAAGAATAAGAACTCCCCATCCATGAGTTATTAAGCAGTGTAACAGGCAATTGGAAGAGACTACATAATATTTCTCTCCACCAAGCTTTTTTTTTTTAAAGAAAGAGTGAGAGAGAGGATTTTTTTTAATATTTATTTTTTAATATTTATTTATTTTGGCAGACACAACATCTTTGTTTGTATGTGGTGCTGAGGATCGAACCCAGGCTGCATGCATGCCAGGCGAGCGTGCTACCGCTTGAGCCACATCCCCAGCCCTCCACCAGGCTTTAAAACCAAAAGAGATTTGTCTGGGAGAAGTTAAGAGAAGGCCTGCATGGAAGCAGAGGAATAGGTGAAATCACCTGAGAGAAATCTTCCTACCCAGCATTGCATGGTCACAAATATCTAAGCCAAAGGGGAGACCTGGCCTAATCTTGCTTCTCCTGGTCTCAAGGAGAATGAGATTTGGGAAGTCAGACTTGCTCCTTTTCATGTCAACTCCCAGAACAAGACTCATTTTATAGGCTTACACTTACCCCTGAGGCCCGGGTAAAGCTCACCAGTGCCCTCTATTACAATATACTCTAACTTCCACTTTCTCTCCATCATTGTCAGACCTTACCATCCAAAAAGACTAGTTTAAGTTCTCTTTCCTCCAGCAAACCCGTTCTGTGTCATCTACTCCCTAGGGTCTTCCCGCTCCTCCACAGTACCAGCTGGAAACACATTACCAAATGCCCAGACCTCTTAATTTGTCCTATACTTAAACTCAGGGGTCCAGAAGGCAGCCACAAAGGCAATCTAGTTCCATGCCTTACCACAGAGGCTTTAAAATTTGATTTATTATAAATCATAAGTAATACATTTTATAAGCCAACCTATTAGGCTGAATCATATGAAATATCTATTTTAGTAGTTCAAAACCAATTGAATGCTAGTGATTTCATTTTAGATCAACCTAATTGAAAACCTAAATACAAGCTTCAGGAACCAGTACTTCCTCTTACCACACATGAGTTTGTCTATTTATTCAGTTATTTTCGGTGTTTTGAAATGTTATTCACAGCCCACTAAAATGATTTCATGAGCCATTAATGGGTTGCAACCTGGAGTTTGAAAACCACTGCATTAACCCCTAACTGTGTTCCTTCTGTGATGATAATATAGATGCCATCTGCATTTTTCTGGCCTCCCAGAATCTGAACTCAATTCCCATGTTTAGACAATATTATTCTTGATAAGAATTGATAGGAGGTAGAGCCCAACTACCACCAGAAAAATTGAAAATACCAAATTCTTCTACCTTGTTCTTGGATAGGCAGAATTAATATTATCAAAATGACCATACTACCAAAAGCACTGTACAGATTTAATACAATTCCAATCAATATCCCAATGGCATTCCTCATAGAAATAGAAAAAGCAATCATGAAATTCATCTGGAAAAATAAGAGACCCAGAATAGCTACAGTAATCCTTAGCAGGAAGAGTGAAGCAGGTGGCATCACGATATCAGACCGTAAACTATACTACAGAGCAATAGTAACAAAAACAGCATGCTATTGGAACCAAAACAGACTGGTAGACCAATGGTACAGAATAGAGGACACAAAAATTAACCCACAAAATTATAATTATCTTATATTAGACAAAGGAGCTAAAAACATGTACTAGAGAAAAGATAGCATCATCAACAAATGGTGCTGAGAAAACTAGAAATCCATACGCAACAAAATGAAATTAAAACCCTATCTCTCATGATGCACAAAAATTAAGGACTTAGGAATTAAACCAGATCAAGGACCTAGGAATTAAACCAGAGACTCTGCATCTAATAGAAGAAAAAGTAGGCCCTAGTCTTCATCATGTGGGATTAGGCCCCAACTTCCTTAATAAGACTCCTATAGCTCAAGAATTAAAACCAAGAATCAATAAATGGGATGGAATCAAACTAAAAAATTTTTCTCAGCAAAAGAAACAATTTGTGAGGTGAACAGAAAGCCTACATCCTGGGAACACATCTTTACCCCTCACACATCAGATAGAGCACTAATATCTAGAGTATATAAAGAACTCAAAAAGCTAAGCACTAAAAAAACAAATAACCCAATCAACAAATGAACCAAGGTCCTGAACAGACACTTCTCAGAAAAGGATATACAATCAATCAACAAATATATGAAAAAATGCTCATCATCTCTAGCAATCAGAGAACTGCAAATCAAAACTACTCTATCATCTAACTCCAGTCAGAACGGCAGCTATTATGAAGTGTTGGCGAAGATGTGGGTACAAAAAGGTACACTCATACATTGCTGGTGGGACTGCAAATTGATGCAGCCAATATGGAAAGCAGTATGGAGATTCTTTGGAAATCTGGGAATGGAACCATCATTTGACCCAGCTATCCCTCTCCTCTGTCTATATCCAAAGGACTTAAAAACAGCACACTACAGGGACACAGCCACATCAATGTTTATATAAAGCAGCACAATTCACAATGGTTAAACTGTGGAGCCAACCTAGATGCCCTTCAGTGGATGAATGAATAAAAAAATGTGGCATATATACACAACAGAATTTACTCAGCCATAAAAGAGAATAAAATCATGGCATTTGCAGGTAAATGAATGGCATTGGAAAAGATAATACTAACTGAAGTTAGCCAATCCTAAAAAAACAAATGCCGAATATTTTCTCTGATATAAAGAGGCTGACTCATGGTGGGGTAGGGAGGGGGAACATGGGACAAAGAAATGAATTCTAGATAGGGAAGAGGGGAGGGAGGGAAAGGGAGGAGGCAGGGGATTAGCAAGGATGGTGGAATGTGATGGACATCATTATCCAAAGTACATGTATGAAGACACAAATTGAGTGTCAACCTACTTTATATACAAACAGAGATATGAAAAATTGTGCTGTATACGTGTAATAATTTTAATGCAAAAAAACAAGTACATGTATAAGGACATGAATTGTTGTGAACATACTTTATACAAAGACTTGAAAAATTGTGCTTTATATGTTTAATAAGAATTGTAATACATTCTGCTGTCTTGTATTTAAAAAAATAAAATCAATAAAAAAAGAGAAAATTCCAAATTCTTGATTTTTCATCCTCCCTTTGTAGTTAAGAATGTGTAGGCTTAGTCAACCAGATGCACCTATTGACTCTTGAGCTCTGGAGATAAGCAAGTGGTAATCATGAGTAGCAATGGTGGTATAGAACTAAGGGTGAGCTCCTAAGTCAAAATGGCAGTTAGTAGAATAACAATGTCCAATGCCAACAATGTTGCTTGTACACTATAACATATAGTGCCTTGGGGTAACAGTTATAATAATATCCTCAACATACAAGTCCTATAGTGTGAAATTAGGACAATATTTTTAGCTATGTAGCCCTAATCCACATTGTACAGCCTTCCCTTGAATTCTGTGAGCCCCTCCAATATCATTTGATGTATTCTTGAATGCCTAAATCAGAGTTGGCCTCTGATGCTTGCAGCTCAGAATATTGCCTGCTAAGCTGAGCTCTCTCTTGAGCCACACCCTCATGGTAGAAGGCCAGGAGGTCAGGAGTGAGATTTATTTCTTATTAATCTACCACCCCCAGCAAACGGACTGAACACATGCTGGGAGATCCATGATATTAATGTTGTTTTCATGCCACCTACTTCCTACCCCCAGATCTAAGCTTCATCAGCACCATGACCAAGTATTACAAGTATTCAATAAAAATGACTGTTACTGTCCCTCATAATTTTGATGTCCTGGGTGTACCACTATGGCAATACGGGTTAGTCTGTTAACCTGCTAATGTAAATACAGAAGTCCATATGTTAGGTAGACTCCGAAGGTAGGACTTCAGTTTGTAGAGGCCATTTGGAGTCAGCTTTAATAATGTGCAACCTTCAGAGCTGTTCCCCAACCCATTCAGCCCTTCTTTACCTCATTCTATTGGCAGAGGCAGGGAGAACCAGACAACCTTTCTTTTTATTTTTTTACTTGTTGATGGACCTTTTTTATTTATTACTTTGTATGTGGTGCTGAGAATCAAACCTAGTGCCTCACACATGCTCTACCACTGAGCCACAACCTCAGCCCCGGACAGCCCTTCTTAACAGCCTGAGCTTACACTGTAGTTGCCATAGATATTTAGTTGCTCAATGTGGCAACATGCCTCTGGGCTCAGGCAGGAATCCATGGGTTAGCCAAGAATTTGGGACTGTGCCAGACCTTATATGTGAGTCTACTGTCAGTACCCTATAGACAAGTTACTGCTGCCACACTTCCTTTTGCCGTACTCTAGCAGTTAGTAAGGATGCATCTTTGTGGGAGTTGAGAGTATCATAATCCTGTCCCTCCCAACCCTGCCCCCCATCCATCATGATTGAAAAAAATTCCTTTGCCACCATAGAATGCAGGCTGTAACTTTCTGACCCTCTTCCCAGCTTCTGATCATTGGCTTAAAGCCATCTGCTTTGTTTTAGTTTTCTGTCACTATAAAAAAAATACTAGAAATAATCAATTCATAAAGAGAAAACATTTATTTTGATTCACAATTTTGAAGGTTCTAATCCATAATTGGTTGGCCCTCTTGCTTTGGGCCTGTGTAGTTAAGCACATCATGGTAGCAGCATATGATAGAGCAAAGCCACTCATCTCATGACCAGAAGAAAAAGATAAAGAAGTGGCCTGGAGGTCCCACTGTCCTCTTTGAAGGCATGCCCTACATGACTTAAAGACTTCCCACTAGGCCCTACCTCTAAAAGGTTCCACCCAATCATGTCACTCTGGGGCGCAAGCCTTTAAAACATGGACCATAGGGGGACATTCAAGATGCAATAGGGCACCCCTGAACCAATGCAGCACAAGAAAATTGAGGTTAAGTGTTCTCCTGCCACATTTGAGAGTTCACCAATCCAAAATCTGCCCTGGAATGACTTTTTCTGGCATTACTGAATAGTCTGCTGAAGTCTGAGGTGCTTAACAGATTCATAACATTCTTGCTTTTGATGTTCACAGCAATCCTCTTTTGTCCATATTATCTGTCATATTTAACATATGAGGAAACTAAGTCATAGCCTAATCAAGAAATGTCTCATGTTGTACCTGAACACATAATGAGCTCCTCTTATTGCATGCAAACTGAACCTGACCTGTCTGGAAGTCAGTAGGAAAGGTTATTTGTCAGATGGCAGAAAGAGTATAGTGTTAGACGGCCTTCATTTCAACCTGCTACTACCTGTAAAGCAAGGTCTCAAACCTGCCTCATCATTCTCAGCACATTATATATTTTCACTGGATTATGATCCTTGGCTTACATAAGGTTCTTGAAAGCAAGTAACATATCTTTTATATCATGTTTATATTCTGTACCCAACACAGCATAGAATCTGATATATATATATATATATATATATATATATATATATATATATATATATATAATTGTTGATTTAACTGCTTGTTGATTTAAAGTTAAGAATAAAATACACTTGCAGTTACTATATGCCAGGAATGGCTCCGAGTGCTTTTCATTTATTAACTAATTTAATGGTGACTACAAAACTGTAAGATATATACTATTATCTGCATTTTGTAGATGAGGAAACTGAGGCAAAGAGACGGAAATTAATGTCGTTGATAAGTTTTGGATCAGGGATTCAAACTGAAACAGTGTGGCCTCAGAGCATTCCACTATGCTACCACTCAGTATATAATGAATATATTCATGCTTATTCTCCACAAGTACAGTTTACTGACTCACCAAGAAGCACCATTTTCAACCACAAAGAAGACTCGAAGTCAGCAATTAGAAGAGAAATCACTTGGCTAATTCAAGAATATGGCCTAAACAGGGTAGATGTGGCCCTGAGACCACTGGAGCTCCCATCTGTCTGGCTTTCTTTTCCTTCTCTGCTCAGGCATCCCAGCTGGGGCCTTCTCCTTCTATTGTTCCTGTTCATCAGCTATATAAAGCCTGGCCCCACCTCAGCCTAGATTTCCTCTGTTCCCTGGCCAAATTCCCAGACAGAGGAAAACAACCCAATACCCCCTGGCTCACATCCTCCAACACAGCAGGAGCACTGCCTTGCCAAAGGCATGAGTAACAGGAGATTCAGATCTGCGGATGTGTCCAGCCCAGCAGAGAGCACAAGCCCTATCCCAAAACCCATGAGAGTAGAAGAAACTATTTCAAGGCTTCAGCCTCCCAGGAGGGTGCAAAGGAAGCATCTTCTCCTTGCTGGGACAATCATGATTTGTAAACTCTGTCCCAGCTAAACAACACAGCTTCTCTCCACAGTGTGATATAGAGGAAAGCCCAGAGAAACAGAAGCAGAAACATAATTATGATAATGATAACAGCTTCATTTATTCAGTCCTTACTCTGTGACACAAACTTTGCTGAATACTACCAATCATTGTCTCACCGAAACTTATCAACAATCCTATGATGCATGTGCTACTAGACACTTATTTTATAAATGAAATACTAGGAAGTTTAGTGACCTGCTTAAAGCCACAAAGTTCCTGAGTAAAAGAGTCAAGTCTGTTATCGGAGACTAGCTGAAGCTTTCAATGACTACTTTCTACTACCTTTCTAATGGTCTCTCAGAGCATTTCCTGTCCTGCCATATAACCATTCAAAGATCACAGGTAGGGGCTGGGGATGTGGCTCAAGCAGTAGCATGCTTGCCTGGCATGCGTGCGGCCTGGGTTCGATCCTCAGCACCACATACAAACAAAGATGTTGTGTCCGCTGAGAACTAAAAATAAATATTAAAAAAATTTAAAAAACCAAAGATCACAGGTAGGATTAATGTGGGTGTTACCTTATATGACCATAATGCATCAGGTGTTGGCCTAGCTCCTCTTGCTGCATTTCATGAGCTAACTCCCTCACATTACAAACAATGGCAGTGAGGACCAGAGAAAGAAATCAATTTACTTGAGGTTTTTAGTAGCAAGGGCACTCCCAGCCCAGCATGCCTGTCGTCACACTCCCTACTTCAGTGATTCCTTCAGAATCAAAGGATCAGATTGTCCTCAGATATTGAGGCCTCAATGCTCCATCCCTTTTGCTTAAACTGCAAGTCAATTTTAATGTTTTAACATTTATTCTTCAGAGCAGGGCAGCACTTGTCTCTAAACCCAGCAACTCAGGTGGCTGAGGCAGTAGGATCAAAAGTTCAAGGTCAGTCTTGCCAACCTAGCTAGACCCAGTCTCAAAATAAAATATAAAAAGTGGTGGAAATATAGCTCAGTGTTAAAATACTCCTGAGTTCAATCCTCAGTACTAAAAAGAAAAAGAATCAAACATTTTATCTTTTCTTATTCATGATCTCTCTCTCTCTCTCTCTCACACACACACACACACACACACACACACACACACACGTGACATGTAGTGGTGATACAATGATGTTCTAAAATTGTCCATCCTTTTATGTGTCAGAAAACCTAGAGCTTGGAATCCTCAGACCAAATGTTTGAAACTGTTTAGAATTTCCTCGATTTTTCTCAAGTCAGAGAGGTTCAAAGTCTGTAGCAAAATAACAATACATAGATAAACCCATAGGTTCCCAGACTCTCTAGAGGAGTTCTCTACTGTCAAAAACTACCATACATGTAAAATACTGTAAAAAAAAAAATAGCCTCTTGATTGAGGCTTCAAGCTGCCTGCTTTAAAAAAAAATGGCTCATTACATTCAGCATGACCTCTTACTTTTCTACCATTAGGTTTTCTTTCTACCTCTTACATTGGACTGCTTTCAAAATGTCAGTGCTTCTGAAGCCAGAATTAGACAGGCAGTCAGTATAGATAGGTAAATCAAGTCAGGTCGAATCAAGGAGGCTAATTTGAGTGAGTCCGGGAAGATGGAGACTACTCACTGTGGGAGTGAAAAAAATAATTCCTTCAGAGCCCTTCCTCCACCCTTATCTAGAACCTCCCCCTGCTCCAACCTGTTGCTAGGGTAACTCTACTGGGAATTGCCCCTCTCTACAGGGAGCTATAAACTTGTTAATTAATGTGTACTGGGCAGCTACCTCCTGCCCTTCCCCCTTCAGCCCACCTGTTTCTCAATTTTGGCCATCCAACAGAGCATTTCCTGGGCCTAGTCACTTACACAAAAAGGACAAAAATAAAGGGAAGAAAGCAGGAGAACAAAGGAAGCCTAGGATAAATAAAAAGGCAAAATACCCTCGCTTCTTGGGATACCAGGATACCAGCTATTTTCCCCTTCTCCTTCCCAGGAGAAGTCTATGTTACCCCTTTTTAAATAAACCCTGCTTTATATGTTTGCCTCAGTGTGCTTCTCTAATGTTATACTTCAACGTGTGAGGGAGCAGAACTCGTGACTGGTTACCAGCAGTGTCACTTTTAGAGACAGAAGGGGATAGCTCAGGTCCCTGAAACCTCAGTGTGTGCCCCTGACAGGCTAGGAATGAAGCACAAACATTCTCTGGTTAAGAGGGCACGGAAAAGTGAAGCAGTCATGACAAAGACTAACTTCACTGGTTCTTGGGCTTTCATTCCCCTACTTTTCAATCACCAACAGTACTACCTAATGGCATCATTGGCTTACATCCCTCTGGTGAAGGATAGTTCATTATCCTTATAGAACCTCATTTTATCATTAGAAGTTTTTTTGTGTGTGTGTGTCATTTTATGGAGTTTAAACCTTTCATCATGTAGCTTCACATACATTATAAAATATTCAATAAATATTAAATTATGCCCAATTTCCCTTGTATATATGGGTGAATCACATATACCCTGTCTGCTCCCTCTTTTCCCATCAGCTCACTCAAAGCCAAAGACCACATCCTCCTGAGTTTTCTTTTCTGAATCTATACAGTTCCAGTTCCTTCAAGCCATCTCTAACCTTCTCACAAGCCCACACTCCTTTTAGGACTCCTTTTACATATGCAGCCCAAATATGTTTCTTAGCTTTCAACCCGCCCCCCCCCCCCACCTTTTCCTTTAGCGGACACTCACTGAGTAATTTGCACGTACATATCTACAGGCTCAAGAAATTGGAAGACAGGGAAACATCTGGTGTGAGCAAACCAAAATGTTAAGTACTGATAGGAACACTAAGGCCCAAAGAAGAGGAAAAAAAAAAAAAACACATTACTCATTATTTTTTTTCTATTTGATCAGTATCTTTCTTCAAAAAAAAATGTCTCTCAAAGTGTGATTTGGACTGCCGGAGTCAGAACCTTCAGAAGCAATCTGAGAGTTAGAACCAAAGTATCTACATGGTTAACAAGCA
This sequence comes from Callospermophilus lateralis, assembly GCF_048772815.1. Taxonomy (NCBI): domain Eukaryota; kingdom Metazoa; phylum Chordata; class Mammalia; order Rodentia; family Sciuridae; genus Callospermophilus; species Callospermophilus lateralis. The sequence goes on along the minus strand of NC_135325.1, from coordinate 57,691,408 downwards.
CCCTGAGTGATTATGAAGCACACTGGAGTTTGAGAGCTACAGTCTAAAGATGAGCTAGCATTTCACCAATGTTGTCTTGCATTCTGTGAACATTTGTTGCTAATTAGGAGCTGAGGCTCCCTCTACAAGCCTCATTAATCAAGACCTTGGGCAGCCTGATGCACCTCCCTGGCCTGAGTCCCGACAGCTCTGATGCACCAGATAATTTTGAAGGAGTTCCATATTTTTTACTTAAAAAGAAAAGAATTCTAGGGGACATTAGTAAATATCCAGATCTTTTTTGAGAAGCCATTCAGCCATTCTTTCAAACATACAACCAGACCTGAGAGCTACTATTATTTCTCTGTATTACCAGTCAGAACACATCTATTTAAATCAGAGATTTTCCTTTCTTGAAATCAAATTCAAAATAAAGCACAAAAGCTTAAGTGTCAACCTCAATGCTCCTGTCTTGCCTCTTCACAGCTTCTCAGGCCCTGTTGTTCTGCCCACTTCTCCATCTTCTTCCTTTCCTTAATAGGCTTAATTCCATACTTCAACCCCTCTTACATTTCTTCTGTTGCTCAGCCTTTTAGCTGCCTCACAATATTTTGATGCAAAAAAAAAAAAAAACAGACAAAGGCTCCCCTTGTTGTTCGAGCAGCTTTCATTTAGC